>NC_045453.1:45126181-45340487 GCF_002776525.5 Piliocolobus tephrosceles | reverse complement strand
AAAGAAAGAAAGAAAGAAAGAAAGAAAGAAAGAAAGAAAGAAAGAAAGAAAGAAAGAAAAAGAAAAGAAAGAAAAAGAAAAGAAAGAAAAAGCCTGTTGTCCAAGCAGAAGACTACCACGGGGGTAGAGGCCCCACAGAGAAACTCAGCTAGAGCAATGCTAATGGAAAATGAGGGACTGGATCTCCCACATGGAATCCCTATCAGGGCACTACCTAGTGGAGCAATGGGAAGAAGGCCACTGCCCTCCAGACCCCAGAACAGTAGAGCCATTGGTAGTTTTCATCTGAAGCCTGGAAAGAATTCAAGGACTCAATTCCAACTTGTAAGAGTAGCTACATGGGCTGCACCCTGCAAAGCCACAGGGGTGGGACTGCCCAAGGCCTTGGGAGCCCACTCTGCACACCAGGATGTGGGATATGGAGTCAAGGATTATGTTGGAACTTTAGAATTTAATGCCTGCTCTGCTGGGTTTCAGATTTGTGTGGGGTCTATTATTCCTTTCTTTTGGACAATGTCTCCTCTTTTGGAACAGGAATGTTTACTAATGCCTGTATCATTATTGTAACTTGGAAGTAAATAACTTGTTTTGATTTTACAGGTTAATAGGTGGAAGGAGATGAGTCTCAGATGAAACTTAGGACTTTGGATTTGATGCTGGAATGAGTTAAGACTTTGAGGGTCTGTTTGGAAGAGATGATTGTATTTTGCAATATGAGAAGGACATGAGATTTGGGGGACTAGGGGCAGAAGGATATGGTTTAGTTATTTGTCCCCTCCAAATTTCATATTGAAATGTAATCCCCAGTGATGGAGGTGGGGCCTTGTGGGAGGTAATTGGATCATGGAGTGGGTCCCTCATGAAGGGTTTGACACCATTCCCTTGGTGATATGTTAGTTCTTACTCTTGCGAGATCTAGTTGTTTAAAAGTGTGTGAAACCTCCCCCCTCACTCTCTCTTGCTTCTGCTCTTGCCATGTGATGTGCCTGCTCCCCCTTCACCATAATTGTAAACTTCCTCAGGCCCCAGCAGAAGCAGATGCTGCCACCATGCTTCCTGAACAACCTGCAGAATTGAGAGCTCATTACATTTCTTTTCTTTATAAATTACCCAGTCTCAGGTGTTCCTTTATAGTAAAGCAAGTGGACTAATGCACTTACTTATTAGCTCTAATCATCTTTTCATGAATTTTTATAGAAGTATTATTTCTATACAAGGTGATGTCATCCTATATGTAGAAAATACATTGTTTTACTTCTTTCTTCCCAATCTGTATGTATCTTTCATTTCTTTTTCTTGCCTAATGGCCCTGGCTAGAGCTTCAAAGACAATGTTGAATAGAAGTAAGCGGAGTAGACTTTATCTTTTTCCTGCTCTTAGGAGGAAAGCATTCAATTTTGTCACCATTAAGTATGACATTAGCTGTGGGTTTTTCATTGATGTCCTTTATTAAATTGAAGAAGGCTCCTTCTATTACTAGTTTGTTGAGTTTGTTATGTATTTTTATAGTAAAAGGGTATTATATAGTTAAAGGATGTTGTACATTTTCTGTATCATTTTAACACACTGGTCAAGTGCTCCTGTTAAAATATAAAGCAGACCATGCTACTCTTGTGTAGTTATATCCAGTCTTTCTTAGATTAAAGCCAATGTCCTCACCCTTGCTTACGAAGAACTAAAAGTTTGGTCTTCTTACCCCTCTGATATCTTCTCCTTTTCTCTTGTCCATACTCTCTCCTTTCCATTTACAGTGGTCTTCTCATTGTTTTTCAAGCATTCTGGGAAAGTGTCTTCCCCTATGCTGCATTATTTTTGCTTGAAACCTTCATCCCCAGATACCCTGTTGGCTAAGTCCCTCTCCTTTCTGAACTCTTTGCCCAATGTTCACCTTCTCATTGAGGTCTTCCCTGACCCCTTAATGTAAGTTTGATCATCTTCACAACATTCTTAAACCCTCATATTCTATCCAGCTTTATTAATAATTGCTATGTTCTACGTGCTGCACAATTTATTTGGTTATTATGCATATTGTCTACTCTCTATTTCCTCCAGTGGAATTTAAGCTCCACCAGGGCAGGGATTTCTATCTGTTTTGCTCACTGCGTGTAACCTTAATACTTAGAAGAAGGTCCGAGACATAGTAAGTGCTCATTTTTTGGGTCAATGTTCTAGGCAATAGTGTGTTGGCAAATGTTTAACGACAAGCTCTTCAAAAGAAAAAAGAGACCCTGATTTGAAGCATTTGTCAGTTTTCATGGTGCAAATACTCCCACCCTTGCTGATTTCAAGCTACCAACTAGATGTTACTGAGTGAAGAGTTAGGAAGATGTGAACACAGCTGGCTTTCCTGGCACAACACTGGTCCTGCGCCAAGGACAATATATGGAATTTATCTCATGTGAAAACTCTGATCAACTGGCAGAGTCTGTATAGACACATTGTTAAAAAGTATACTGAAACTTGGCCCAGGCTCTGCAGGAAAATGTGTCCCAATAAATGCGAATGCTGCATAGACACAGGCAGGGCATTTGTCATTCCATTTTAGAAAATTTATTTAGGAAAGAGATAATGGGGATCCTGAAATGTCTTTATTTTTCCAGTTTGCTTTTTGCCCCTTTTAAAATGTTTTCTCTCTTCTTATGAGCCCCCACGTTTTCAGCTGTACCACAGATGAGAAATTTTCCTAATGGGAGAAGCATTTATTTATACAAAAAATAGTTTTAAAATACTTTCAATTTCTAGGCCAGTGAAATACTCTGAGTATCATGGTTATTGTGGCAGTATTAGTTGTACAGGAACTCTTGTAAAGGTCAAGTGTTTGTGTCAAGCAACTGTCAAATCACCTTCTCCATTTGTTTTTGTGAGTTAGAAATGTCTTCAAAAGTACATGATTCTTTTTCTTTTTCTGTTTTGATGAATGGATGCCAGAAGAACTAAGGGAAGCATTTATTTGGGATCTCAGAGTACATGGAAAACCTTCAAAATAACATAATGAAGTCCTACTATTTTGGTAAATTGGCTGTCCAGGTAGAAGAGAAAGCAGATGAGACATAAAAGAGATAGGCAACCCTTTAGGATGGCACTGCCATAGGCATCAGCCAGCAAGTGGTAAAGGTGCTGCCCCCAGGTCTCCAGATAGCAAATAGCTGGTTAGGAAACCAACTGATGATCCTCCTGAAAAGATGGAAGAGAAGAGAAAGAGAAAGGAGGTGATGACAGTTTTTGATGTTATAATTTTTATCCCTAAAAGCAGAACAAAGACTAAATTTGTAGTTCTTTTTAAAATATGCTTCTTTCTTCTTTTATTTTACTATTAGGAACTGGGTAGAATTTATTCGACTCTATTTGAGATCAGAGAAGGCTATGCATAGAAAATGGTTGTGGGTGAACCCACAGTGGCTCCAACATTTTTTTTCAACAAATGCTTATTCAACAAATATTGCATGAGCACATACACTGTGTGCTATGTACTCTTCTAGGCCCTAAAAATATGATGGTAGAAAACAGTTCAAACTGTTAAAGGGCAAACTTATTGAAGGTAAAATTATGACTCTCTAAGAAATACAAAATAAGACTGGGTCCAAGATTTTATTTAACTGATTTATCAATGAGAGAACCAATAAGATACTACAACTTATTCAAAAGCGAATTACAAGAACCTCATGTATATAAGTAGTAAGGAATGCTGAAAGGAATTTTCAGATGGATGCAAAATTGATCTGTCTATAGAGAATAGCTAATTGCATTCCACAGAACATAAATCATTTGCATTTCTATGGACAAAAATCATTTGTTTTGTTATCAGTTTTCTGCAACTTACAGAGTTATAAACTACCTCAAAGTCAACAAAAGGCAGAAAATTCCAGAAGCAGGCTCTGAAAGGACACTCAAGACTCTGTATTTCTCCTGTTTCAAAGCATGACATGGTTTTCTCAAGTAACACTTGGTTATTTGGTCAATGAATAAATAGTAAACCAGAAACAAAGGAAGAGCATATTTCAAGAAGAAAAGTGTGATCCACTGTGTCAAATGCTGCGGAGAGGGCAGGAACGATGAGAATTAAGAATTGATCACCGATTTAGTAACATGGAGGCTTTAGTGGAATTCTGGGGGCAAAAGCTCAATTAGAGTGGGCTCAAGGGCAAATGGAAACTGAGGAAGCAGAGAGAACTAGGCCATTGTTTGGGAGTAGCTTTACTAGAAAAGGAAACAGAGAAATGAAGATTTAGCTAGGGTAAAACTTGAAGTCAAAGGAAAAAATTTTAAGAGATGAAGGATAATTCAGCATTTAGTATGCTAGAGATAAATTGATAGAATAGCAACAGTAGGGAGGGAATGACTGTGAGAGGGAAGATCATGAATAGGTGAGAGGGAAGCATGTGCAGCTCACGTGGAGAATTGCCTGAGGTCAAAGAATGGGAAATTCATCTGTTCACTGGGAGTTCTCTACTTCTCTCTGAATTAAAAAATAACAAACAATAAAAACAAATCTAAACCTGAAGGTAATTTCTGAAGAACCACCAGACATACCCCACAGAATTTACTAAAAGGTAGCTAAAGCAACTCTACATGGTGGCTGTCATCTCACCCCTACTTGGGGCCTGTGCTGTGTGATATGGTAGCTACCAGCCAGATGCAGCTATTTAAATACAAATTAATTAAAATTAAATACAACTGAAAATTTCAGTTCCTCAATCATTCTAACTATATTTGAAGTGCTCAATAGCCACATGATGTTAGTGCTGTTGCACTGGACAGTACAAACGTAGCATTATTTTCAGCAGCCCATGAAGTTCTGTTGGAAAGAACAGAAGATTAATCTCCTGTTAATAACTTCTCTAACAATGTCAGTTCTTCTTTCATGGCACAGGTTTTCTTTCAATGTCTATTTACATTTGGATTTCATTAGCATTTTAAAATAAAAAGTGGGAAAATGGCAACTTGATGAATATGGATGAGACATTGTCTACTCAACTTTGGAATGAGAATAATATATAATTATGCTTATTTTCTATGGTCTAGAAGCATTGGTGGAGAATTGCTATAGTAGGTGGTCCCCCATCTATGTGTAAAGTGCTATCATTTTCCCCTACTCTGCTGCGTCAATTTTTCCCCCCGACTGTATATTTAGGCATAGATTAGATATGTTTCCCTGTCCTGGGCTGATTTGAGCAGAAGAAGAAGCTAGAGAGATGGTAGGTGGTGAGAGAACAAGGAAATAGCAGTGAGACTACACTGGAGAGTCCTTCTCTTCCAATCGCCCCTCAAGTATGGATTAGTGCAAACTTCATAGATGATTGGTATGTGTTGATTCTCTTTCAGCTTGTAATTTCTTTTCATTACATGAGTAAACACGTAAACATATTCTAGAAAATTAAATTTTAAAGTATTTTCTTATTATATTTATTGTCATTTATTTTACACAAAAAACTAATTTGAGCACCATCTCATGATGTCATTCTTTTTTATGGCTGTGTGGTATTCCATGGTATGTATGTACCTCATTTCTTTAAATGCAGTCCACCATTGATGGGCCTCTAGGTTGATTCCATGTCTTTGTTATTGTGAAAAGTGCTGTGATGAATATACGCATGTGTGTGTCTTTACAGTAGAACAATTTATACTCCTTTGGGTATACAGCTGGTAATGGGATTGCTGGGTTGAATGATAACTCCATTTTAAGTTCTTTGAGAAATTGCCAAGCTGATTTCCATAGTGGTTGAACTACTTTACACTCTCACCAGTAGTGTGTAAGTGCTCCCTTTGCTCTGGAGGGACCTCACTGACATATGTTCTTTTTTGACTTTATAAAAATGCCCATTCTGGCCTGGCACAGTGGCTCATGGCTGTGATCCCAGCACTTTGGGAAGCTGAGGCGGGTGAATTGCCTGAGGTCAAGAGTTCGAGAACAGCCTGGTCAACATGGTGAAACCCTGTTTCTACCAAAATACAAAAAGTGGCCAGGCATGGTGGTGCACACATATAGTCCCATTTACTTGGGAGGCTGAGGCAGGAGAATTGCTTGAACCTGGGAGGTGGAGGTTGCAGTGAGCTGAGGTCATGCTACTGCACTCCAGCCTCTTTGACAGAGGAAGACTCCATCTAAAACAAACAAATAAATAAGCAAATACCCAGTCTGACTGGCGTGAGACAGTATCTCATTGTAGTTTTGATTTGTATTTCTGATGACATTAAGCATTTTTACATATGCTGTTGGCTGCATTTGTGACTTCTTTTGAGAAGTGTCTGTTCATGTCTTTTGCTTATTTTTTAATGAAGTTGTTTGGTTTTTGTTTGTTAAGTTTCTTACAGATGCTGGATATTAGACCTTTCTTGGATGTATAGTTTACAAATATTTTCTCCCATTCTGGAGGTTGTCTCTTTACTCTGTTGATAGTTTCTTTTGCTGTGCAAAATCTGTTTCGTTTCATTAGGTCCCACTTGTCAATTCTCATTCTTGTTGCAATTGCTTTTGGGGTCTTTTTCATGAAACCTTTGCCAAGGCCTATGCCCAGAATGGTATTTCCTAGGTTTTCTTCTAGGGTTTTATAGTTTTGGGTTTTACATTTAAGTCTTTAATCCATCTTGAGTTTATTTTTGTATATGGTAAAAAAAGGGATCCAGTTTCAGTCTTCTGCCTATGGCTAGCCAGTTATACCAGTGCCATTTATTGAATAGGGATTTCTTTCCCCATTGCTTGTTACTGTTGCTTTGTCAAAGATCAGATGGTTGGAGGTGTGGGGCTTTATTTCTGGGTTCTCTAACCTGTTTCATTGGTCTATGTGACTGTTTTTGTACCAGTACCATGCTGTTTTGATTAGTATAGTTTGAAGTTGGATAGTGGGATGCCTCTGGCTTTGTTATTTTTGTTTAGTGTTGTCTTGGTTATTTAAGGTCCTTTTTAGTTCCATATTAATTTTAAAATAGTCTTTTTTCTGTGAAAAATGATGCTGGTAGTTTGATAGGAATAGCATTGAATTTGTAAATTGCTTTGGGCAGTGTGGCCATTTTAACAATATTGATTCTTACTACCCATGAGCATAGAAGCTTTTTCCATTTGTTTGTATTGTTTGATTTTTTTCAGCAGAGTTCATTGAAGAGATCTTTCACCTCCCTGGTTAGCTGTATTCCTGAGTATTTTATTCTTTTCTGGCTATTGTAAATGGGATTGTGTTATTGATTTGACTCTTGGCTTGAATGTTATTGGTGTATAGAAATGTTCTGGCTTTTGCACACTGATTTTGTAACCTGAAACTTTACTGAAGTTGTTTATCAGATCTAGAAGCCACGGGGCAGAGACTATGGTGTTTTCTAGGTATAGAATCATATTGTCTGTGAAGAGAGATAGTCTGACTTTCTCTCTTTTTATTTGGATGCCTTTTCTTTCTCTTGCTTGATTGCTCTGGTTAGGACTACTAGTACTATGTTAATAGGAGTGGTGAGAGTGGGCATCCTCATTCTGTTCTGTTTCTCAAGGGAAATGCTTCTAGCTTTTGCCCATTCAGTATGATGTTGGCTGTGGGTTCGTCATAGATAGCTCTTATTATTTTGAGGTATGTTTCTTCAATGCCTAGTTTGTTGAGGGTTTTTAACATGAACAGATGTTGAAAACCCTTCTGTGTCTATTGAGATGTGATTTTGTTTTAAGTTCTGTTTATAGGATGAATCACACTTACTGAGTTTATTGAGTTGCAAATGTTGAACCGACCTTGCATGCCAGGAATAAAGCCTACTTGATTGCACTGGATTAGCTTTTTGATGTGCTGCTGGATTCAATTTGCTAGTATTTCACTGCATCTATGTTCTTCAGGGGTATTAGCTTGAAGTTTTCTTTATTTGTGGTCTCTGCCAGGTTTTGATATCAGAATGATGCTGGCCTCATAGAATGAATTAGGGAGGAGTCCCTTCTCAATTTTTTGTAATTGTTTCAGTAGAATTGATATCAGCTGTTTTATGTATGTCTGGTTGAATCTGGCTGTGAATTTGTCTCTTCTAGGGCTCTTTCTGGTTGGTAGGATTTTTATTACTGATTTGGTTTTATAACTAGTTATTGGTCTTCTCAGGGTTTCAATTTCTTCCTAGCTCAATCTTGGGAGGTTGTATGTTTCTAGGAATTGATTCATTTCTTCTAGGTTTTCTAGTTTGTGCGTAGAAGTGTTTGAATTAGTCTCTGAGAGTTTTTATATATTTCTGTGGGGTCGGTGGTAATGTAATCTTCATCATTTCTGATTGTGTTTACTTGAATTTTCTCGTTTTTCTTTATTAGTGGTCTAACAGTCTTATTTATTCTTTTAATGAACCAACTTTTGGTTTCATTGATCTTTTGTGTGAATTTTCATGTCTCAGTTTTGTTCAGTTCAGCTCTGATTTTGGTTATTTCTTTTCTTCTACTAGCTTCAGGGTTCATTTGCTCTTATTTTTTCCAGTTCCTCCAGGTGTGATGTTAGGTTGTTAATTCAAGATCTTTCTAACTTTTCAGTGTAGGCATTTAGTGCTATAAACTTTCCTCTTAACACCATGTTGACTTTGTCTTAGAGATTCTGGTATATTGTATCTTTGTTTTAATTAGTTTCAAATAATTTCTTGATTTCTGCCTTAAATTCATCCTTTACCCAAAAGTCACTCAGAAACAAGTTGTTTAATTTTCATGAAATTGTATGGTTTTGAGAGGTCTTTTTAGTATACATTTCTGTTTTTATTGTGTTGTGGCCTGAGAGTGTGGCTGGTATGATAATTTCTTTTTTAATTTGTTGAGATTTGCTTTATGGCTGAGCATGTGGTCTATGTTAGAGTATGTGCCATATGAAGATGAGAAGAATTATGTTCTGTTGTTGGGTGGAGTGTTTTGTAAATGTCTGTTAGGTCCATTTGGTCAAGTGTTGAGTTTAGGTCCCAAATGTCTTTGTTTTGTGCCTGATGATCTGTCTAACATGATCAGTGGGATGTTTAAGTCTCTTACTATTGTTATGCAGTTCTTGCTTTTATATCCAACTTGCCATTCTGTACCTTTTAAGTGGGGGCATTCAGCCCATTTACATTCAAGGTTAATATTGATATGTGAGGCAGACCTTATCATTTTGTTGTCAACTGATTGTTACGTAGACTTGATTGTATAGTTGCCTTTTAGTGTCAGTGGGCCATGTACCTAAGTGTGTTTTTGTAATGGCAAGTAATAGTGTTTCATTTCCATATTTAGCAGCTCCTTAAGGAGTGCAGGGGTTGGTATTTTTATTTCAGACAAAACAGACTTTAAGCCAATAATGATCATAAAGGACAAATAAGGGCATTACATAATGATAAAGGATTTGATTCAACAAGAAGACCTAACTATTGTAAGTATATGTGCACCCAGCACACCCAGATTGCTCCTTAAGTTCCCTTACCTCTTGTAAACCAGGTCTGATGGTAAGAAATTCCCTAAATTTACTTGTCTAGAAAGGATTTTATTTCTTCTTTGCGTATGAAGCTTAGTTTGGCTGGATAGGAAACTCTTGGTTGGAATTTTTTTAAGTATGGTAAATGTAGGCTTCTAATCTCTCCTGGCTTGTAAGGTTTCTGCTGAAAGATCTGCTGTTCACCTGATGGAATTCCTTTTCTATGTGATCTTCCCCTTCACTCTAGCTGCCTTTAATATTTTTCTTTCATGTTGGCCTTGGAGAATCTGATGACTATATGTCTTGGGGATAGACATTTTGTATAGTATCTTGCAGGGGTTCTCCGAATTTTCCAAATTTGCATATCCGCCTCCCTGGTGAGATTGGGACATTTTTCATGGATAATATCCTCAAATATGATTTTCAAAATGCTTGCCCTCTTTTCCTCTCTTTCTGGGATGCAGTGCTTTGTACATTTGGTCTCTTTACATAGTCTCATATTTCTTGGAGCTTTTGTCTATGTTTTACATTCTGTTTTCTTTATGTTTTTTTGACTGAGTTTTTTTTTTTTAATTTTTTTAAGAACTGGTCTTCTAGCTCAGAGACTTTTTTCCTCAGCTTGGTCTATTTTGCTGTTAATACCTCTAATTGTATTATAAAATTCTTGTAATGAATTTTTTAAGCTCTAGAGGATGTTTTGTCCTTTCTTAAAATGGGTATTTTGCCTTTCAGCTCTTGTGTTGTTTTATTGGATTCCTTAGATTCCTTGGATTGGTTTCAACTTTCCCCTGAATCTCAATAATCTTTGTCCAGATTCTGAATTCTATGTGCGTCATTGCAACCATTTTAGTCTGGCTAAGAACCATTGCTGGGGAGCTAGTGCACTTATTGGAAGGTCAGAAGTCACTCTGGATTTCAGAGCTGCCAGAGTTCTTGTGCTGGTTCTTCATCAATTGTGTGAGCTGATGTTCCTTTAATGTTTGAAGTTGTTGTCTGTTGGATGCGGCTTTTTGCTCTTACATTCTTTGATACCCTTTAGGGTTTGACTGTTATATAAGTTGGATTTAGTTGAGCTAGACTACTTGACTCCCTGACTTCAGCCCCCTTTCCAGGGGAGTGAAGGGTTCCACCTCACTGGCATTCCAGGCGCCACTGGGATACGAAAAAAACAAAAAACAAAAAACTGCAGCTAGCTCAGTGTCTGCCCAAATGGCCACCCAGTTTTGTGCTTGAAACCCAGGGCCTTGGTGGCACCTGAGGGAATCTCGTGGTCTGAGGATTGAGAAGACTGGGAAAAAAGCATAGTATCTGGGCTGGAATGCACTGTTCCTCACGGCACAGTCCCTCATGGCTTCCCTTGGCTAGGGAAGGGAGTTTTCCGACCCCTTGTACTTCCTGGGTGAGGAGATGCCCCACCCTGCTTCAGCTTGCCCTCTGTGGGCTGCACCGACTGTCTAATCAGTCCCAGTGAGATTAACTGGGTACTTCATTTGGAGATGCAAAAATCACCTGCCATCTGCGTTGATGTCGCTGGGAGCTGCAGACCAGAGCTGTTTCTATTTGGCCATCTTGCAAGCCACCACTATTCTATATCTTTTAAGTGGAACATTTAGGCCATTTACATTCAATGTTAGTATTGAGATATGAGGTACCATTCCATTCATCATGCTATTTGTTGCCTGTATACCTTGGTTTTTTGTTTTTTGCTTTTTTACATTGCAGTTTTGTTTTATAGGTCCCTTGAGATTTATGTTTTAAAGAGGCTCTGTTTTGATATGTTTCCAGGATTTGTTTCAAGATTTCAAGCTCCTTTTAGCTGTTTTTGTAGTGCTGACTTGGTAGTGGCAAATTCTCTCTGCATTTTTTTTTTTATCTGAAAAAGACTGTATCTTTCCTTCATTTATGAAACTTAGTTTCACTAGATACAAAATTCTTGGCTGATAATATTTTTGCTTGAAGAGGCTGAAGAGAGGGCCCCAATCCCTTCTAGCTTGTAGGGTTTTTGCTGGGAAATCTGCTGTTAATCTGGTAGATTTTCCTTTATAAGTTACCTCATGCTTTTGCCTCACAGCTCTTAAGATTCTTTCCTTAAGATTCTTTCCTAAAGTTAAGATTCTTGTCTTAACTTTAGATAACCTGATGACAATGTGCCTCAGCAATGATCTCTTTGTAATGAATTTCTCAGGTGTTCTTTGAGCTGCTTGTATGTGAATGTCTAGGTCTCTAGCAGGCCAGGGAAATTTACCTTGATTATTTCCCCAAATATGTTCTCCAAACTTTTAGATTCCTTTTCTTCCTCGGCAATGCCAGTTTTTCTTAGGTTTGGTTGTTTAACATAATCCCAGGCTTCTTGGAGGCTTTGTTCATATTTCCTTATTCTTATTTCTTTGTCTTTGTTGGATTGGTTTAACTCAAAGACCTTGTGTTTGAGCTCTGAAGTTTTTTCTTCTGCTTGTTCAGTTCTATTGCTGAGACATTCCAGAGTGTTTTGCATTTCTATAAGTGTGTTCATTGTTTCCTGATGTTTTGATTGTTTTTTATTTATGCTATTTGTTTCATTGAATATTTCTTCCTTCACTTCTTTTATCATTTTTTAAAATTTCCTTTGATTGGACTTCCTCTTTCTCTGTGTCCTCCCTGATTAGCTTAATAACTAACCTCCTGAATTCTTTTTCAGGTAAATCAGGAATTTCTTCTTGGTTTGGATCTATTGCTGGTGAACTAGTGTGATTTTTGGGGGGTGTTAAAGAACCTTGCTTTGTCATATTAGCAGAGTTGGTTTTCTGGTTCTTTCTCGTTTGAGTAGATTCTGTCAGAGGTTGGTCTAGGGCTGAAGACTGTTCAGATTCTTTTGTCCCACGGGGTGTTCCCTTGATGTAGTACTCTCCCCCTTTTCCTAGAAATGTGGCTTCCTGAGAGCCGGGCTGTAGTGATTGTATCTCTTTTCTGGATCTAGCCACCCAGCATGTCTACCAGGCTCTGGGTTGGTGCTGGGGGTTGTCAGCACAAAGTCCTGTGACGTGTATCATGTGTGGGTCTCTCAGCCATGGAGACCAGCACCTGCTCCAGTGGAGGTGGCAGGGTAAAGTGGACTCTGTGAGGATCCTTGGCTTTGGTTGCTTAATTGGTCTCCTCCTGGGAGGTGGCACTTTCAAGACAGAATTCCAGCTGTGGTAGTATGGGGACAAACAGGTGGTGGGTGGGACCCTAGAACTCCCAAGAGTGTATGCCCTTTGTCTTTAGTTACCAGGGTGGATAGGGAAGAACCATTAGATCCAGGCAGAGCTAGGCATGTCTGAGCTCAGACTCTCCTTGGGTGGGTCCTGCTGAGGATGCTGTGGGGGATGGGGGTGAGATTCCCAGGTCACTGGAGTTGTGTTCCTAGGAGGATTAATGGCTGCCTCTATTGTGTCGTGAAGGTTGTCAGGGAATTGGGTGAAAGTTGGCAGTCACAGGCCTCACTCAGCTCCCATGCAACCCAAAGGGCCACTTTCACTCCCACCCTGCCCCCACCAATAGTACCAAGTCTGTTTCCAGGCAGTGAGCAAACAGGGTTGAGAACTTGCCCCAGGCAAGTGACCTTTTCTTCCTCAGCTGCAAAAGAAATTAGGGCTTTCATTCTTCCCCTGCCTGTGGAGTCTGCCCATCAGATTCTGCAGGGCAGAAATGGTTTGCTTAGGGGATCCAGTGAGCCCACAGGGCTTTTCCTGCTTCTTCCTCTACCCCTGTATTTACTAGGCTCTTTAAATGGACTCAGCTCTAGGTACGGTCATAATCCGGACCTTCAGGTTCCCCAGTTGGGGTGTGTAGTCCAAGGTGTGTGGTCCAGGCTGGATGATCTCCTTTCCCACTTTCATTGTTTGGGCACTCACAGTATTTGGGGTGTCTCCTGGGTCCTGCAGGAGCTATCAGCTTCTTTCAGAGGGCCTGTGGGTTCTCTCAGTTTTCCTAATATATTCCTGCAGTTGCTCTGGAGCAAAAGTTCACAATACAAGTCTCGACACACTGCTCCTGTTCAAGTGGGAGCCACAATCTAGTTGTGCCTCCTGTCCACCATGATCCTGAGTGCTCCATTTTTTTTTTTTTTTTGGAGGAGGTCTCACTGTGTTGCTCAGACTGGAGTGCAGTGGCACAATCTCGGCTCACTGCCTTATTCTTTTAAAAGCATTTAAGATTTTCCAAGAAAGTGAAGGAAAAATCTTCAGGGCACAAAACAAAGAGGAAAATGGAAAACTAGGGTGCTAAGTTTGAAGTGAAGCTTCACTGGTATGAGGGTAACAAAGCAATTTGGATTTTAATGACTATGAGTAAATCAGAAATGACCATTGGTTTTAGTCTCTTCCTGGGAGACTTGAAAGTTGGAATCTCATATAGCCAAGACTTTTGAAGAGCTATACCTTTGGATTTCAAGAAGAAAATTATAGTCTGCCCATTAACAAGGCAATCATTACAATTGAAAACAATATAGCAGATGAGTTAAGTGACATTTAAAACCATCAAAAAGAGAAAGAGTAAACTGGAAAATAATTTTGAGAAAATAATCCAGAATGCAGCACAGTGCTGTTAAGGCTCTTGCTATTGGAGGCTGCTGCCTAATTAGGAGCCCTGGATCCTCTGGTCTCATCTTGTTGCAGCCCCCATTGCTGTTATATCATTAACTTATTGCGTTGTGTCATTGCTGTTGCCAGAGGCACAGACGGAAACTAATCAGGAGGGAATTTATCACCTCCTCCTGCCTTTCAATAACCTGCTGATGTTTTTCACTAACAAAACTGTTTGCAATCCAGCAGACAAGGGAGTCAATTATGACTGGAAGGATCTACAACACTTAGCAAAGCACAGAGAAAGGGGAATACTCATTAAGTGGAAATGGATCCGTATGAAGGTCTTTATTTTCAATATTGTCACACTGCATAGGCTGACAAGGAGGAGAAAGAGGAGGGGTTGATCTTGCTGTCTCAGGGGTGGCAAAGGCAGAAGGAAATCTACATACAAGTGGACCCTCACAGTTCAAACCTGCATTATTCAAGGGTCAACTGTACTGGGTTTTAGTTTGTACTCTTCAAATCTATTTAGGTGGACAGAAAGAAAGATAAGTGAAAAGACTAATCAGATACATGGTTTTTAAGAGGTAATGCAGGCAGATGAGAGACAGGAGATGAAAGCCTATCAGGAATAGTCAACTAATTCACACTCTCTCTATTTCTCTCTCTCTCACTGTCATTCTGAGTGCTCAACTTGTTTGCTTTATTATTATTTCTCTTCAGACATTTCTTTTCCCTCTGACTGTCGGTGTTCATGGCTAATAGTGAAAACGACACAGCTTTGGAATTTACATGCCCTATGATCAAATCAGCACTAGGGATTTGTGGTATCTCTGAATTCTGGTTGTAAATTTTTATGAGAGAGACTATCTTATTGATACAGTTTGGCTCCACTGGTAAACCAGAACCTAAACATCTATGGCTATCCAGAGTGATGGTGGTGGTTACGAATTTGCCTGCTACAAACAGAGGATACATTTGGGTACCAAACACATACTCCAAAATCCGTCTGCGGTGTTTGTGTATATTACTTAGGTGTATGAATATACAATGTAGATGGCCCAGATTGATCTGGACGACTCCCAGTGTGTTTTCTTGCAATTTGCTGAGCTTATGGGTGATCTAGGGGTTGCAGATTGATTTAAAATTTCTCTGGTGATTTTGGTGTCAGCATACAAAGGTATGCTTGAATACTTAAGCAGTGTCAATATGGAGCAGAGAAAGGCAGAATCTACATGACATTATGGAGCTAATTTTAACTTCCTTTGTTCTACTAAAGACAAAATAGATCATTTTGTTTTTAGCAGATAAAAAAGAGATAAATGCAGTTTTAAAATTTTAACTGCTTTATTGAGGTATAGTTGACATACAGTAAAACACACATATTTAACATGTATAATTTGATAAATATTGACACATGTATACATTCATAAACCATCATTACAATCAAGATCATGAATATATTATCATCTCCAAAATTTGTGGTCATTAATCGTCAATAACAATAAAACTCACCCTAATTGTGACAACATTTTTTATATATTTTATTTAATTTATTTTTCTTTCCCTCTTTAGCAAATGCTGTTAGTTGAGATGAGTAAATGCTTATTTAGTGATAATGTCACTTAATCAAGGAGTATAAGTTTAGCCAGAATAAATATTTGAAGTTCGGGGTACATATGCAGGATGTGCAGGTTTGTTACATAGGTAGATGTGTGTCATGGGGGCTTGCTGCACTGATTGTATTAAGCCTAGTATCCATTAGTTATTTTTCATGATCCTCTACCTTCTCTCACCCTCCATTTTCCTATAGGCCCTAGTATGTGTTATTCTCTTCTATGTGTCCATGTGTTCTCATCACTCAGCTCCCACTTATAATTCAGAACATGCCTTATCTGGTTTTCTGTTCCTGCCTTCGTTTACCAAGGATAATGACCTCCAGTTTCATCCATGTCCCTACCAAGGGCAGGATCTCATTCTTTCTTATGGCTACATAGTATTTCATGGTGTATATGTACCACATTTTTCTTTATTCAGTCTATCATTGATGAGCATTTGGGTTGATTCCATGTCTTTGCTATTGTGAATAGTGCAGCAATGCATATATGCATGCATGTGTCTTTATAATACAACAATTTATAGTCCTTTGGGTATATAAGTAACGGGATTTTTGGGTTGAATGGTATTTCTATCTTTAGGTTTTTGAGGAATCACCACACTGTCTTCAACAATGGTTGAATGAATTTACACTCCCTCCAACAGTGTGTAAGCATTTCTTTTTCTTCACAACCTCACCAGCATGTTGTTTTTTGACTTTTTGTTAATAGCCATTCTGACTAGTGTGAGATGGTGTCTCACTATGGTTTTGATTTGCATTTCTCTAATGACCAGTGATGCTGACCTTTCTTTATATGCTTGTTGGCTACATGTATGTCTCCCTCTGAAAAGTTTCTGTTCGTGTCCTTTGCCCACTTTTTAATGTTTTTTTTTTTTCTTGAAAACTTAAGTTCTTTTGTAGATGCTGGATATTAGACCTTTGTCAGATGCATAGTTTGCAAAAATTTTCTTCCATTCTGTAGGTTGTCTGTTTACTCTATTGATAGTTTCTTTGGATGTGCAGAAGCTCTTTAGTTTAATTAGATACCATTTGTCAATTTTTGCTTTGCTTTTGGTGTCTTTGTCATGAAATCTTTGCCGATGCCTATGTCCCGAATGGTATTGCCCAAACCCCATTGTCTCAGCCCAAAAGCTTCTTAAGCTGATAAGCAACTTCAGCAAAGTCTCAAGATACAAAATCAATGTGCAAAAATCTCTAGCATTCCTATACATGAACAGTCAAGCCAAGAGCCAAATTACAAATGAACTCGCATTCACAATTGCCACAATCAGAGAGGACACAAACAAATGGAAAAACATTCTATGCTCATGGATAAGAAGAATCAATATTGTTAAAGAATCAGTATCATGAAAATGGCCATAATGCTCAAAGCAATTTATAGATTCTGTGCTATTTCCATTAAACTTACCATTGACATTCTTCACAGAACTGGAAAGAATTGTTTTAAAATTCATATGGAACCAAATAAGAGCCTGAATAGCCAAGACAATCCTAAGCAAAAAGAACAAAGCTGGAGGCATCATGCTACCCAACTTCAAACTATACTACAGGGCGACAATAACCAAAACAGCATAGTACTGGTACAAAAACAGACACGTAGACCAATGGGAGAGAATAGAGAACCCAGAGATAACACCACACACCTACAATGGTCTGATAACATGAGTAGCAATTCTAAGTAAGGGGACAGAAGGAATAAATAAAGAGCCTGAGAAGTCTGTTTGACCGGATATAAAATAATAAATCAAGAGAATGAAAAATCAATATGGATTTTTACTGCACAAGCTCATCTGGAATAAAAAAGAGGTAGTGAAAAGAGCCAGCATGTTTTTGAAGAGACAAAACAATGAGAATAATGTGCTCCTCCTTCCAATATAAAAATAAACTGGGTAGCTATAAAGATTAGAATGGCATTTCCCTGGTTGGAACCCTGACAAACAGCTCAATAAAATATGAGTCCCCAAAGACACCCTAATTTAAAAAAAAATGCTCAAAATAGGATAAAGGAAACATCGCAAATCAAGAATGAAGTAGCATAGGGTGAGAAAGCAGATTGTTGTTTCACATTATATGCCCAAATAAAATCTAACTAAAAAGAATTAATGGAAACAAAACAAAAACAACAATTTTATGATAAACTAGAACAGTAGATGAATTCTAGCTGGATTTCAGTGGGAAATGGTTTCTTCAGCTTTAAAGTGATGGAAGAAGTTACCATCACTCAGCCTTGCTGTGTTGCTCCACTCAGGGCAGAACTAATTAATCATGAGCTGTCAGGGACTTTATTTCACCTTAAGAAATTGTCTCCTGGCAAGTCTGAATGGACAGATTAGGATCTGATGTCTTAAAACAGTGTTTCTTATACTGTGATCAGTAAACCAGCTGCATCTGAATGTCCTGAGGTAAATTGTTACATAAATAAATAAAAAGACAGAAATGTTTTAAAAAGATACATTTTTAAGGAATTCTAGATTCTATCTTAGGCATGTTGAATCAATATCTGTTGGACATACAAAATCAAAATAAGCTCAGGACGCCAAGCATTTTCACCCACATTTTTAACACAATAGCAAGTTTTGAGAATTATTGGCTTAAAAGAAGCACTGTTAAGTGGACTAGAAGGAGAGGCTTTAATAGAGATACTAGAACATAGTGGTGTTATCTGTATTGTGCCCTCCTAGGGATGCCCAGAGAAAGGTACCGGTATCTCATCAGGACAAGTCAGATTCTCTCTCAGTATGATGAACCTGCCCAGCCCCTGTCTCTCCTTCCATTCTTTCTGGATTTACAACCTGCAATTGGCATGGTTTGCTCAAAACCGATGGTTAGAGTGTAAAATAGAAATCTCTGTATATATTATCTAGAAACAGCCTTCCATCATTTGGATAAAAAGTAGTAATCAGCCATTTGTTACCGCAGACTTTTGTGAGCAAATTGCAGTTGAGTATACCTAGAACAATGAATTGACTTCCTCAATCTTCATTTAACCTTCCTTCTAAGTTTGAGATGTTTGAAAGGCAAGCACTGCATTTTTCAGATTTCTTTGCCGTTGGAGTTCTGGAAGCAACTTAAGCTTTGCTGATTAGATTGACTCACACGATATTTGGATCATAGGAATGAGGTGAAAGCATCTTTCTGCATACATATTGGCTGAATCTGCTGGGAAACAAGGAGATTCTGAAGCATCTTGCCAAAAGACTACTGAGTTTTCTGGCAGCATAGACACCAGTGGCTTCTCGAATTTGGGAGAACTCCAGGGGTGGTCTCTGGGCAGGTAGTTTCCCTGGTGGGTCGGTTCTGCAATGTTCCAACAGCTGATGATTCCTGAAGCCCAGCCCAGAATGTGCTCCTTTAGGTTCAGCAGTGACTTTGTAAACGTCTGTATTAAATCCTTCCCTGCTTAAAATAAGCAGGGGTGGGTTCTGTTCTTACCCCAAACTGTAATGGATATGACAATAATCAAGGGTTTGGAGAGTTCATCGCTGAGGTGTCTTGACTGGGTTTTAAATTTGTCAGTTTCACTGACAAATTTTCTTGAAGAAGTGGTAAAAGCTATGAGTTTTATTAAATATTGGCCCGTAAATGTGTGTGTGTATATATATATATATATATCTTTTAAATTATCTGCATGATGAAATGGGAAGTGTGCAGAGAGCACTTCTGCTGTACAGCAAAGTAAAACATTCATCCAGAGGAAAAACTCTTGTCTGGTTGTTAGGGTTGTGAGGGCTATAGTAACTTTTTTTTTTTTTCGGTTGAATGCTATTTTTACTTGAAATAACTGACAGATAAAGTAAGATTATTCAGATTTGGATGTTGGTTGTTTTCTAAAAAATAATCAGAATGAATCTGTCATTTTAAGGAAAACCACTTGGTACTTTTTGGTGAAAAAATATGAACTTCCAAGCAAAAACTAGAATTGTAGGAAATGTGTATTCACCACAGTGAGCTTGACATTTTCTTCACTTAAAGACTTTTCTGTTAGATTAATGGTGAAATTAGTAAACACATTTTTAATTGTATAATGTAATGTAGTATGTGAACACTTGGGAGGTCTACATAACTCAGTAGCCCGTATTTTCCTGAGAGGTAATGTTACAAAATCGTGCATTGGTAAATATCCATGCAAAGTGGAAGAGAAACCAATCGATTTTAATGTAACTGTGAAGAAGAAAAAGCTCACTGACACATCTGCAGATTTCACAGTGCAACTCAACTTCAAGAAACTATCACTCATCAAGTTTTGTTGTAGTATCCAAGAAGAGTATCTACAATTATTTGAAAAGCCTATATATTTTTGGAGGTTGAAATTTTCTTTATATAATCAACAGAAAAAACATATTTAAATAGATTGAATGTAGAAGCATATATGAGAACCCAGATGTCTTTTATTAAGCCCTATGCTATAGATACGCAAGATTTTAAAACAATGCTCTTATTGTTTGGAAAGCAATGCTACTTTTAATAATATATGTTATTCATCCTAGTATGTAACAGGTTTATTGTTGTTATTTTAATACATAAGAAAATACTAAAATTTTCTGCTTCAATTTACAATTCTGTAAATATCGATAGATATGGCCCATGTACACAGAAATTCTTTAGGGCCCTCAGTAATTTTTAACAGTCTACAGGAACCCTATGAGCAAAAAGCTTGAGAACTGCTGTTTCTGAGAACAGGCAAATCAATACCATCTTCCACCAGGAGATGCCGCCACTAACACATGCTGCACTCTGACGGCTTAAATTTGAGGCGTCAGGGTCTGCAACATACACAGGTGATTTACATCAGTTTAATTTTTCACTTGAGCTAATAGTGAGAACAAAACAATAGAGAGAGGAAGACCATCTCTAAGTCTTAATACAATTCAAAATGAACTTCTGATCAGATCTAGGCAAGGAAACAAGAAAAACAAAAGGAAGGATGATCTCAAAACTGCAGAGAGGAAACAAGCACTGTTTATTGGCCCCGCCTGCAGCAGCTAGCGCGGCCCTCTCCGCATCGGACCTCCCGGCTGGAGAGCTCCCCCAGATTCCCAGCTGCAAATAAGGTCAGGCTTTTTCTGGAAGGAAACTTTTCCACTGCTTTCGTTGCTCTTTACATAAAGAGCAAAATTCCTAACCACGAACTTCAAGTTACTGTGAGACGTGGTCCTGACCCCAGTCGTACACCCTCCAATGCCCACAAACTGAACCTATTTCACCAAATTTACAGAAGTGGTTCTCTGAGCAATACTTCACAACCATGGAGCTGTCTTATACACAATGTCATTTCCCTAGTATCATGAAATATTATATAATACTATTTATGTAGCTTGTTCTCTGGGAAATCTGTTCTGAGAAACTGCATCATCTCCAAAATGTAGTGCCCAACCACCTGGAATAGAATTATGATTGTTAGAGGCTAAATATTGTAAGGTCTCTGTTCCTAATTGTCCAGGGTCATTAGCAATGCCTTAGAATGTGTATATTTTCTTTCAATATTGATGTACCTGCACTTGAAGATAATCAATCCCTTCTAATTTACAGTTGCTGTGAAATATGAAATGTAATGATACCACTACCAACTGATATCAGTTCTGGGGCACCGTCATATTCTTTTCTGATTTTTCTTTCTTTGTTTCCTGTTCTGCATGTGAATCCCTTTTGCTTGCTGATTTGGGCTCACTAATTTTTCCTCTGGATTTTCATTTCTCTGCCTTCTTCAAGGGAATCCCTGCGCCTTCTGCTCATTTCATATCCCCAGCCTTACTCTAGCTGACTCACACTCATTCCCCTCCTACCCACTGCCAGTCGAGAAAGGGTGGTGGCTCTTTCTTCATCTGCAGAAGAGGAGTCTCACGTGTGTATGGGAGAGGAAAGTTTAATGTCCTTATATGGGTTATTCATCAAATTGTCTTCTATCCTGCCTTCTAGAGATCTCAGTAAACTAGCTTGGCCATCAATGCCACAGCTCGTCAACGTCCAAGACCTAATCTGAAAGATTGGCTAAGAATTTTGGGAGGCTTACATTTACGGGGCCTTCTCAGTCTCCAGGCTTCTTATACTTCCAGTCTCTGCTTTGGCCTAGGATGCATGAAACAACACCTCCTTTGAATTTTGCCTGAAGTCCACTGGCTGAAAGCATTGATGAGGGTTGTGCACTTTGTGAGGTCATTTCAGGGGAGTTCAGAAGACAGCAATAGAATCAGTTTTGAAATGGAATGGCAAGCAGTACTATTTTCCTTTGTCACCCCTCCCCTCACCTAGTCCCAGCTGCCTTTTACTTCGCTGGCTTTCTTTTATCCATCCTCCCTTGGCTCTCATCTCTTCTCTCATCTCTTCTCATCTTCCTGAATCGGTAATTCCTTTGCCCTCCCTTCTGCAGCTTGCCACCAGCAGGCAGAAGGCTGCAGAAGGGAGGGCAGAGAACTTACTGATCCAGCCCTCAGCAGGCATTTTCTTTTAGAAATTGATATGCTGATTCTAAAATTATATGACAACACCAAAGACCTGGAACAACCAGAACTCTGAAAAAAAGAACAACAAATTTGGAGGCCTAACACTCTCTGATTCCAAGAATTATTATAAATCTGGGTGATCTTTGGAAAACTCCGATGCCCAGGCCACACTGCAGAACTGTTACATTTCCATCTGTAAGTGTGGGGTCCACCAGCAGGGGTTTTTAAAGCTCCCCAGACTATTCCTCTGTGTAGTCCAAATTAAAAGCCGCCCGAAGCCGCATATTTCATTAGTCCTCTAGAGGGCGCCCCAAGCTCGTAACTGACAGAGGAATAGCGCTTGCAACTAAATAGATGGTCACCAGACCTTCTGAAGCTGACTTTTTCAGATAATCAGATAATATGGGGAAAGAAGGAAGAATAAAGAATAGAAACAGCTGAGCGCGGTGGCTTATGCCTGCAGTCCAGTAGTTTGGGAGACTGAGGTGAGTGGATCGCTCGAGGTCAGGAATTCAAGACCAGTTTGGGTAAGGTAGCAAGACCCTGTTTCTACAGAAAAAAAAAAAAATTATCTGTGCATGGTGGCATGAGCCTGCAATCTTAACCGCTAGGAAGGCTGAGGTGGGAGGATGGCTTGAGCCCAGGAGGTCGAGGCTGCAGTGAGCTATGATTCTTCCACTGCGTTCCAGCCTGGGCCACAGAGCGAGACTCTGTCTCTCTATCTCTAAATATATATATAATATTTGTATACAATATATTAATATTATTTTAATATTTTGTTAAATATTATTTCATATTTTTGTATATTGTATATATGTATGGCTGATGAACACCACGGCTGGCAGTATTATTTTTTTAGATACGTTAAGTATTTGTCACGCACGGGAATTGAAAAAGTTTATCCGCTTTTGAGTCTGTATCAATGGCATCCTGGTATGAAAAGAAACACTAATTCTAAAATAATCTTTGTGGCTAATGGGACTTTAGATTTAGCCTGGCTGTTGGAACCGCATCAGTCTTGGCTCTGGCTTAATCTTCTAAGCAAGCACTTCCACGCTCCTGCATATCCCTTTTGTTTCAGCCGCACTGGTCTAAACACCTTTTTCCAAACTTGAAGTCCTACTGCCCGCCTAGGTTAAGTGGCACCTCCCTAGGCTGCCTTCGACATTTCCCAGCCCTGTCACAGCCCTGGTCTGGATGCTAATTAGGAACTTGTTAACATCTTCCTGGCTCATCGATACGCCTTGTCATTTTGAATTGTTTTATGCCTTGAGTGATCGACTAGAGTGTATGCTTTGTGAGTCCCAGGACCTCATCTTTAATAACCATGAGTAGTACTTGCATGTCGATGGTTGATCCATATGTGCTTGATGAAAATATTTGTTCTGGTTTGATGAGCTTAAAGTGAGTTTGAGAAAAGGATCCTTTTTACCATTTTTTCCCTAGGTCTTAGCATCCCGCCTGGAACAGAGCAAGCACTTAACACACCAGTGTTGACTGAGATGTATGTGTCCATGTTCAGTACCTACTTGCACAGGAATGTGATTTTCCTTGAGCCTATTCCTTTAGGCTGAATCTTTCCCCGCCTCCCTCTCCTCCTCCTGGCCCTCCCACTTCTCATTTGCTTCTGTGCTTGGCTCCTTTAAGGGTCTACTGTGAGTACACAGTATTTCCTCCCTGTATGCCCTGGGTTGCCTCCCCTCCCGGCTTCTCCCCTCTTAGCCTCCCCATCTCTCCTTTGTCTTTCTTATAAATGTGCTTTTTTTAAAAAAAAATTAATACATTAAATAAAATTGAGGTAGTGAGGAGTGTAAGTAATACTCTAGATATTTGCAACAACTCTAATGCATCTGCATATATCTGTGGTTTTTTTGGTGACAAAATCATGGGAATGGCCAATACTGCTGTGGTTTATCAACCTACCCTCAAATTGAACAAAATGTTACATTTCAGTAGAGTTTAGTGAAAATAAAAATGTACTTTTCTCTCATGAATTCTCTTAATTCTATTCAGAAACCCATGGTGGCAGGAGAGGTTTGTGATTCCGCAGGTTAAGAACCTCTTTTCTACAAAAATATGACAAACACAAGATTTATATTTAATGGTCAAATGAGTTCCTTTTTTTCCTCCCTCCTTCCCTCTCTTCCTTCTCTCCTTCCTTCCTTCCTTCCTTCCTTCCTTCCTTCCTTCCTTCCTTCCTTCCTTCCTTCCTTCCTTTTTCTATTAAAACCATTTAAATTTTCAGAAAAGTTTCTAAATTGCGATCTTTCAGTGCAAATTTCTATGGGAAACCAGAGACTGCTCTCAGTAGTTCTCAAACTTAAATGTGTGTCAGAATCACCTTCTGACTTGTTAAACTTCAGATAACAGTGCTTCACTCCCAGCGCTTTGATGCAGCAGGGGCCTGAGAATCTGCCCGTTGGACACGTTCCGGGTAATGCTGATGTTACTGCTATGGGATGCCTCTTTGAGAACCTTTAAACCTTCAAAATCCCTCACACAGAGCTTGACATTCCAACGTTCTGGTGGTTTGAGTTGGGCAAGTGACCATCTTGGAAGGAGCATTTGCTGTAGTCAGGGTGAAGCAAGAGGCACCACTGGTGTGTGATCAGGAGGCGATGGGACTGTGGGAGACAAGCTTGGGGCAGACCCTATGTGGGCACTGGAGGCACAGCTGATGTGGCAGATGACACGGTGTTCTGCCCCACACCCTGGTCCTGCTGAAAGCATCCCTATAAGCTTTATAAAATCAATCAAGGAAGAAGGGAACAAAGATAAATCAAACTTGCAGCACACCCAGCACTCATCAGTAGATCCGCTTGCCTTCTGCCCCGCTTCCTCGTAGTTGTTTGCCTGTTGTCCTAGAACCATGTAAACCCTATCATAAGATTTTAGCTCCTCTTAACTGCTCTATGCATAACAACGAAAGGTTAAGTTTTCTATTTGAGATACTCTTCCAGGTCCTGCAAACTCGCGAAACTACTGACGCCAATGAATCTGAAGGAGCCCCTGAGGAGCTGACTCACCAGAGAATGCGGTTTCCATATCCTGATTATTTCACTCCTGTTATCACAACCAAACAGCAACCCCAATTTTCTAGCCGCTTGCCCCCATAATCCCCTTAAAAACCCCAGCCAAGACCTCCATGGGGAGATGGGTTTGAGGGCCTCCTCCCGTCTCCTGGCTTGGCCTCCCTGCAATCACTGAACTGTTTCTCGGCTGCCATCCCTGCTGTATTGGGCTGTTAGGACACAGCAAGCGTGCGTGCATGCCTACCAGTCCTGTAACACCACCTGAGTTTGCCAGTGGCTGTGGCAGTCAGTCCTCAGCATGCTGACATTTTTCGGCATGTGGAGACTTTCCCCTGCACCCCCAGAGGGTGAGATGACACCCCTTGGGGCAGCTACCAACCCATAGGGTTTGTGGCGATATTTGCCAACCTTCCAGTTCTTGGTGCAGTCCACATGCTTCCACAGAGCTGGCTTGAGACCCTGTTGCCCACAGCAGTCATCACTCATTAATCTTGCTTCAGTGGCCATTTCCACCCTCCCTGCCTCATTCTCTCTTCTTTCTCCTCCCTCCTTTTCCTGGAATCATCTTCCAAATAAACCTACTTGTTCCCAAGTGCTTGCCTCAGGAACTGCCTTTCAGGAAACCCAGTCGAAGATGTGTGTTCACATCCTAGCCTGCCACTTCCCTTTTGGGTGACCCTGGGCAATGAAATAAATCTCTTGAGTCCCATTTCCTTGTAGTATCATAGGACAACATTTCCATCTCCCAGAGTTATTATGGAGACAGACTGAGATAATATTCAGGAAGAACCCCAGGCTAGTTCCTGGCCCTGCAGTGTAGGCTCAGGAGATATTAGTTCCCTCCACCACTGAGGTTGGTTGCTTTCTGGGAGGACAAGGGAAGAAGGCAGAAGAAAGAATTCATTTGGTAGATCCATGAAACATGCAGGCAAGGGGTTTGCCTTAGACACAGTGAGATGGATGAGTGGGCAGATCAAGTCTTCATCCCCAAGAATGCAGCTCTTACTCTTGGAGAGTTCTACTGATGCTAAGTAAAGATGTTCCTGGTGGCCATGGATGCTGTGAGCCATCCTGTTTCTGTTCTTGGATTTATCAATCTGCATCTGCAACACCTTCCTCCACAGAATCTATCTGATGTCAGTGGTTGGGTTTTGGATTGTGGGGACTACCTCACTGGCTATATGACAATATTCCTTTTGCCCTTTTCCCTCCATCTCATTTCAGGAAGTGGTTTTGTCTTTTTATTACTTTTATAATTTTATAGCAGAAACATTAAAGAGATGGTTGGGTGTTCATTGATTAGTTTGAGTGTGGGCCTCGATTTATTTATGGTTTAATTCTGTAAAATTGGAAGAGAAGTAGAAATGTCTTTGAACTAATTTCAGAATTCTTTGCTCAGCAAACCTCCTTGTCATTTCCAGGCAATAATGTAATGTTGCAACAGAATCCAAATGAGAGAGACTGATGGGGAGGGGAGATCAGTACAGGTTGTCTTTCCCTTCTCGACTCACTTTGTTGAATTTCTTGCAGGCTCTGTCTGTGGAAACACATTTCTAAGTACATTTGCTGCAGGCAGATACAGCTAAGGGGCAGAAATAGAGCAAGACAGAGGTGGATATATGAGGAAAAGATGAAATGCATGAGAAACCAAAGCAAATACAAATTTAGAGTGGCAAATCAATTCTTTTGGTACTTAGAAATAATTTTAAAAGTCCTCTTTTATAAATTCATATTCAAAAGAAAGCATCCTTTGGAAACAATTTTACATGTAATTGGAAGCTGGGAACTGTGGCCTCTGAAGCTGGCCTTCTCCAGTGTTCTATCCCACCACTCTGTCTCAGCCAAAAGAGCTGGCACAAACCTGGGTTGCTCATCTTTCCAGCTCCTGGCAGAGCAGTGGAAGATGACAATGTGTCAGGGAGATCAGGGCCCATTTAAAACAGACAAATAGAATTTGAGATGCAGACCACTAAAAGCTCAAGAGCTGAGGTGAATCAATTCTCCCTTTGATTGGTCATGGCAAGCTGTTTCCTTAACCACAGTCGACTACAGGGTACTTCTGTCCAGAATCATATTTGATGCATTGTTATTGTTTGCATAGTATCACTGGGGCTTTGAAAAAGCTTTTTTCTTTTTTTTTTTTTGTAAATAGTTTTAACATTCAGATTTTATTGCATGATCCTTTGGTCTTGCATTGTGTGTGTGTGCACACACATGCATGCATGTGCATGTATGTAAGATGTCATGTATCAAATACATGCATGTGTACATGTGTACACACACACCAGTATCGGGGCAGAGAGAGAGAGAAATCCTTAAACATAGAGCTCAGAAATTTGCATTTAATTCAGTTGGTTAAAGGGGTCACTGAAAGTTTGTGAACAGTGGACTGATAAAGTCAACATTTACCTTGAAGAAATTTATACTGGTGAAGTAAGAATCAATTGTCTAAGAATTCGTAATGCTGGAGGTTGGTGATTAGGAGCAGAAAGAATAGTTTGGAAGTTCTTGAAAATTGGCTGGATAAGAGATAAGAAGAAATAAGCCAGAAATACCAGCAATAATAACAGACATGAAGTAATGTATGTGAGAGACATTTAAGAAATGGGATGTTCATCACGTGGCAATTCCATGTGGAAGGGAACAAAAGAAGGAGCCACAGAAATCTCAGAAATGCAATGTATCTGTATCCGTCTCTGAGTCAGGACCTCATTAAAAGATGACCCCACCCAGCTATTTCTAATGTTCGACAGAATTTCCAGAGGAAATCCTGCTGCCTTCTCTGATGACTGTGTCTTCCAGCCACTGCTTTCCTAATATTCTTCCAACTGTCTAACGTGAGCATTCTCACATCCAATAGAACATCTTCCTTATAGGCAATTGGTTTGAGGATCACAAAATTATTTTATAAAGAAGGCAGCACTCTAATATTGAGTATATTCTGTTTAATGTGGAATTCGGTTTCACTTGGAAGTTCAGGCGAATCATCTCAGCGAGAGAAGATGGCCTCCTCATCTTTAGGATGAAATAAAAGCACTTTAGAGCACACAGAAAACCCGAACTCTGGGCCCTCAGGCTCTCCTGGGATGGCAGGACCCAAGAAGAGAAGAGGGTGTCAGCATGGATGTCGCTGATGGCTGGATATTAAGTACTGTGGTCTCTGGAAGCAGTGGGTCCTCAGCCGTCCAGCTTGTGGTCAGTAGGGAGGACACTTGTGAGGAATGGCCTTGTTGTTTTCCTGAGCTAGCTCGTTTCTTATTTTCTTGATGTCATATAAATCAGCTCCGGGTTTTTTATGATCTAATAGAGGGGGCGGGGGAGCCTCAGTTAAGGTCTGATATTGGAGATATCTTACCGTCTGGTGAGCAGAAGCTGGGTGCTCAGCTTCATTTGTTTTAAGGGGAAAAAAACGTAGTGATTCATCTACCAAATATTGTGAACCACAAATACCTGTTACAATGATTAAGATGCAGGGCTCTGCACTTTTATGGGGCTGGTTTTTCAGAGGTTTCTTCTAGAGCTAATTTAATTAGATTTACCTTGCTGGGAAACTCTCGGTGTCAGGGACTTGCTGATGCTGGAGTGGAAATTCACTAATGTTAGTGTTGTCAGTGGCCTGGAAAATATGAGATAGGTTGTGGGTTATGTTTTTGGCCCTTGTTAAAGATGTATGTGCCTTCAGGATAAGTGCTTTATGAGCCTCACGCGTGATCATTTTGAGCCAGTTATACCATCCAGAAGATTAAAACTGGGCATCCTTCAGAGCTGGTGTAGGTCCCTTATTAGAGAAGTTCAAAGTAAGCCAGGTGGGACTAGAAACCACTGGAGATGGGGATCAACCCAAGCATGAATCTGAAGCGTGTTTCTAGCTATTGCCTCAGTGCAGGTAAGTGAACCACATGTTATCTAATGAAATCTGAATGGCTCAGCCCCAGGACACAACATTCAAAACACTCTAGCCCACCTTCATGCAAGGAAATGTGGCCAGTGCCCACAGGGTGAAGGTGACTCTAGCCCACTCTAGCCCACCTTCAGGCTGTGGGCACTGGCCATATTTCCTTTATTTTGTATCAGGAGTACCTTCCACTTGCTGTCTCCAAGAACATCAGAAGTTGCAAGAATCAAATTTCAGTTTGCCCCATGCCTATTGAAAATTACTTTCTTCTGATAATTTCCCTTTTGTATCTTTAAACTAGCATCTAATATCCGTAAGTGAAGACGTGCATTTTACACTTTGTCATCATCTGTGTAGTGTCTGACATGCTTAGGACATTCCTATTGAATTGATTGAAACACAAAGAGTTCGTAAACGTTTGAGAGGCTGTCGTTGCCATCATAAACCCGTGGCTCTCATTGTATAAAGGACTATAATTTCAAGAGCTAATTTAAGGTTTGTCATACTCTACGAGGTTAGTATTACCACCTCTGCAAAATAAGAAAGCCACTTTTGAGCAGAAATCTATAAACAGGAAACTATTTTTACTGAAAGAAAAAAAAGGTTAGATAATCCCTGCATCCTTTCAACTGCCTTGTGGTACGATGTAGCTTTGTCCCATAGAAATACTGTGATAATCCTTAAAAAGAAAAATGTATGTGTGTGTGTGTGTGTGTGTGTGTCTGTATCTATATGGGTGAAATGGTTTGTGGTTTGGCTGTGTCCCTCCCTACCCAAATCTCATCTTGAATTGTAGCTCCCACAATTCCCATGTATTGTGGGAGGGACCCGGTGAGACATAATTGAATCATGGGGGCAGTTCCCCCATACCGTCTTGTGGTAGTGAGTAAGTCCCACGAGATCTGATGGTTTTCTAAGAGGTTTCCCCTTTCACTTGGTTCTCGTTCTCTCTCTTGCCTGCTGCCATGTAAGATGTGCCTTTCACCTTCTGCCATGATCGTGAGGCCTCCCCAGTCATGTAGAGCTATAAGTCCATTAAACCTTTCTTTCTTTATAAATTACCCAGTCTCAGGTATGTCTTTATCAGCAGCATGAGAACAGACTAATACAAAGGGTATGTGTTATATATATAATACATATAATATGACACACACGTTCAAGAAAACCCCTAGTCATCCAAATAATGAAATGATTTGCTTAGAGTCTTAACCAGATTTCTGAATAAAACTCCTGAGACTTTGCACTAAATCTTGGAATTTGTTATGTAGATAAACAAGGTAGATAATTCTGTATCAATCTAGAAGACACCATAGATGAATGAGAAGAAATTACTCCAGAGGGCAGACCTAAATCTGATATGTGAAAGATCTTCCCTAAAAAGATGGCATAACTACACATTCACAATATTTAATAAAATCCCAGTCTCCCCTGCAGTCTTTGTGACAGGAGACAATTTCTACCCAAACAAAAAAATAATGCATACATACACACTAAAAATATTTGGTACGACTGAGTTTAAAATGACAATGGTGTGTTTTTCTTTCATTGTACATACCTGTGTTTGGTAATATTTATCAAGGAGTCTGTATCTCCTGAGTTATGAAAACAATAATGTGGAAAAGTGAAGGGAACTTGTTAATGATCGGAGCTGTTCAAAGGTGCGGTGGGTTACAAGCCAATACACCACCTATCATCAGGGGTAGTAAGTAGAAGTTAGAAGGTTAATAGACAAGGACTCCATAGATGGAGAGACTCCCATTTAATTGTCAGTGGGAGAAGATGGCCTCTAACTCCCAGCTCAGTCCTAACATTCTATAACTTGGAATTCGTCTCATATTGGCTATGTTTTCCAAACCTAATTATAAAAACTAAGAGAATCATGGCTCCTGGTCTCTGAAAGTGTTAAGATATTTTTAACCAGAGTCAAATATAAAATAACTGCAATGTGTACTTTTTTTCCTCTGTGAGCAAAACGAGAAAGGTTCCAGGCTTTGCGTAGGAGCTGGCTGACTGCATGGTCACTGTCAGCCCTCCTCATAGACCTACCTCCTTCTGGGAACTGGGTTTCGTGACCTCTGAGGGCCAGCTGAGTTAGCAACTTCATAGTGGCAGATTGCCAACCCCTCTTTCTTTAGAGTAAATAACATATTTGGCAAATAAAGGGTAACCTATATTTTCCTCAAAAAGATCCTTTTTCCCCCTGAAAACACTTTAAGTGGTAATGATCTTTCTATCCAGCCAGGTTTAAAAAGGAAAAGGAAGACTCCACACCACTGGCTGTCCATGGGGAAGCCATTAAGGCGAAGCATTGACTTCAGCCCCTCTGGCTGGAGCAAACACCTTGCTCTTCTATAGAAAAGAGAGAAGCTATTTGTAGAGGATCAAAGCAGATCAAAGCAATGCATCCTCATCAGGGCAAACATGAGCTGAGGCATCTCTCTGAGGGATTTTAACCGGGTCCTGGGTCACCCAAGCCTCGCATGATGAAATGAAAGAAGCCTTCTGAATAGAAACACCAGCTCATAAAGCCCCGTAAAAGACAGAAAAGACACAAAATACTGAGCACATTTTCCTCACATTCCTCCTAGTTTTTCCTCTTAGATGATTTGTTAGGTGGCTAAGACCTGAAGGGCTGGCTGGCTCCATACCTGCAGGTCCTTTGGATCTTGAGCAGTCATCTGCTTATTGTGGGTAATCTATCAAAAGGTAATGAGGAGTCTGGCAGTAGCTGCTGTGCAGGACATGGTCTGCAGAAAGGGGATCTATCCTTGGGTAACCCCACATGGGTTCTGGAAAAATTCCATAAGAAAAAAAGAGATGAAGTTCAACCGATGAGATTTTTCTTCTTTTTGCATCATAGTTACCTTTGCCTTTCTTGTTATCTTTAGGTGAGGAGGGGAATATGGCATAATTTTTGTTAAATAATTATTTACAAATAATCCAATTATTTGCATTAGGACATTCCTGTTGAATCAATGGACACACAGAGGGAGTCTGTAAAAGTGTTGATTTTACACTGGGCTTTTCAGCTACAAAAGTCAGTGAGGCTTTAAAGCATGATTTTAACACAACAATTTTAACTATGTTATTGATTGCCTCAAATCACAGTTCTGAACTCAACATGCAGTCTTTTAGTGTGTCTAAGTCTTTATGCATGGTTAGTTTTCCATTTTTCCTTTGTATACAATGTATTACAAAGACAGTATAAACTACAAAGAAGAAATATTTTTAAACAAAAAAATGACATCACAGTGTCAATTATTTTTATATTGCTATGCTCTCTCTGGTCCTTATGTATATTATATATTGATCCTACTTATTTTAGAGATGTATTTGTAGAATGTAGGATAATCTGATTGTCCAGGGTTTTATAGTCTGCTATTTTGAGTTAACTTTGTGTCATAAACACCTTCTCCCATTTATAATGGTTATTTGTAATCGGTCTGTTACATAATAGAATAGGATGTGATGTACTATAATTTCCTAAATTTTCTTTTATTATTGAATTTTTGGGTCATTTTGTCTTCATACTATTATAGATAATGATGTAACAACAGACTCTCTTTACATTTTAATAAAGACACAAACTATCATTTGGCTCCTTAATAGGTTACTAAAGATACCACTAGCTATGTGGTTGTTTGCTAGTGTCCTTTCTACATGATTATAATACCATTAGCCTGTTGCATTCAAGGCATATGCTTTCTATGGAGTGGCTTTCAGGGAAAGCAGAACTGAAACACTGTACCAGTAGTGCCTCTCAGATCTGAAAATGAAGTTCATTAAAAAAAGCAATTTAAGAAAGTTCAAAAAGACTTTGATTAACGAGAACATTTGAGTGGAGAATATTCAATGTAATTGAATTTCCTGATATTTGTTACTGCTGTTATCATTAGGTTATTTTTATATAGAAATTACAGGTTGAGAAACAATTTTCATGATATAATGTTTTACGTCATGTACCTTCGGATTAGTTAAAAAAAAATAACAACCCGTTTCTTCCTTATCCTGGTTCCCAATAATATATGTGAAATATTTGTCTCTTTGTGACATGAAAGTGCCAAAAATTATCTCAGAAAGATTTCATCCCACTGAAATTCCATCTCTTTGGAAAAGTGCCTTGTGGACCTATCTGGTGTCATTCTGAACACTGTGATGGTATAACATTGTCCATGCAATTGGAGTAGAGTGGCTGTAGTATGGTGAAATTTAAGAATTATCTACAGAACCTAAGGCACCCTTTTGCAGGTATAACTATTTTAACAAAATTCCAGATCTGAGTATTTCATCTGCCCATTTGGTCCTTTGCATCACAGTGGATTGCCACAAAAATTCCAGTTAACTGAGGACTTCAGCACTTAAGATCCACAGAACTCCAGAATTTGTAGAGACTATGATGATCTTGTAGGTGATAAACTCAAAGTCCAGAGGCGTTGCGAGTTTCCTTCAGGGATTGGGACTTGACTCAAAACCCTGGAGTTATAGTTTATTATCCAGCACTATTTTTCCTACCTCAGGGTTATATTTAATGTTTTGTTGTGCATACTTTTGGGTCTTTCTTTGAAACACCAGGAGCAGTTGATGGAGTATCACTCAAAACACCCACAGACCTGACTCTTGATTTTGCTGTCAACTCACTTAGCAAGACTGCATTACATAACAAAGCAAGGATATTTGGTTTAGTGACATTCTTTCATTAATTTGCTAACCTTTCATTGTATACCTACATTTTATTCATTATTGGATATGTGCTAGATGCTCAGAACACAGAGACAAAAGAAACAATAGTGAGGCAGTCTGGTACGGTAGTCAGACCTCAGGGTTTGACTCTTAGTTCTGCCATTTATTAGCCATAAACTTGGAAAAATTACTTGACCTCTCTACCTATGTCAAGTAAAAGAAGGCCAGAAGTCCATTTTATTCTTCTCCAATGCTGTATACTCCTCATCTTATGTATTAAGAAATATCTGAGTCCATGAGTCTCCAGAGGAGGTAGATTCAAGTCTGCCCCATCTCACTTTAAGAATATGGTAATGCTTGGATGTCTTTGATAATAAGAATGGCCCTAGGGCTCCACCCCCAGTCCTGTGACCACAGACTTAGGTGAGGACAGACATTTGTTTTCCTGCCCAAATGATGCATTTCCCAGGATCACCCTGGCCCACCACATCCCCATCCTGTGCCTGTAAAAACCCTGAAGGAAGAATGGTCCACAACCATCCCACCCTCTCCTGTGTAGCATCGGCCCCTCTCTTGTGTAGCACTGAGCCCCTCTCCTGCGTAGCACTGAGCCCCTCTCCTGCGTAGCACTGAGCCCCTCTCCTGCGTAGCACTGAGTCCCTCTCCTACCTAGCACTGAGTCCCTCTCCTGTGTAGCAGTGAGCCCCTCTCCTGTGTAGCACTGAGTCCCTCTCCTGTTTAGCACTGAGTCCCTCTCCTGTGTAGCATCGGCCCCTCTCCTGTGTAGCACTGAGCCCCTCTCCTGTGTAGCACTGAGCCCCTCTCCTGTGTAGCAGTGAGCCCCTCTCCTGTGTAGCATCGGCCCCTCTCCTGTGTAGCACTGAGCCCCTCTCCTGTGTAGCACTGAGTCCCTCTCCTGTGTAGCATCGGCCCCTCTCCTGTGTAGCACTGAGTCCCTCTCCTGCGTAGCATTGGCCCCAAAGTGAGGAATTACTTCTGGTGCCAATGAAGCCATTCCTGCAGGTCATTTCCTATCTACCAAGAGCTCTACAGTCCTGTTGGACTTAATTGTTGTCTCACTTGAATCTAACCCAGAGACGTTGCCTCCTGAAGGACCCTGGGCTCTTGATAGTGAAACAGGAAAAGTTCCCTTGCCCCTTTCACAGGACGTGTGATGGGGGTGTGGCTCACCTCTTTGGCGCCCCGCTGCTCAAACCCCCTAGAGGGAGCAGGCAGACAGGCAGGTTGTGGGACTCTGACCCCAAGGCAGTGTCTAGGGGTGAATACTGACAGCTCCTGAGGACCACCCTTCCTCCTAATATCTGCTGTAACTTACTCAAATCCAGATATAATATCTTGTTAAGGAATCTGCGGTGAATCTTGACTGCCTAAAGAAGAAACTCTAAACTCCTGTGTCTAACATTTTGTTCCCATTTGCTTCTCTAAACTCATAGCCTGCTACTTTCCAACATTTCCTCTACCCTACTCATAGGCTGCCTAAACTTCTGCTAGGTTTTCCTGATTCGTTCCTGCAGTTCTCTGCTCCTGGGGTCACCATCTTTTCCCTTTATTTGCCTTTTGAAATCCCATCTTCAATATTCTGTTTTCCCCCAGAAAACTCTCTTTGATCTGCATCTCTCCTCTGATTTGGAATTAATCTCTCCCCACTTCATACTCTCATTCTAAGTTGCTTAGACATTCTCTCCTGTAACTACTTGGCTGCAAGAGCCAAGAACCCAGAAAAGAAGCATATGCTAGGAATATCTTGGAGAGTTGTTAGCCTATAGGTGGTGTTTATGTCATGGAATTGGATGAGATTATTTAGAAGAAAGTATAGCTAGACAAGAGAAGTGGGCCAGGAGAAACAAATAGCATTTAGAAGCCCAGGGATGTGGATCTGACTGTCATCTTTTTATGATCATAGAAATCTAGCACAGATTAAACATCAATAAATAACCAGTGAATTGAATTAAAAATGATGCCAGTATTTCCTGAAACTGAAGTTACAAATGTTTGAATTTTCCTATGTTAGGGACAAGGTATCAATCATACGCTTTTTTGGGGGTGCCGATTCGTAAGCCATGTCGTCCCCACCAACCACTGTCCTAAGGAAAAATGGATTATTGATAGATTCATGAATTCACTCACAAACGTTCAAAGATCCCTCCTTTTTAAAACATGTACTGGTGATAAAATACCTAATTTAAATTGAACTGATGAGATGTTTACATGAGTGTGAAAAAGGCAGACATGGAAATAGTCCAAAATGTATAATACAATGCAATAAATGCTACCACTGGAGCAAGAATGAGCCAGGTTGTCTCTCATCCAGTTACCTAGAGGAGAGAGAGATAAGCAGTTTGGGTTTTATCTGAAAATTAGTGTGGAAACACTACTATCCAACAGTCCAGTGAAAAAAGTACCCCTCAAATCCTGATGTTCAGTCTGCCTCCAGGTGCTGAGCGACATCACGGTGTAGTGACAAAAAGCCTGAGCACTAATCAGAGAGATCTGAGTTTAATACCTGGTCTTGTCACTTAACGTGTACCTGCGTGAGTTAGTAAACCTTTTCAAAACTCAGCTGTCATATGGGGATAATAATACTTTTTCCTTTCGGTCTAAGATGGAGATAAATTGCTGTGTAAGAGCATATCTCCTAATTTTGTCATTGTTGTATTGTTATTTCTATTCTATTTAGTGCTGGTGTAGCAAGAAGAGTGGAAAATGAATTGCAGACTTTCTTAACTTCCAAGGATGCACTTTTGCCTACAAATGGAAAATTACCTAAAATCTGAGAAAGTGAAAAGAAAAAGAGCTTTTAACTCTCTCTAGTGGATTGAGGAGTAAAGAGTCTTCTTCCTTATATGCAAGCACACCCAATGCCAACTAATAGAAAGTTTTATTATATTTATATGTGAAGTTAAATGAGTCACCTCAGGAAGCAATGGGTGAAATGAATGATGGTGAGGCTGGCAAACTGTTTCTGTGTACCTCTTCCTATTTTTCTATTAAATGAGTCACAGAAAGGAAATATGAAACTGACTCCTCAAAGGCCAGCCTATTAAATAAAAAACCTAACCCAAAGCTTAATAACAGAAAAAAAAAAGTCCCTTGTATTACTCTCCCAAATGGGAGCTTGATGACATAGTTGGGGCTAATGTTCATTGTCTTTGAAAGCAAGAAAAATTGAACTACAACCTCTCCTTATTCTCAGATAATGAAGAATAAAATTAAGGTTGAAAAGGAAGCTTTCTGAAGTCAGTTGACTCTAAATAAATGTGATGGTGCTATGCAGACTCAAATACCAGAGATCAGCATCCTATCAGATTCATGATTTTGATGATTATGATTATTTATTACTAGGTAAGAATTAATCCCCAGTCTTGATGGGTTAAAACAATGAACTATTGTGTCTCCTGATTTCCTACATCAGGCATTCAGGAAGAGTTTGGCTGGGTGATTCTCTGTTCCGTGTGGTATCAACTGAAGTCTTTTGCTAGTATTCATCTAGCAGAAGGGCTAATGTGGAGGGACTGAGATGATTTCACTCATGTATCTTGCACCTTGGAAAGCTGAGATCACCTGGGACCCTGGAATGGAGAAAATACACGTGACATCTCCAAAAAAGTGATCTCAGGCTAGTCATATTTCTCTCATGGTGGTCCAGGGCTCCCAGAGTGAGTGCTCTAACGGGATGGATAAAAGCTGCAGGGTTTCTTATGAACTAGCTCATAAGTCCTAGGACATCAATTTCACAACACTCTATTGGTCAAGCAAATAATAAGAGCAGCCCAGATTCAAAGAGAGGGAGATGAGACTTGACCTATTAATGGCAAGAGTAGCAAAGAATTTGTGATTATCTTTATTCTCTTATACAGACTTACACCTGGGTTATAAATGCTAGTGACACTTCAGACTAAGGTGTCATGTAATATATTATTGTTTAGCTCTGGATAAACACATTTCTGTGTACTCTTAGGTCCTATGGCTTAATCTTACAGTAACCGTATAATGATCATTAAAAGAATTATTCTCTTGCCTTAACTGAAGAACACCTGAGAGTTTTTTTTCTGGCCACAATATTTTTCTCAGATCACTCAAAGGTCAGGCTGGGCAAGCTAGGTACTTAGGCTTGCTGAAGTGGCTCTCAGTTAATTATGGATAGGAGGTGGGGAATAAATGCCCCCACTTCCTTGCTCCTAAGATAGGACAGTTCTAAAAATCATACCACATCTCTTTAGGATGCAACTGGACCATTCATAATTTAAAGGGTCATTGACCTGATGTTGAATAAAGTGAGCCTTGGCTGGGCACGGTGGCTCACGCCTGTAATCCCAGCACTTTGGGAGGCCGAGGTGGGAGGATCACAAGGTCAGGAGATGGAGACCATCCTGGCTAACTCGGTGAAACCCCATCTCTACTAAGAATACAAAAAATTAGCCAGGCATGGTGGCAGGCGCCTGTAGTCCCAGCTACTCAGGAGGCTGAGGCAGGAGAATGGCGTGAACCCGGGAGGCGGTGCTTGCAGTGAGCCGAGATTGTGGCACTGCACTCCAGCCTGGCCAACAGAGCAAGACTCCATCTCAAAAGAAAAAAAAAAAGAAAAAGAAAAATTGTGAGCCTTGCTTTTTTTCAAGGGATTTGTTCAAGGTCACATGGCGAGTAGGTGTAGCAATGTGTCAAGACTAGAACTGTGGGTCTTCTGACTCCTCGGTCACTGTTCTTGCCTCTGCAGGTGCTGTAGGGTATTGAGCTGGTTGCCTTAGCCTTTACTCTTGCCTGTGTGCACACCATCATGACTGGATGACACAATCAAGATGCATTAGTGTACACCCACACACTCACACATACTTGCTGCCAATAAGTAACCTGCCTTGGTCAGTCCACTGATCAAGGCTAGAGAATATCCTAGAAGCCATAAAATGAAAGACTGTCCATTTCACATGATTCATGGTTTTTGTTTGGTGGTTTGTTTTTTTCCTTTTAAAACTGGATGACTTGTCTAGGCACACCTCTGGGTGCTTGGTGGCTACCCATTGAATTCTTGCTTGGCACTGGTGTTTGTGCCTGCCATGCGGGACCTGTAGGCAGGCCTGCACAGTCTGGTCCAGCCTCCCATCTTGCCCCACGCCTATCTGGTGCTAAGGCAAGGGAGAGCTTCTCCCAGTAAATAAGGATCAAGTATATGCCCAGCAGCATTGGCCGCATCCAGCTCTTACCCAGGAACGCCATCTACTGGCTTGTAAGCCAAACTGCACAGCCTGATATAAAACCGGCCAAAAGAAATCCATGGGGCTGTAGAAGCAAAGCCAAAAGACCCTATCCAGCATTCTCTACAATCACAGCCCCTCGTGGGGGGCGGGGAGGTTAAGGTAAAGGGAAACAAACAAACAAAAAATTATGGGAAATAAAAGTCCTACCTGTGCCAAAATAATTACAAAAATTAGAATACCAGCATCTTCAGATGAGAAGGAACTAGCTCAAGAATTCGAGCACCATGAAAATTCTGAATGAAGTGACACCACCAAAAGATGCCACTAGCCCTCCAACAATGCTCCCTAACCAAAGTGGAAACTTAGAAATGACAGGCAAAGAATTCAAAGCCTGAATTGCAAGGAAGCTCAATGAGATCTATGACAACGTTGAAAATCAACACAAAGAAACCTCTAAAGCAATTCAGGAAATTAAGGAAGAGATAAACACCTTAAAAAGAAATCAATCAGAGCTTCTGGAATTAAAAAGCTCACTTAAAGAATTTCAAGATACAATTGGAAGCTTTATGAATAGACTAGCTGAAGAAAGAATTTATCAATAGACAAACAGAAGAAAGAATTTCACAGCGTGAAGAGCAGTCTTTCAACTAACTGAGTCAGACCAAAATTGAAAAAAAAGAATTTTTAAAAATGAACAAAGTCTTTGAGAAATATGGGATTATGTAAAGTGACCAAACCTATGAATTGTCTCTGAGAGAGAAGGAGAAAACATAAACAACCTAGAAAACATATTTGAAAGAATAGTACAAGAAAATTTCCCTAATCTTGCTATAGAGAGATAAAAATCTAGATACAAGAAATCCAAAGAACACCTGTGAGATACCATACAAAATGAACATCACCAAAGCATACAGTTACCAGACTGTCTGAGGTCAATGCTAAAGAAAAAATCTTAAATGTAGCTAGAGAAAAAGGGCAGATAAAACACAAAGGGAACTGCATTAGGCTAACAATGGACTTCTCAGCAAAAACTTTACAAGCAAGGAGAGATTGAGGGTCTATTCTCAGCAATCTTAAAGAAAAAATTCTAACCAAGAATTTCATATCCCACCAAACTAAGCTTCATATGTGAAGGAGAAATAAAGTGTTCTCCAGACAATCAAGTGCTAAGGGAATTTGTTACCACTGGATCAGCCTTATAAGAGATCTTTAAGCGAGTTCCAAACATGGAAACAAAAGAATGATATGTGCTATCACAAAAACACACTGGAGTATATAACTCACAGACCCTACAAAGCAACCATACAGTAGAAACTATAAAGCAACTATCTAACAATTTCATGTTAGGATAAAAAAATCATATATCAATATTAAACTTGAATTAAATGGTTTAAATGCCCATTTAAAAGACACAGAGAGGCAAGTTGGATAAAAAACAAGATCCATCTGTTTTCTGTGTTCAAGAGACATATCTCACATGTAATGACACCAATAGGCTCAAAGTAAAGGGTTGGAGAAAGATCTATCATGCAAATGGAAAACAAGCAAGAGTAGACATTGCTATTCTTATTTCAGATGAAACAACAATTAAACTAACAACAGTAGAAAGGACAAAAGGTATTATTACACAAGGATAAAGGGTTCAATTCAAAAAACTTAACTATCCTAAATACACACACACCCAACATTGGAGCACCCAGATTCATAAAACAAGTGCTTCCAAACTTGTGAAAAGACTGAGAAAGCCACACAATAATAATGGGAGACTTCAGCATCCCACTGGCAGTGTTAGATCATTGATGCAGAAAACTAATAATAAAATTCTGGACTTAAATTCAACACTTGAATAATGGAACCTAATAGATATTGACAGAATACTCCACTCCTCAACCATAGAATACACATTCTTCTCATGTGCACATGGAACATATTCCAGGATTGACCATAAAGTAAGTCCCAGTAAATTAAAAAAAATAAAATAAAATTTATACCGACCATACTCTCAGACCACAATGGAATAAAAATAAAACTCAATAACAAGAAAATCTCTCAAAACCACACAATTACATGGAAATTAAACAACTTGCTTCTGAATGACTTTTGGGTAAATAACACAATTAAGGCAGAAATCAAAAATATCTTTAGGCCGGGCACGGTGGCTCAAGCCTGTAATCCCAGCACTTTGGGAGGCCGAGACAGGCAGATCACGAGGTCAAGAGATCGAGACCATCCTGGCTAACCCGGTGAAACCCTGTCTCTACTAAAAAATACAAAAAACTAGCCCGGTGAGGTGGCGGGCGCCTGTAGTCCCAGCTACTCGGGAGGCTGAGGCAGCAGAATGGCGTAAACCCGGGAGGCGGAGCTTGCAGTGAGTTGAGATCCGGCCACTGCACTCCAGCGTGGGCAACAGAGCGAAACTCCGTCTCAAAAAAAAAAAAAAATATTTAAAATAAATTAAGTGGGAACTGAACAATGAGATCACTTGGACTTGGTAAGGGGAACATCACACACTGGGGCCTATTATGGAGAGGGGGGAGGGGGGAGGGATTGCATTCTGAGTTTTACTTGATGTAAATGACGAGTTGATGGGTGCTGACGAGTTGATGGGTGCAGCACACCAACATGGCACAAGTATACATATGTAACAAACCTGCACGTTATGCACATGTACCCTAGAACTTAAAGTATAATAATAATAAAAAAAGAACTTAACTCATGCAAAAGAAGAGAAAATGAAAAATTAAATAAATAAATAAATAAATTAAGACGGAGACACAGCATGCCAAAACCTCTGGGATACAGCAAAAGAATTGTTAAGAGGAAAGTTTATAGTGCTAAACGTCTACCTCAAAAACCTAGAAAGATCTCAAATGAATGGTCTTACATTACACCCAGATGAACTAGAAAAACAAGCACAAACTAACCCCAATCCTAGCAGAAAAAAGAAATAACTAAAATTAAAGCCGTATTGAGTGAAATTGAGACATGAACATCCATATAAAGAATCAGCAAAACCAAAAGTTGGGTTTGAAAGGATAAATGAGATCGATAGATCTCTAGCTGGATTAACAAAAAAAAAAAAAGAGAAGATACAAATAAGCATGATCAGAAATGAAGAAATGACAAAGGTGACATTGCAGCCAATCCTACAGAAATATAAAAAGATCATCAGAGACTATTATGAACACCTTTATGCACACAAAATAGAAAATTTAGAGGAAATGAATCAATTCCTGGAATCATGCAATGTCCCAATATTGAATTAGGAAGAAATTGGAACCTTGAACAGACCAATATTGAGTTCCAAAATAGAATCAGTAGTAAAAAAACTACTAACCATAAAAAGCTCCATACTGGATGGATTTACAGCTGAATTCTGCCAGACCTACAAAGAAGAGCTGGTGTCAATTCTACTAAAACTATTCCAAACATCAAGGAGGAGGGGATCCTCCATAACTCATTTTACAAAGCCAGCATCACCCTGATGCCAAAATCTGGAAAACACACAATGGAAAAAGAAAACTACAGGCCAATATCCCTGATAAACATAGGTGCAAAAATTCTTTTTTTTTTTTTTTTTTTTTTTGAGGCGGAGTCTCGCTCTGTCGCCCGGACTGGAGTGCAGTGGCCAGATCTCAGCTCACTGCAAGCTCTGCCTCCCGGGTTTATGCCATTCTCCTGCCTCAGCCTCCGGAGTAGCTGGGACTACAGGCGCCCGCCACCTCGCCCGGCTAGTTTTTGTATTTTTAGTAGAGACGGGGTTTCACCGTGTTAGCCAGGATGGTCTTGATCTCCTGACCTCGTGATCCGCCCGTCTCGGCCTCCCAAAGTGCTGGGATTACAGGCTTGAGCCACCGCGCCCGGCCAGGTGCAGAAATTCTTAACAAAATACTAGCAAACTAAATCCAGCAGCACATCACAAAGTTAATTTACCATGATCATTTCTGGGATGCATGGTTGGTTCAATATATGTAAATCAGTAAGTGTGATTCACCACATAAACTGAATGGAAAACAAAAACCATATGATCATCTCAATACATGTGCAAAAAGCTTTCAATAAAATCCAACATGTCTTCATGATAAAAACCCTCAATAAAGTAGGCATTGAAGGAACATACCTCAAAATAATAAAAGCCACCTGTGACAAAACTACAGCCAACATCATATTGAATAGGCAAAATCTGGAAGCATTCCCCTTGAGAAACGGATCAAGACAAGGATGCCCACTCTCACAATACCTATTCAACATAGTACTGGAAGTCCTAGCCAGAGCAATCAGGCAAGAGAAAGAAATAAAAGGCCCTCAAATAGGAAAAGAAGTAGTCAGGCTATCTCTCTTTGATGATGAAATGATTCTATACCTTGAAAATCCTAAAGATTCTGCCAAAAGATTCCCAGACCTGATACACAACTTCAGTAAAGTTTCAGAATACAAAGTCTATGTACAAAAATCAGCAGCATTTCTATACACCAATAATGTTCATTCTGAGAGCCAAATCAAGAATACAATCCCATTTACAATAGCAAGAAAAAGGATAAAATACCTAGGAGTTTAACCGAGGAGGTGAAACAAAACATCTCTGACAGAAGTCATAGATGACACAAACAAATGGACAAGCATTCCATGCTCATGGATGAGAAGACTCAATATGGTTAAAATGGTCATACTTCCCAAAGCAATCTACAGATTCAATACTATTCCTACTAAACTACCAACATCTTTTTCACAGAATTAGAAAAAACTATTCTAAAATTCATATGAAACCAAAAAGGAGCACAAATAGCCAAAGTAAATCTAGGCAAAAAGAACAAAACCAGAGGCATCACATTACCTGACTTCAAACTATCCTATAAGCCTACAGTAATCAAAACAGCATGGTACATGCTACACACAGACTAATGTAACACAATAGAGAACACAGAAATAAAGCCACACATCTACAACTATCTAATCTTCAACAAAGCTGACCAAAATAAGCAATGAGGGAAAGACTCCTTACTAAATGGTGCTGGGATAAGTAGCTAGCAATATGCAGAAGAATGAAACTGGACCCCTACCTTTCATGATTTCATAAAAATTAACTCAAGATGGATTAAAGATTTAAATGACCTCAGACTATAAGAATCCTAGAAGAAATACTAAGAAACACCATTTTGAACATTGGCCTTGGGAAAGAATTTATGACGAAGTTTTCAAAAGCAATTGCAACTAACAAAAAATTGACAAGGGAGACCCAATTAAAGAGCTTCTGCACAGGCAAAGTAAACAGACCACCTATAGAAAGGGAGAAAATATTTACAAACTATGCATTCAATAAAGGACTAATATCTAAAATCTATAAGAAACTCAAACAATTCAACAAGTAAAAACCAAAAATTTCCACTAAAAAGTGGGTGATATGAAGGCAAAATAAAGCAAATAACAAATAAAAAATAGGCAAAAGACATGAACAGACACTTCTCAAAAGAATACATTTATTACATAGGGAATCCCTTCCTCATTGCTTGTTTTAGTCAGGTTTGTCGAAGATTACATGGTTGTAGACGCATGGTGTTATTTCTGAGGCCTCTGTTCTGTTTCGTTGGTCTACATATCTGTTTTGGTACCACTACCATGCTGTTTTGGTTACTCTAGCCTCATAGTGTAGTTTATCAGATAGCATGATGCCTCCAGCTTTGTTTTTTCCGCTTAGGACTGTCTTGGCTATATGGGCTCTTTTTTGGTTCCATATGAAATTTAAAGTATTTTTTTTTTCTAATTCTGTGAAGAAAGTCAATGGTAGCTTAATGGAAATAGCACTGAATCTATAAATTACTCTGGGCAGTATGGCCATTTTCAGCACATTGATTCTTCCTATCCATGAGCATGGAATTTTTTCCCATTTGTTTATGTCCCCTCTTATTTCCTTGAGCAGTAGTTTGTAGTTTTCCTTGAAGAGGTCCTTCACATCCCTTGTGCGTTGTATTTCTAGGTATTTTATTCTTTGTAGCAATTGTGAATGGGAGTTCACTCATGATTTGGCTCTCTGCTTGTCTATTATTGGACAAAGGGAGGGGAACGTCACACACTGGGGCTTGTTGGGGGGTGGGGGGCAAGGGGAGGGGGAGCTTTAGGACAAATACCTAATGCATGCAGGGCTTAAAACCTAGATGATGGGTTGATAGGTGCAGCAAATCACCATGGCACATGTATACCTATGTACAAACCTGCACGTTCTACACATGTATCCCACAGCTTAAAGTAAAAAACAAACAAACCAAACCAAAGCAAAAAAAAAAAAAAAAAACAACAACAAAACAAAACACACACACATATATGTGGCCAAAACAAACATGAAAAAATACTCACATCACTAATCAGCAGAGAAATGCAAATCAAAACCACAATGAGTTACCATCCTACCCCAGTCAGAATGGCTATTACTAAAAAGTCAACAAACAATGTGGCTTTTGAGGCTGTGGAAAAAAGGAAGCGCTTATACACTGCTGGTGGGAATGTAAGTTAGTTCAGCCACTATAGGAAGCAGTTTGGCAATTTTTTAAAAGAAAACGTAACTATCATTTGACCTACAATCCCATTACTGGGTATACATACAAGGGAAAACAAATCATTCTACCAAGAAGACACATGCACCTGTATATTCATTGCAGTACTTTCCATAATAGCAAAGATGTGGAATCAACCTAGATGCCCATCAATGGTGGACTGGATAAAGAAAATGTGGTGCATGTACACCATGGAATATTGTGCAGCCATAAAAAGAATGAAACCATGTCCTTTGCAGCAACTTGGATGCAGCTGGAGGACACTATTCTACATAAAGTGATGCAGTAACAGAAAACCAAATATCGCATGTTCTCACTTATAAGTGGGACCTAATCACGTGTAGACATAAAGATGTCAACAATAGCCACTGGGACTCCAAAAGAGGGAAGAGAGGTAGGGAAGCAAGAGTTGAAAAACTATTGGGTACTATGCTCACCACCTGGGTTATAGGATCATTTGTACCTCAAATCTCAGCATCATGCAATATACCCGTGTAACAAACCTTCACAGGTACCCCCCGAAACTAAAATAAAAGCTGGAATTACTAAATAAAAATACTAAATCTTTCAACTTGCTTTATTTTCAAAAGAACCATGGGAACCTGTTTATGTTATAGCCAGTGACATACCCAGAATATTTGAAGCTGGAGTGAAACATAAAACATCTCCCCTCATCTATATAACGAAATTATTTTCTATAGTGACCATGTAATAATCATTAAAATAATTATTCCCTTGACTTAATGTTTACTATTTCTAGATGTAGTCTTTAATTTTAAAACAACTAACAAAATAAGAAAAATAACATGTAATCTAAAAAATAGTTCTTACATCCAATAAAACGTTTCATGCACAAGCTAAAATTTGCCCTTATCAAACAAAATGACTAACTTTGCAGTTTGTGCACTGTTACACTGTTTTAAATTTCAACCACAAATAAAAACTCCAAGGACTCACATAAAATGACAGAATTGAAGTAACTCAAATTGCTTCTTTGTCTTTACCGTGATTGCGCTATCCTTGCTTATTTTGACTCTTTTGTTTAACTGAGACTTATGTAATGCTGTGGGAGTCATATTTGTGATCTGTGCTCAAAGCAGGCACCCAAAGGAAGCTGCAAATCTTATCTAACATTACGAACTTGCTCTCAAAGCAGCTGCATGTAACTGAGCCCTTGTGTGAGAGCTGAAGGTACAGCTGAAGTTCTTGTAATTAACTTCCACGTAGAATATGATGTTTATTAAAGGATAAGTAATAAATAAACGTGATTTTTTTTTGAAATGCATATGTACGTTGCCCAAGTCCAACAATTACCACAACAATTGTTTAGAACTTACACCAAAAAAGATTTGTTTTCAGGGAAAAGTATTGTATCACTGACATTGTTTAGGATCCCCTGCACAAGGCGACGCATGGCAATGAATGGAAGCAGGTGGACTTTTGGTTAGTTTTAGGATTGCTTTCAAATTCTGTGTGGGTAATGCACCACTCATTGTCTGTACATGAGGCAGGCCTCACCCACCACCCTGGGTCTGCCGTGGCTTGCAGCTCTGATGGGCCACTTAAGGGAGAGGGGCTTAGGCTGCAGTCTGAATTTCAGTGGGGAAGTCGGAGGGGGAAGAAGGGTGGAGAGGGTAGTGGTGGTGAGTAGAGGAGGAGACTAAAACTGTGAGTTCAGTGTGTGTGTGTTCTCATTATCTGTGAGCTAAGAGCTTCAGTAGGCAAGCAGCAGAGGAGCCTGTTTCCGTCATATCCTGACACTTGAAGAAAACACTGTCGTTTGATGCAATGAAAAGGTCTTAGATTTCACTAAAGACTTTTGAAGAAATGGCGACACAGTCATTGGCTATTGAGTGCAATCTTGGAAATGAACTAGGTAGCAGAAGTGTGGATGAATTCGGGCCCAGGAAGCACTCCGTGGACTGTGGTGTGGTTTCTGATTTCTGCTGTTTGTGGTGAGAAACAAGGTTGGGCCACTTAACAAAGGGAAAAAGTTAGTTCCATGTTTCTTAATCAGTTTACATGTTCATAATCGTTTTGTGGAGATGCGACGATTTGTTACTTGACTGATACTTCCTACACCACTTCCTCAAGTTCAAACTGCAATGTCCCACATCACTTCTGTTGGTCAAGTCTTAGGCACTGCCAAATCTTGATCCACTCATTCCCTCCCTGCTTTTCCTCTGTCTTCCCTATTCCAGTCAAAGACACCTTCCATTTCAGCTTTGTGACCTCTTAACCTCCTAGTCACCACATCCAATTTGTGAGCAAGTTCTGTTTGCTGCCTGCAAAACATACCCTAGATCTGACTCTTACCTCCTCTACCCTTATCAATCTTGTACCATCCTTGAGGTCTCCATCCTGGACTCTATCCACGCCTTCTCTCTGATCCTTCTGCTTCCGTCCTTACCTCCCTGTGAATTCACCATGGCATTCATTAAAAATCAAATCCCTTGGCCGGACATAGTGGTTCACACCTGTAATCTCAGCACCTTGGGAACCTGAGGTGGGGGGATCACTTTAGGCCAGGAGTTTGAGACCAGCCTGGGAATCACAGTGAGACACTGTCTCTACAAAAAATTAAAAATAAAATGAGTTAGCCAGGCATAGTGGTTCATGCCTTTAGTCCTATTTACTCAGTAGGTTAAGAGGGGAGCATCGCTTGAGCCCAGGAGTTCAAGGCTGCAGTGAGCAGAGATAGTGCCACCGCACTCCAGCAAAAATGGCAGAGTGAGATTCTGTTTCTTAAAAAAAAGCAAAAACAAGTGAATCCCTTTATGTCATTCCTCAGTTCTTAAAACCCTCAAGTGCTTCCTACGTCGCTTAGAATAAAATCTGGCTTCTTTACTATCACCTAGAAAGCTGCAAAGCCTGCTTCTTCTCATTTCCAGTCCTCTTCTCAAATGCTGCCTCAGATGCTTTCTGAGCCTCCACAGCTCACTCTATAGCTAGCCCCTTGGCCTGCTATGCTGTTCAGAGAGCTTTTTCCAGTGGCTGAAACCATATTTGTTTGTTTTTGGTCTCCCCATACTAGAGGAGGCTCTAAATGATGAGCCTTACGAGGGCAGGGTTTTGTCTTTACCACTGGACCTCAGTAAATAAAATAGTGCCTGGCCCATAGAAGGCATTGAATCAATACTTGTTGAATGAATAAATGAATGTGTGAATGATGAATACATAAAGGAACACATAGCTTCCTAATTCCTTTACTTATGTCAAGACTCAGGATCAAGGCTCTCATTCTCCTGCAATCTTCCCCTATGTCCCTTTTGATATTGACTTGCTCCTTCCTCTGGACTGAATTACACTTACCTGTAATGTACTGCTAATTTTATTCTGCCTTAATGAAATATTTGCTTACTTGTCAGTCTCCCTTCCCAGCTGCATGTTCCAGAGAGCCAGGCCTCTCCTTTGCCATCTATATATCCTGAGCAGGCCCTGCAGGTGGATGTGCAAGCCACATGTTTCAATAAAGGGTTTAACTGATGTTAAAGGGTTTTAACCATTTGAAAAAGAATTTATGTGCTGTGAAAAGAACCTTCCACAGATCAGCGTTCTGAAGTGTATTTGAATTGCACAAAGCTGTCATTTGGCCTTGAATTCTACTCTAATGCCCACTTTTAAACTCTGCCTAAGGAGTGTTTTGTGTGTTGTGGCTTGGTGGCCCCACGATGACCTATTTCATTTCCAGCTGAGGGGACACTGGAATCCTAGTTTGAAAATTCAATTAGAAAGAATTAAATTTAAATATATAATATCAAACCATATTTCTTCTCATTATTGGAAAGCGCAAGAGAGCATAAAGCCCATATTGATTACAGATCTCTGCTCCTGTTAACAGGCAATGTCAATATATAACTGTGTATAACAAACAGTTTCCTGGAACAATCTCTTATCCACAAGGGGGAGGAAAGTCCTTCCCAGATTGGATGTTTTTTGTTTGCTTATTTGTTTATCTGGCAAATCCAAAAGTTCATTTGTTATCTTCGGATGTCAAACATTTGAACTTCATTTCAATTACTGAACGTAAATGCATTTCTTTTGAAAGCAGGGCAAAACATCCACAATAGAAAGTGCGCAGCACCAACAAAACACATCGGCCTCACAGAATCTTATATCCAGCCCAAGAAAATCATGCATCATTTAGAGCCATTGTACGTTATGGTCTACATATTTCTGCTGTTCTTGATGCTAAAATGAGATGTTTAAGATGTCCCTAGTTCTTTCACCTGGATTTGGAGGGAAGGTAAGCAAAGGAACTATCACCTCTGCATGGTACACATGGACATTTATTTTTAAAATAGCTTTGATTTTTGAATAACCAAAGGGAGTAATAGAAGCACAGGGATTTCTTTTTCTCTTTGATATTTTCTAATAGGAAATTTCAGAAAAACTATAAAGAAGGAAACATAATTAACTTTTCAAGCCACATTTCAATTATTTTAACAATCAACTTGGGTTTCTTTCTTTTTCCCTTGCATTATTCTGCCATCCTGTAAATAGGGCAGATAATTAGGTCATGAGGAAAAGAAAAGAAAGTCTGAGATAAAATCCATTAAATTGCAAATTTCAATATTACTACAAGTATAAAAGGCAGCAAAACAAGTATTTTATGTGTATTTCTTTTAAGCTCATGCTATTTTAGAGATAATAGCCTTATCTATAAAATAATGTGAGACATACGGATATGCCTGAAACTTTTATAATATCATATTTCAATTCACTGAGTTTTATTTCTAAAGCCAAATTAATACATTTATGCTGAAGTTTAAAAAATGACATTAGCTTATTGTAAGTCTAATACTGCAATAATGAACACTTATTTGTATAATTTTACTCTAAAATTTAGATATTTACAAATAATGGGGTCTATGCATAACAGAATAAGTATATACCTAGTGGTTAAAAGCAAGTTTTTCTTTTGACAGCAAACAATTTATTCCAGTTCTGGCCTCACCATTTACTAAACATGTAAAGTTGGGTGAATTACCCAGTTTTGGTTAGGGTTTTCGGTTGTGAGCAGCTAAGACTCTGGTTTACTTAGGGATAGAAGGAATTAATTGAAAGGATGAGACATGGGAAAAGAGACAGGTACAGGGAAACGAGACAGCAGAGCACAGCTGGGAACCCATGCCCAGCACATGTGTTTAAGGGCCGCTGCCATCATACCTGTATGTGGTTGCCTTTACAGCACTAGACACTACCATGGACACCCTTGGTAAATAGGAGGGAGGCCTGTAGTGTTGGAGAGCCCCAGGATTCGGTCCTTGGTCCTCTTCTCATCATCATTTATGCAATTCCTTTGTAAGGTCACTTGGTTTTAAATATTATCTCTTTGATGCTAACTCCCAAATTTAAACCTCTGTTTGGACCTCTTCTCTGAACCCCAGACTCACTTCCATTCAATTAATTTCTTCAACGTCTCCACTGGGATATGCCAGAGAAAACTCAACACATGTCCAAAAAACTTCTTTTCTTCCCCTCCTCCTTTAGCTTGCATCTGTCATCCTCATTTCAGCTGAGTCACTCCACCCTTGCCCTTCTTCACTCTTTTCTTTTTCTCACATCTCACCTGCAGTCCATTAGAAAATCCTCCTGGTTCCATTATTAGAATACATCCAGAATCTGACCCCTTCTCTCCTCCTTTCCTGCTGCTATGCTGATTGGAGCCACCATCACCTCTCATCTGGGCTGTCGCACTAGCCCCTTGTAAAAGGCTTCCTGCATCTATCTTTGACTCCATCCACCTCTGTCATACTCTACTTTTAGCACAGCAGCCAGGGTGATCATGTTAAAATGCCAATCAGGTTTTTGTTTGAAGATGATTTTCATTGAACTTGGTTAAATAGCTAGGAATGAGATTTCTGGGTTGTATGATAAGTGTATGTATAACATTATAAGAAACTGCCAAATTATTATCCAAAAATGGTCATACATTCTGCTGGTGGGGTTATACATTCCCACCAGCAATGTGTAAGAGTTCCAGTTGCTCCAATTCCTCCCCAGCAATTGGTATCTCCAGGCTTTGTCTTGTTTTGTTTTCCATCTAGTAAGCGCATAGTGATAACTCGTTGTGGTTGTAAATTGTACTTCCCTAATGACAAAAATGATCTTGAGCATTTTTCCATTATGGTTGTTTGCCATTGTGTATCTTCTTTGATCACGTATTTGCTGAAATCTTTTGCCCATGTAAAAATTGGGTTGCTTTATTATTATGGAGTTTTGAGAGTTCTTTTTACATTCTAGATGTAAGTCCTTTATTAGATATGTTATTTACAAATATCTTCTGGTCTGTAGCTTGTCTTTTTATTTTCTTAACAGTGCTTTTCATAAAGCAGAAGTTTTTAATTTTGGTGAAGTTCAATGTATCGATTTACTCTTTTATGGATCATGTTTTTCTATTCTATTATAGCTAGGAATGTTCGATCAAGTAAGGTCATAAAAAAATTTTTCTAGAAGTTTTATAGTTTTCAATTTTACCTTTAGATCTGTGATCCATTTTGAGTTATGCAATTTTTTAATAGCAGGTTTATTCATAATTTCCGTAACTAGAAACAACCCAATGTCCTTTAACTAAATAATGGAGAAACAAATTGTTGTATATCCATACAATGGATATAAAAAAGAACTAAGTATCACTACATGCAATGGAAGAAATGAATTTCAAATGTATTATGTAAAGTAAAATAAGTCAGACTCACAAAGATGCATACTATATAATTCCTTTAATTTTGTATTCTGGTAAAGGCAAAGCTATAAAAATGGGAAACAGGCCTTTGCCAGGAACTGGAAACAGGGGAGAGGGGTTGACTACAAAGAGAGACAAGAGAATTTTTGGAAGTGATAGAACTGTTCTATATTTTGATTATGGCGGTGGTTGCATGACTGTGTGTGTTTGTCAAAACTCACAGAACTGTACACAAAAAAAGAATAAACTTCATACTATGTAAATTATATCTTAATAGAAAATAACTGAGTTGTACCTTTGTTACAATTGATGAACTCCCAATGACACACCATTGTCACCCAAAATCCTTAGTTTACCCATAGTTGAACCCATTAGTGTTCTTTCTTGGTGCTGTACAATCTATGGGTTTAGACAAATGTATAAGGAAAGTAAGTTCATCAGTTGTAACAAATCTACTAGTGGGGGATGTTGATAATGGAGGATGCTATGCAACAGTGGAGGCAGAGTTTTATAGGGTATCTCTGTACCTTTCTCTCAATTTTTCTGTGAATCTGAAACTGATCTAATAAACACCTTTAAAGATAACTAAAATAAATCATTACTTCCTAAATAATAAAGAGTAAATAAGATCATTAATACTTTGGCTCGAAACACTTCTTCTGGGAATGAAAATTTAAAAATTCAAAGAAAATACAGTAGCATCTGCTGGACACATCATAAACTACTAGCTTAAGGTAGTTAATAGTTTTAGCATTAGATTGTGTGACATTACTTTTGATGACATTACAGTTTTGCAAAAATGGTACAATCTTAGAAATTAACAAGCAAGCACTGCATGAAAATTAAAGTAGACTCGGAAATGAGAGTGGCAAGGTCCAATCTGATTTTAAGAATCGAGAAATTGTGGCATTGCCCAACAGGACACCTGTCAACCTTAAATAATGAGATTCAGAAAATATGATTAAGTATGGAGTTTATTTGAGCACAAAGCTTGAGAACGGCCTCCACAGAAACACCAATTCCAAATAAATGGGGTCAGCATTCCAAAGTGGAGAAGTTAAAGTTTTACTTATATAGGCAGAGACAGAGAAGTTCCAGCAGGATTACAATTTCTTTCTTCTTCTTTTTCTTTCTTTTTTTTTTTTTGTTTTTTTGTTTTTTGAGATGGAGTCTCACTCTGTCACCCAGGCTGGAGTGCAGTGACCCAATTTTGGCTCACTGCAACCTCCGCCTCCTGGGTTCAAGTGATTCTTGTGCCTCAGCCTCCTGAGTACCTGAGTACCTCCTCCAGGCAAGCACCACCACGCCTGGCTAATTTTTGTATTTCTTGTAGAAGCGGAGTTCCACCATGTTGCCCAGGCTGGTCTCTAACTCCTGACCTCAGGTGATCCACCTGCCTTGGCCTCCAAAAGTGCTGGGATTATAGGCATTAGCCACCGTGCCCGGCTAGGATTACATTTTCTATACAAGATCAGTGCATATGCCATGGTGATTCAATTGATTATAGATTGCTACATTCCAAGGAAGATTAGTTTATTACTCTATGAGGAGCAGCAATGATCTGAGGAGGTCTCTTTTCTCTGGTACCATTTAATCTTAATTATTTACAGGAAACAAAAAAGGCAGAGGTTGCAGCCATATGCCACGTGACTCGAGCTGCATAGCTATATTCCTCTCAAGGCTTGGAATGATTTAACTTTCGACAGCTTTAAGTTTGAATTATTTAATTTCACATTTGCCCCTTTTTAATTTTTTATTTTATGGGTTTTTGGGGAACAGGTGGTATTTGGTTACATACGTAAGTTTTTTAGTGACAATTTGTGAGATTTTGGCGGACCCAGAATCTTAGCAATATACAATGAACCCAATGTGTAGTCTTTTATCCCTCACCCCCCTCCCACCCTTTCCCTTGAGTCTCCAAAGTCAGTTGTATCATTCTTATGACTTCATATCCTCATCGCTTAGCTCCCACTTATGGTAAGAACATATGGTATTTGGTTTTCTGTTCCTGAGTTACTTCACTTAGAATAATAGTCTTCAGTTACAACCAGGTTGCTGAGAGCAATGAGACAAGAGAAAGAAATAAAGGGCATCCAAATTGGTAAAGAGGAAGTCAAACTGTTGCTGTTTGCTGATGATATTATTGTACACCTAGAAAACCCCAAAGACTAGAAATCCCTAAAGACTCCTCCAAAAAGCTCCTAGAATGGATAAAGGAATTCAGCAAAGCTTCAGGATACAAAATTAACGTACACAAATAAGTCGCTCTGCTATACACCAACAGTGGCCAAGTTGAGAATCAAATCAAGAACTCAACCGCTTTTACAATAGCTGCAAAAAAGTAAAATACTTAGGAATATACCTAGCCAAGGATGTGAAAGACCTCTACATGGAAAACCACAAAACACTGCTGAAAGAAGTCATAGATGACACAAACAAATGGAAACATATCCCATGCTCATGGATGGGTAGAATCAATATTGTAAAAATGACCATACTCCCAAAAGCAATCTACAAATTCAATGCAATCCCCATCTAAACACCACCATCATTCCTCGTATAACTAGAAAAAACATTTCCCACTTGAAATTGAGCTCTTTCAAAGAAAGGATTGTAGATGAACTCAAATGGTTTTGGCTCCTTTTATGTTCAGGAGCTTAGTCTGTGTCTTCAGGAATGCTCATTCCCAGTGTCATGTTTCAGAGTAGGGGTTTGGGGAGAAGGAAGTTTTCAGGCTGCAAAGCTGATGAGATATATATCAAATTTAAAGTAACAGGAAGGAAGTGACTTTGCGATCTGCATCTTTCATTAATGCAATTATTTGAGTGACCATTATTTTAGTTTGTTCATTTGTGTGTTGTGTGTTGACTTCATTGTGAACAAGTGCCACAGCAGCAATAAAAACAAAAACAGGACAAAGCACACACATAATTATAATTCCGAGAATAAGTAACAGCTAGTGCCACCAAGTTTCACAAGATCCAAACAAGCTTCTTAACCAATTATTTAGAGAAGTTGTTGGATGTGAAACATTAGTTATTTGGGCTTCTATATCAGCCATTAATTTAGTGATGCTATCTGATTCATCTAGAATATAGGTGCCAGACTCAGTCTTTATGACAGTGCAGGCTCCCCTCCGGCTGTGGTGAGTATGTCTAAAGGGATCCAGTTCTGTAGGACAGCCTTTCTCATAAGAGCAACTTCATTATTTCATGAGATAATGAGATACCCAAGTAGCTATTATTTAGGGTCTTTTTGTGTAATTGGTTGGGGCCTCTTATGCTAGTTGTGGCTAAAAGATGGAAGCTAAATGATCATCTCAATGGAATACATAACAAACCCACTGAAATTGTAAATACAGAAGATTTGCAGGCTTTAAGAGGGTATGAACTATTTGACTTTGCGTCCAGGCAAAACTCAAAAGAATACCTTCCTAACATCCTGGGAGTAATCAAGGCCATAGATTGGTACCACATACCTAAGACATTTCATTCGGAGCCCAATAAGTACCTGGTTATTGTGCCCATTCAGGGACATGCCAATTAGCACTGTGTGATGTAATGGTGTGTGAACATACTGTTCCTTGGGACTACTCCATGTCTCTAGTGCTATTGGGCCATGTGTTTTTGGTGTAGTTCTTTGGTCTCTACCATAAAAAGGAGAGCTGACTAAGCTGACTAAAAGAGGGGATAAGCCAGATACAGCCATTTGTGTTATATTATCAATTTGTGTTATACCATCCCCAAATTGAAGGGTCTTATCTCTCAGTTGGGGTGGTGCCAGCACTAAAGCTAACAAACTGGTCTCTTTTACCAAAAGGCTCTTCCCAGCCATTTGCTTTGTAAAGAGTTTTCAATAGGGCGGTGATGCACACCATCCTTAGTCATACTAGTGCTAAGCCTTGGTGACCCTTCCTGAGAAACACAGATATATTTCTCATATTTTATCCTATCTTGTCTTTGGAAAAGAGATATGCACATAGCAGGCCAGAGCCACTGAAAAGGGGCGTGAGGTTGAATATTCCAAATGTGACTTTAAAAAAATGTTTGTTTCATTATTATTATTTTTTTGAGACAGGATCTTGCTCTGTTGTCCATGCTGGAGTGCAGTGGTATGACCTCAGCTCATTGCAGCCTCAATCTCCTGGGCTCAAGTGATACTTCCACTTCAGCCTCCCAAGTAGCTGGGACTGTAGACACATATCACCATACCTGGCTAATTTCTTTTGTATTTTTTGTAGAGACAGGGTTTCACCATGTTGCCCAGATTAGTCATGAACTCCTGGGCTCAAGCAATCCATGCACCTTAGCCTCCCAAAGTTCCAGGACTACAGGCATGAGCTACCGCGCCCAGCCAAAAAAGTACTTTTTTTTTTCCTTTACTTTTCTTTTTTTGGTAATCTATTAACACAGTCCTGAGTCCGTTGCCAGTAGAGGTTTGCTTAATGAGCAACAGCTGGTAATAGCAGCAACAAAATATGAGAACTAAGGATGAAAAGAAAAAATAATTAGTGGGAACTTGCACAGGAAGACTTTCTCCATCTATTAACAAGTATTAATATTAAGCAATAGTGTAGATACTGGTGTGATCTGGTGCCTTGGGAACGCTGACTACCTCAGATGTTGTCTTTTTATCCTTGTTGCTTCTGTAGAATTTTAATTTTAGATCACCTGTTGGAGATGAAGTCCGGGACTTATGACTTCACATCCTCATAGCTTAGCTCCCACTTATGAGTAAGAACATATGGTATTTGGTTTTCCATTCCTGAGTTACTTCAGTAAGAATAGTAATCTCCAGTTACAACCAGGTTGCTGAGAGCAATGAGACAAGAGAAAGAAATAAAGGGCATCCAAATTGGTAAAGAGGAAGTCAAACTGTTGCTGTTTGCTGATGATATTATTGTACACCTAGAAAACCCCAAAGACTCCTCCAAAAAGCTCCTAGAATTTAAAGGCAGCTGTCTTTAAATGGATGATGGGCATCCAGGAATTGATACCTTTTGGCTTAATGACAAAAGGTTTGGTTAGGAGCAACTTATAAAGCCCCTTTCACCTTAATTGGATGGAGTCCTTTGAGAGACATTGTTCCCAAAAGACAAAATCTCCTGGTTGAAGTCTGTGGGCCTTAGTTTTTGGTCTCCCGGGAGCTCACTGTGGAAAGAGTCTTTTACTTAATTACAGTTTTTAGTTAGCTGCCTTGTAAAGCCTCTGCAATAATAAAACATATCTCCTTTGAATATCATAGATTCACAATTTCCTAGAGACAATTCTATAGGCCTGCCTGTTGTAATTTCAAATGGATATAGCTGGTGTTTATCAAAAGGGGTCACTCTTAGGTTAAGCAAAACCAGTGAAAGAGTCTTTGGCCAAAAATTGTTAAGCCCTTAGTTAATTTTACCAACTGAATTTTGGTTGTTCCATTTTTTGTGTTCCACTAACTCATATGACTGGGGGTGATATGTGCAATGGAAATGTTACAGAATGGGCCAGATTTTGATTGTTTGTCCAGTAAAGTGAATATCTCTGTTAGTTTGAAGTTCTAGGTTAAGTCCCCAAGTTGGAACAACTTTTTCTTAGAGAATTTTACTTACTGCTAAGGTTTTTGCTATTCTGCATGGATAGCTTCTACTCAAAGAGAAAACATGCAGATGATCACTAGACTGTACTTGCGTTCTTGTGAGGGTGATAGCTGAATAATATCTAGTTGTCATACCTCAAAACGGTCTTCTTACAAAGGAGGATGACCTTGAGAACTATATAAAGGTTTCCCTAAATTATGTTTAAGGCAGATGTGGCAGCGATTCGTATACCTCATGAGCAACAGTTGAAGATTTCCAATAACATTGTGTCAATCAACAACAATATTTCCAATAAAAATATTGTAATCATCTTATTGGGGCTCCCATGAATTAACCCATGCACATGAGCTAGGAAATATGACTGTAATTTGGTTGTGAGTATAGGTAAACCATTTGGTCTTTGTCATAGCCCAGTCTCAGAGGAGTACATTTGCCCAATTTTCTTGTTCTGTTTTTGGAGCTTTGGATTGAGCTAATTGTTTATTAAAAAATCAAGTGCTTCCTTAAAAGCTAAAATGGGTTGATTTTCTTATTCAGATACATTTAGAGCAGCTCTTTCTGTTATACTATCTGCCAATTGATTTCCATTGCTTTTTGGCTTTCTGGGGTGTTTTACTTTGAATGACCTGGAAGTTTGACAACGACTAGTGATTTTGGCAACGGTATGGCTTCCAATAATTCTGAAACAAGGTGTCCATTTTCAATGAACTGATGGGAAAAGGCTAAATTACTCCTTGTTTTCGTAGCATTCCAAAGTCACAAGCAACTCCAAAAGCATGTCAGCTATCTGTATAAATATTAGCAGTTATTTCTTTTGCCAATTGACAGGTTCTAATTATATTGATTCTGCTTGTTGAGTTAAGCTTGTTCCTGAAAGATAAGCACTTTCCATTTCTTCAGTCAAAAATGCTATAGCATAACCTGTGTGAAAAATCCCAGATTCATCCTTTAAGTAAGAGCCATCTGTAAACCAAATAACATCAGTAAGGTGGGATTTTTACAGGTCAGTCCTAGAAGAGAGAAGCTGGTTGGTTAAGATTATGCAATCATGTAACATTTCATCTGAAAGCAGGAGTAGAAGTATGGTAATATTTAGATTATTACATCTGGAGGCTGTAATATGGAGAGGAGAAAGAAGAACATCATGAGAAGCCAGTGTACTAAGTGAATAGTGTTGGGTGTGGTGTAAATTTAGAAGCACTTCCATAGACTGTGGAACAAAGACAGTGAGGGGAGATCTTATCACTATTTCTTTAGTTGCTTTTATTCATAAAGTGACAATTATTGCTTTCATGCAAAGTGGCAATTCTTTAGCCACAGGTTCAGTTGTTGACTATAGCTACAGTTCTAATTTGATCTCTGTGTTTTTCAGTCAAAATGGCTAAAGTATTTCCCTGATTTTTCATGAACAATGAAAATGAAATATTATAATTTGGATGTCCTAAGGCTGGGGCATCTATAAGACTTCTTAAAAATTTCTTTTGATGTCAACTGATTTTCATCTGTCCATTCCAGGGGATCTGGCTTGTCTTGTTTTAAAAGAGTTTATAGCAATGAGATCACTTGGACTCGGGAAGGGGAACATCACACACTGCGGCCTATCATGGGGAGGGGGGAGGGGGGAGGGATTTCATTGGGGAGTTATACATGATATAAATGATGAATTGATGGGTGCTGACGAGTTGATGGGTGCAGCACACCAACATGGCACAAGTATACATATGTAACAAACCTGCACGTTATGCACATGTACCCTAGAACTTAAAGTATAATAATAAAAAAAAAAGTTTACTAAAAAAAAAAAAAAAATAAAAATGTAGATTCTCAGAATATAAATAAATAAAAGTATTGGTGAAGTAGATTGTAACTTGAGTTTTACCCAATAAAAATGGATATTTGCTTCAAAAAAAAAAAAAGAGTTTATAAATATTAAGTTTTTAAGGAGAAGCTTAGAATCCAATTTCTGCCATATTCAGTCAACACCAAAAATTTTCTCACTTGTTTCTTAGTTTTTAGGGTAGAGAAGACCTATATTCCTTTTATTCTACCCATTTTTTTTTTTTTTTTTTTTTTTTTTGAGACAGAGTCTCGCTCTGTCACCCAGGCTGGAGTGCAGTGGCCGGATCTCAGCTCACTGCAAGCTCCGCCTCCTGGATTCCTGCCATTCTCCTGCCTCAGCCTCCCGAGTAGCTGGAACTACAGGCGCCCACCACCTCGCCCAGCTAGTTTTTTATATTTTTTAGTAGAGACGGGGTTTCACAGGGTTAGCCAGGATGGTCTCGATCTCCTGACCTTGTGATCCACCCGTCTCGGCCTCCCAAAGTGCTGGGATTACAGGCTTGAGCCACCGCTCCCGGCCTTATTCTACCCATATTAATATAAAGGGCTTCCTCTGATATTAGGTGACATAAATATTTAACTTGTTTTTGATAGAACTTTAGTTTTTCCTTTGAAACTTGCATCACTTTAAAACTAATTGTTGTAATTCCAACCTCTATGGAGGCTTTCCTATCTCTTGAGAAGTAAATTGTCTACACGCTGTATCCAGGTGGATTTCTTTGCAAAGTTGACATCTGATAGGTCTGCTTTTAATATTTGTAAAAAATAAGTTGAACTCTCACTACATCCCTGAGGCATAACTTCCATGTGTATTGTCTGTCTGTTCCAGAGAAAGCAAAGAGAAATCGACCATCTTTATCCACAGGAATGCTAAAGAATGCACTTATCTAGGTCTACCACAGTAAAGAATTCATCTTCAGTTGGGATGGCAGTCAACAACATACAAAGGTTTGGTACCACTGGATATTGAGGAATGGCTACATTATTACTTGCTCTCAGGTTCTGTACAAATCTCCACTTTCCACTATTTGGCTTTCTTATGGGGAGAATTGAAGTGTTACATCAGTTTGTACAATGAATAATCAAGCCTCCTTTTATGTAATTCAAAATTATGTGTTTTATCCCTTCCAAGACCTCTGAGAGGGTATTGTTTAAGGTTTGGAAGAGGTTCTGATGGATTTATTTACATTTTAGTTGGTACTATTTTTATTTTTTGTAGAAATAGGGGCTTGCTTTGTTTGTTGGTCTCAAGCTCTTGGCCTCAAGTGATCCTCCCACCTTGGCCTCCCCAAATGCTGGGATTACAGGCATGAGCCACCACACCTAGTCTATCAGGTACTATTTTTAACAGCCCTTGTCATTCTTCATTATTTATGGAGTTTCCTCCATGGCAATATGAATTGCAATTTATGAATTAGAAAAATCAGATTTCAAAATTTTTTTGAACCTAATAATTCTATTTTATCTTTTGTTTCTGAATACATTTCCCCCCTTTTGAAAGACAGAGATGTGGACACTTATTTGTAAAATTGTAAAATGTCTTCATCTATCAAGTGGATGGGGGATGAGGAAACCAAGAGGGAAACATATGTTTAGGAGATCTAACTGAAAAACTATAGTTTGAATTTTTTTACAGATATAGGGGTATTTATTAAATCTACCACTTGTATTGCTTTTTTACTCCCAGGAATGAGACCTTGTAATAAGGTGGGATTTGTCACTGATAATGTAGCCTCAGTATTAAAAAGAGCTGGTGTTAGTCCTTCATTTAAATTACTTTCAATTTTCCCAAGATATTACTGAGGATAAAAGAGAAAGTCCCTTTGATTTCCTCAGATCATTCCTATTCTTCTCTTCCTTTGACCTGTTGCTGTTCTATTTAAAATTTGTATAATCCTTTTGAAATGTTCAGGCTTTTTTTTCAGTATTCAGAAAATGAGGGATTAGGTCAGCTTTGGGGCTTATTAGGTAGGCTGTTTAGGGGTTAAAAATTTGTTGGATAATTGTTTTAGTCATAAACTCATGATCTTATTTGCTTCTTCTTTCTGTTTAACTTCCCCTTTCTTTCCTTCCTTAGTTAGGGTACAGGGTATTTGATCAGCAAAATTAACTAGATCATGAGTTTGAGAGGTAGCCCAACGAATGATGTCTCTTTATTATAGTGACCAGTTCTTCATGTAATTCATTTATTAGTTCATCATTTTGATGGTCAGCATAAATTTCTTCTGATAGACCTGAATATTGTTTAAATGTTGTTTTCAAATATTTTCTAGTATGATATTACTGACTTATCAATATTTTGTCAACATTATTGTGTTTTGTTCCAATCATCTACTCTTTGGAAAATTAACCCATTATGCCGGAGATTGCAATTTTTTGAATTTTTGCTTGAGTGAGAAATCAGACCTTGGCAATGACCTTTAGCAGTAGGATATAAAAACTTTCACATGCATAGTGTTCCAATAATGGAACACTAGGCATAAGTGGGTTAAGGGGATAATGTGTAGTGAAGTTTTGGCAGTCTTGCAGGTCCATTTACTATCACCTTCAGAAAATTCACGTAAGTCTTCTAAAGGATTCCTCCAATTTTCCTTCGCTATCCAATCCTTGGCTTTACTTTATGACACCAACATGTGAACCAATTGATATAAATCAGAGAATCTGGGGTCATAAGTTCAAGTGTTTAATTCACATCCTCCAGAAAATTCCTTAGGGTGTAGAAGAGAATCTGAGAATTCTTTAGTTATTCCTACAACAACAACAACAGCAACAACAAACCATTAAAAAGTAGGCAAATAACATCAAGAGACATTTTTCAAGAGAAGACATACAAATGGCCAATAAACATATAAAAAACCCCACAACATCACTCATCATCAGAGAAATGCAAATAAAAACCACAATGAGATACCATTTCACATCAGTCAGAATGATTGTTATTAACAAGTCAAAAAACAACAGATGTTGGCAAGGTTGTGGAGGAAAGAACATATATACTGTTGGTGGGAATGTAAATTAGTTCAGCCACTGTGGAAAACAGTTTAGAAATTTCTCAGAGAAGTACTATTTGATGAAACAATCCCATTGAGGAGTATATATCCAAAGAAAAATAAATCATTCAACCAAAAAGACAGCTGTGCTCTTATGCTTATTGCAGCACTATTCACAACAGCAAAGACAGGGAATCAACCTGGGTGCTCATTATCAGTGGACTGGATAAAGAAAATGTGGTACATATACACAATGTTATACTATGCAGCCACAAAAAGAATGAAATTATGTCCTTTGTAGCAATATGGATGGAGCTACAACCATATCACTTGGGCCATTATCCCAAGTGAATTAACGGAGAAACAGAAAACCAAATACCTCATGTTCTCAGTTTTAAGTGGGAGTTAAACATTGGACACACAGAGACATAAAGATGGGAACAACAGACACTGGGGACACCAAAAGTCAGCAGTGAAGGAGGGGTAAGGGCTACAAAGCTACCTATTGGGTACTATGCTCACTGTTTGACTGAGGGGATCAATAGAAGCCCAAGCCTTAGCATCCTGCAACATACCCATGCAACAAACCTCATGTGTACCCGAGTCCAAAACAACAGTAAAATAATATGCCTTTAAGTTCTACTTTTGACAATGGTTGGTAAACCAAGGCAGATTCTCCCTACTCGACACGGAGTATTCCTGAAATAGAGCCAGAACAGCAGAAGGAAGAAAAGGAGGAGGGGAAAGTAAGTCTGGACAAGGAAGTTCTGAAAAAAAGAGGAGCTGAAGAAGGGGGAGAGATTTTGGCAGTCTTTTTAAATTCAGAAATAGTTTTAGATAATCTTTCATGTTCCCGTTGCAAAGAAATGAGTTCTGTTTTTTGTTATTTTGTTTTTTTGTTTTTTTTTAAGACAGGTTCTCATTTTGTTGTCCAGGGCTGAAGTGCAAATGCACAACCACAGCTTACTGCGGCCTTGATCTCCTGGGATTAAGCAATCCTCCTACTTCAGCCTCCCAAGTAGTTGGGACTGCAGGCACATACCATCACACTCAGCTAAGTTTTTAAATTTTTTGTAGAGATGAGTTCCCACTGTGTTGCCCAGCTGGTTTTAAATTTCTAGGTTAAAGTGATCATCCACCTTGGCCTCCAAAGTGCTGGGATTTACAAGCATGAACCACCATGCGCAGCCAAGAAATGACTTTATCAGAACCTCTTTTAGAAGTTTCCAAGTCCCATCCATTTAAATAGTTTTGTCTTCCAGTAATTACCTATGAAGCAGGACAGGAAAAAAATAAATAAAAATAAAATAGCTCTCCAAGTTATTCTGTTTCATTTTAGAGTTGGCCTTTTCTATTTGAGTGTAAAGGTAAATTAGTTTAGGTATTCAAAGGTACCCCCTTTTAATCATTGTAATTTGGGGTAATCATGAGTTATGCAAGACCATTTAAAAATATATTTGCGTGTATGAGACACAAATCTAGCTGGTGTTTCCACAGGTGGATCTTTTCTGGAGGAAGAAGACTTGCTTTTAGAAGCATTATTGCTCATAATTTAGACTCTTCTTCTTCTTCTTTTTTTTTTTTTTTTTTTTTTTAAGAGACGGGGGTTTGCCTTTTTACCCCGGGGGGGGGGCTTGCGGTGAGCTGAGACCCGCCCACAGCACTCCAGCCCGGGTTCACACCATTCTCCTGCTTCAGCCTCCCGGGTAGCTGGGACTACAGGCGCTGCCACCTTGCCCGGCTAGTTTTTTGTAGTTTTTAGTAGAGACGGGGTTTCACCGTGTTAGCCAGGATGGTCTCGATCTCCTGACCTCGTGATCTGCCCGTCTCGGCCTCCCAAAGTGCTGGGATTACAGGCTTGAGCCACCGCGCCTGGCCTTAGACTCTTCTTTTGAATGACCAAAATGACCTGGAGGGTATGTCTTGAATCGAGTGTGATGCTTGTGAAAATAGCTCCGCAAGGGGCCATCCTTGAGTCAGTTCTTTCCTTTTACATGTCTTGGTGGTTTGAAGAGACTTGGGTGCTTAAGGCACCAGGTGGTCAACCTTTTTGCGTGCCCACTGGATTAAATAAGGTTCCCTGCATATTCTTCCTAAGGGATTCTCTGTGAGAACATTTTACATAGCAAGCAATAAACTCCCGTAGTTCCAGGAGATTTTAGTTACCTAAGGTGCCTTTTGGTCAGGAGAAAGTGTCTCTTATCTTCTAGGCTCATAGCCTTTTACTTTTTGATCACTCAAAAATTTGTCAATTGAACCAAGCTTCAGAATCTGGCCAGTTTTAAAGATTATATGTATTTTTTGCTTAAGTCACAAAGATTCATTTCTACTTTTCAAAGAGAAACTGTTTTCTCCCTGACCAAAATTTGGAATGAGAGAAATGGTTGAAAAACTCTAAGGAGTAATTTCAAACAAAATTTTAATTTCAGAGAAAAGTGAAAATTACAAATCCAAAATTAGCAGACTTTTTAGAGAATAAAAAATGAAGCTTCTACCTTGCAGTAGAACTTCAATTCCAACCCCACTAAGTTAGGAATGTGTGTAGCTCAAATAAAGTCTGTATTTTCAACCAAGGCCAGGAGAATTCACACCTGAGAGAGGCCTTCCCAGAGATTCCTTGTGACTCCAGTGAAGTCAGATGAATAAAAGTTGGTCATCCTGGTACCAAGGCTTCAGTTGTCAGTGAAGTGATGGGGGTTGCTGGAGGTCTGATTCAGATCCCTTCATGGTTGCCAAAATGTCAACCTTAAATAACAAGATTCAGAAAATATGGCTCATTATAGAGTTTATTCTAGTGCAAAGCTTGAGGATGGCCAGCCAGAAACAGAGACTCCAAATGAATGGAGCCAGTGTTCCTAAGTGAAGAAGTTACAGCTTCATTTATACGGGCAGAGACAGAAATTTTAGCAGGATTACATCTTCCATAAATGACCAGTGCATATGCCATGGTGATTTGATTGGTTACAGATTGCTACATTCCAAGGAAGATTACTTTATTACTCTGTGAGGGGAGAAAAAATGGTCTGAAGGAGTCTCATCTCTGGTGCCATTTAGTCTTAATTATTTACAGAAAAAAAAGACAGAAGTAGTAGCTGCATGTCACATGACTCACGTCACACAGCAATGTTACTCTCAAGGCTTAGAATAAAGTTTCAGCAGCTTTAAGTTTGAATTATTTAATTTTACATACCCATTTTGTTAAAAAGTAATTGTGATTATTTAGACTCCTTAGTCTTTTGTGACTATGAGTGGTGGTGGTGTGACTAAGGACCATTATTGGGGTCAACTCATTTTAATTCATACAACAGATACTTTCCTAAACTTAGGAAGAGGGCAGAGACACTGAATAGCCAGAATAAAAGAAAAAATGTTCACATTATAACGTAAGCTCTGCAAGCTTCAGTTTACTCATAAAGTGGAACTACCAATAGCATCTACATTTCAAGGCTATGTTGAAAATGAAATGATCTAAAGCGTAGGAAACAGTTAGCTGAGTGCCACATACTCAAAGTGCTTGAGGTAATCTAAATAGGTATCTTATTTTTAAGATGAAAATAACCCAACTGAAATGTATAGGAGCTGTGATTGTTGAATTCATCAAGAGCAATTCATCAAGAACACTTACATCTCATACATACCTCAGCTACCTTCAGAAGTAAAATTTTCATAAGGTCCTCAGTAAATTAGAGTTGAATTTCATTATTTGTTGAGTATTCCATTAACATAAAGAATAAGACCACCTCTTCCATTGACTGTCTTATAATCCCAAAGGCGTGATAATTAATACAAAAAGTAGAATCGGATTGTGTGCTCATTCATGCAGAGTACAGAAGAAGAAGAAATCAGCTTGGGTTGGGATGGTGGAAAAGGTGTTAGTGACAAGCTCATCCTTAAGCTGACTCCTGTGTCTAACACTGTGGGAATTTGGGGATACCAATTTTTAAGGTGGAGGGGAATTGGTACTTTAGTGGTGTGTGTATAAGGTGTGTGTTGATAATTTAAGATGTGTATAAGGGATTTATAACTTAGAAGTTGAAAAGGAAGTCTGAGAATGTCAGCAGTTCACCTGTTTGTCTTCTACATGCATTCTGGGTAATCTGGGCTACCTTTTTTTTTTTTTTTTTTAAGACAGAGTCTCCCTCTCCTTGCCCAGGCTGGAGTGCAATGGCGCAATCTCAGCTCACTGCAACCTCTGCCTCCCTGGTTCAAGATATTCTTCTGCCTCAGCCTCCCAAGTAGCTGGGATTACAGGCATGTGCCACCATGCCTGGCTCATTTTGTATTTTTAGTAAAGACGGGGTTTCATCATGTTGGTCAGGCTGGTCTACAGCTCCTGACCTCAGGTGATCTACCCGCCTTGGCCTCCCAAAGTGCTGGGATTACAGGCATGACCCACCACGCCCAGCCTGAATTCCCATTTTTTAAAAAACAGCATCATCACTTTCCTGGTGCACAAAATTTCACAGCATAATGTTTAATTTGATTGGTATGACTTCAGGGCTACCGTTTGTCTCATCTATTTTTCCTTTCTCTTCAAAAGGTTTTTTTTGGCAATATTCAGAATCGTGATGTAATTCTCTCTTGCTCTATCTGATATTCTAGTTACTTCTGTTCTTACTTTACCCCCATTTTCCTTGAAGGCAAGAATACTCATGAACCTGCTGAAATGTGGTAACTGTCTTGCCTATGTTTGATGCTCAATAAGAATTTTTTGGTTGTAGGAGAGTAATTTATTATAGTCTTTTTTTTGTTAGCTTATTTCTCTCCTTTGTGCTATTTCCAGAATTTGCACCTCTACTTATTTTGCTGGTTTGTTCTATCACTTCCTAATCCAGAGCTTTGCTAACAAGATTCCCAGCTGCTTTAAAAAATGCTTTGAGTAAATGCCAGAAGGTACAAGTGGCATTTACTCAGAAAATATTTTTAGAGCAGCTGATGTTGTTTACAGTTAGAGTGATAATTGAAGGCATCATTTTCAATTCAGAAGCAAGTAAACAAAAGGGTCTTCTCAGCTTGAAATGTGTTGTCTTTTTAAAACATTTGTCTAGCCTGGAGGAGAACAGCAGTATTAACATATTCTCACCCTCCACCTTCTACTTGACACCATCAGCCACATTCTTACTTAGAAGAAAAGCACATAGTCAAACAGTTTGAATTTAATTTGCTTTTTTGTTGATTTTTTTAATTAAAAAATATTCTTAGTAGGTAACATATGTGCATGGAACAAGTACAAAAAGTGAAAGATACTACACAGGGAATGGGAAAAGCATTTTCCACCCTGTCTTCTATCAATCTAGTTTCTTTCCCCCGAGATAACCACCATTAGTGAATTCTTACACAGTCTTTCAGCTATATTTTAAATATACACACATATGCATAGAGTACATATTTTACCCAGATGGCACACACCATCATGCATCTTGCTTCTTGTCAATTAACAAGAAGAATTGGAGAGCCTATTACATCTTTATATGCGACCTGGTTTATCTTTGCAATGCTGGTGCAATCTTTTATCATGCAGATAAATTCTCATTTATTGGATCTATCTTTACTGATAAACATTTATGTTGTTTTACAATTACAAGCAATGCTGCAATTCATAGCCTTGCATACGTATCATTTTGCATATCTGTAAAATATTTAAAGATGCATTTTAGCATCTATTTCTGTGTCAATGGCATGTACCTTTTTAGTTTTGACAGAGCTAACATGCCCTCAGTAGGTACTGTACTCCTTTGCATGCCCATTAGCAGACCTGTTTCTACATACCTCCTGCAAACTTGTTATCAAACGTATTGAGTTTACCAATCTGATAAATGAAAAAAATTGAATTTCATTGTAGGTTAATTTGTATTTTTGTTATTGAGAATGAGATTGAACATTATTCATATGCTTAAGATTTCCTACCCTTTGTGCTCACATTCTTTCTCCATTTTTATATGTGTTATTACTCCTTTATCAACTTGATATGTAGTAATTAAGAAAATGAGTTCTGGCCAGGCACGGTGGCTCATGCCTGTAATCCCAGCACTTTGGGAGGCTGAGGCGGGTGGATCATGAGGTCAGGAGTTTGAGACCAGCCTGGCCAACATGGTGAAACCCCGTCTCTACTAAAAATACAAAGATTAGCCAGGTGTGGTGGTGTCTGCCTGTAATCCCAGCTACTCAGGAGGCTGATGCAGGAGAATCGCTTGAACCCCGAAGGCGGGGGGTTGCAGTGAGCCGAGATCGCACCGCTGCACCTCACCCTGGGCCACAGGGCGGGACTCCGTCTCAAAAAAAAAAGGAAAAGAAAATGAGTTCTACCTGTAATATGTGCTGCCGTTTTATTCATAGACCATCATTTGCAGTTTGACTTTTTTTTCTCTTTTTTTTTTTCTTTTTTGAAATAGGGTCTCGCTCTGTTACCCAGGCTGGACTGCAGTGGCGCCATTTTGGCTCAGAGCAGCCTCAAACTCTTGGGCTCAGGTGATCCTCCCACCTCAGCCTCCCAAGTAGCTGGGACTACAGGCTCATGCCACCACACCTGGTTTTTTTTTTTTTTTTTTTTTTTTTTTTTGTAGAGATGGGGTTTTCCCCAAGCTTGTCTCAGACTCCTGGACTCAAGAGATCCATCTCCCTTGGCCTCCCTAAGTTCTGGGGTTACAGGCATGAGCCACTTAGCCCAGCCTAATTTGGACTTTTTAAAGAATATTTTTGTGTTGCTGAAATTATGATTTTTTGTAATCTTTTACCTTCCTTCTCTCTTTTTCCTGCCTCTATCCTTCCCTTCTTACCCTTCCTCTCTCCATTCCTTCTTTTCTTTATGTCTTTGTGCTTAAAAAGGCTTCCTTCATTTCAAGATTCTGAAAAATCATGTTTTAGTTTAGTGCTTTGGGGGCTTTGTTTCTGCATTTATATTTTTTATTTTTCCAAAATTTATTTAGCACAGGCAGAGATGCAGATACATATCTTTCCCCAGAAGCCGCTTAGTGGTTTCTCCATCACTCAATGGATAATTCGTCTCCCCCGCTGATATGCAGAATCGTCTTTGTTATATACCAGCTGCCAGTAAAATTTGGGTTTACTTTGTAACTCTGTTTTTCTGTTTCACTGGGTTTCTGTATTCGAGGGCTTTTATTATGCCTACAAAATATATTGTAGTATCTGGTTTAAATAGTTCTTCATTCACATGCTAGTTTTTTTTTGCTTATTTATTTTTCATATAAAATTTAGAATAAGTTTTAAGTAATTTAGAATTCATTCTATTAAAGAAATTCTATTATATATAAAATTTGCTTTGAAAATTTATTTCTTATATTTTGAATTAATTTATTTTAATTTTATTAATTCAGTTCCTTCATTCTCATTTCCTTATTATTAGTGTTCATATTTTAATGAATTAAAAAAAGTTACTTATCCTTTCTACCTCAAAAAGAGGGTGTGCATTTTTTCATATTCTTATGTAACATTTTAATGTTCTCTTCATATACATGTTGTACATTTGCTGTTTATTTCTATCCACGATTTCTTCTATACTCAACGTATATTACTATTTTAATTGGGATTATTTCTTCCTCATAACTTCTGTTTTGGTGTTATTTATGTAGGAGTAGAGCATTTTTGCATATTCCAGGCAGTTTCTTAATTCTGGTTCTAATAGTTTTCCAGTTTATTCTCTTGGACATTCCAAGTATACAGATCATATCATATACAATCCATAATAATTTCACCACCTTCTGTCTAATTTAAAAATACTTATTTCTTCCTCTTGCCTAAATGCAATAGCTAGGCCTCCCAGAACAGGGTTAAATAACAGCAGTCGTTGTGGACATCCTTGCCTTGTCACATATTTCTTACTTCCCCATCAATCAGGAAGTTTCTATGTTTGTATGAGATAGATAATCACATTAAGAAGGTAGTCTTCTAATCTTAATTAGGAGGCTGTTTGCTTGTTAATAAGAATAAATATTGAACTTTATTAAATGCTTTTCAGTGTCAGAGACAGTCATATTTTCTAGTCATTTCTATTAATACATTGGAATGTAATCATAAATCTCCTAATATTGAAACAGCCTTGAATTCCTAGAGTAAACACTAGTTATCCTTGTGGTTGCTATTTAAATGCATTGCCAGTTTCAATTTGGTAATATTGTAGTAGGATTTATGCATTGGGTTTTGGCAAACTGTTCTTTGTAAGAATTTAGAATGTTTTCTGCTTTCTCAATGACTTGAAATAGTTTACATACATGTTGAGCTATTTACTCTTGATTGGTTTGGTAGAATTCTTCTGTGAATAGTCCAGAGTCTTGAACTTTTTTGGGGGAACATAATTCTTTGACGTTCTCAGTTGTTTCTATAGTGCTTAGTCTGGTTACATTTTTTACTCTTCTGGGGTCACTTTTGACAATTCATGTTTTTTAGAGATGCATCAGTTTCATATCCATTTTAGAACTGAACAAAGTAATCTCTTATGATTTTTATATTTCCTTTAATTTGTATTATTTACCTACTCTTGTTATTTTGAATATTTGTACGTTCTCATTTTCATTGTGGATAGGGTTAGCTAATGGTTTATCTATTTTATTATGTTCTCCTCCAAAAGAAAATTTGCCTTTACAATTTACTTATTTATGTCTTATATTTTTGAATTTGTTAATTCTAATTGTATTAATTCAATTCCTTCATTCTCATTTCCTTATTGTGTTTTTTTCAATTAAAAATAAATTGCAAATAATGTGCAACTTTATTTATTTATTTCAATAGGTTTTTGGGGAATAGGTGGTATTTGGTTACATGGAAAATTTCTTTAGCGGTGATTTTTGAGATTTTGATGCATGCATTACCTGAGCAGTGTACATTGCACCCAATGTGTAGTCTTTTATCCTTCACCCTCCTGCCATCCTTCCCAAATTCCCAAAGTCCGTTGTATCATTCTTATGCCTTTGTATCCTCATAGCTTAGCTCTCACTTATAAGTGAGAACATATGATGTTGGGTTTCCCATTCCTGAGTTATTTCACTTAGAATAATGATCTCCAGCTCCATCCAGGTTGCTGTGAATGCCATTATTTTATTCCTTTTTATGGCTGAGTAGTATTCCGTGGTATATGTGTGTGTGTGTGTGTGTATATATATATATATATATATAAACACACTTTCTTTATCCACTCATTGATTGGTGAGCATTTGGGCTGGGTCCATATTTTTGCAATTGTGAATTGTGTTGCTATAAACATGTGTGTGCAAGTGTCTTTTTCATATAATGACTTCTTTTCCTCTGGATAGATATCTGGTAGTGGGAATCCTGGATCAAACGGTAGATCTACCTTTAGTTCTTTAAAGAATCTCCATACTGTTTTCTATAGTGGTTGCACTAGTTCATAGTCCCATCAGCAGTGTAGAAGTGTTCCCTTTTTGCCGCACATACACCAACATCTATTATTTTTAAATTATGGCCATTCGTGTAGGAGTAAGGTGGTATTGTATTGTGGTTTTGATTTGCATTTCCCTGATAATTACTGATGTTGAGCATTTTCCATATGTTTGTTGGTTATTTGTGTATCTTCTTTTGAAAATTGTCTATTCATATCTGTAGCCCACTTTTGGATGGGATTATTTGTTTGTTTTCTTGCTGATTTGTTTGAGTTCCTTATAGATTCTGGATATTAGTCCTTTGTTGGATGCATAGTTTGTGAGGACTTTCTACCACTCTGTGGGTTGTCTGTTTACTCTGCTGTTTATTTATTTTACTGACCAGGAACTAATAATTTAATTAAGTCCCATCTATTTAGCTTTGTTTTTGTTGCATTTACTTTTGGGTTCTTGGTCATGAAGTCTTTGCCTAAGCCAATGTCTAGAAGGGTTTTTTTTGATATTATCTTCTAGAATTGTTATGGTTTCAGGTCTTAGGTTTAAGTCTTTGGCCCATCTTTGGTTGATTTTTGTGTATGGTGAGAGATGAGGATCCAGTTTCATTCTTCTACATGTGGCTTGCCAATTATCTTGGCACCATTTGTTGAATAGGGTGTCCTTTCCCCACTCTCTGTTTTTGTTTGCTTTGTTGAAGATCAGTTGGCTGTAAGTATTTGGGTTCATTTCTGGGTTCTCTATTCTGTTCCCTTGGTCTATGTGCTTATTATTATTATTATTTTTATTATTGCCAGTACCATGCTGTTTTGGTAACTTTAGCTTTATACTGTAGTTTGAAGTCAGGTATCTTTTGTTTAGTCTTGCTTTGGGTATGTGGGCTCCTTTTTGGTTCTGTATATATTTTAGGGTTTTTTTTTCCTGGTTCTGTGAAGAATGATGATAGTATTTTGATGGAAATTGCATAGAATTTGTAGATTGCTTTTGGCAATATGTCAGTATGGTCGTTTTGACAATGTTGATTCTACCCATCTATGGGTATAAAATGTGTTTCCGTTTGTTTGTGTCATCTATGATTTCTTTCAGCAGTGTTTCATAGTTTTCCTTCTTTCAGTTTCTTGGTTAGGTATATTCCCAAGTATTTTATTTTTTTTTACAGCTATTGTCAAAGAAGTTGAGTTCTTGATTTGATTCTCAGCTTGGTTGTTGTTGGTGTATAAAAGTGCTACTAATTTGTGTACATTTATTTTATATCCTGAAACTTTACCAAATTCATTTATCACATCTAGGAACATTTTGGATGAGTTTTTAGGGTTTTCTAGGTATATGATCATATCATGGGTGAATAACAACAGTTGGACTTCCTCTTTACCAATTTGGATGTCTTTATTTCTTTCTCTTGTCTGATTACTCTGGCTAGGACTTCCAGTACTATGTTGAATAGAAGTGGTGAAAGTGGGCATCCTTGTCTCCTTCCACTTCTCAGGGGAGATGCTTTCAACATTTCCCCGTTCAGTATAAAGTTGGCTGTGGGTTTGTCATAGATGGTTTTTGTTACCTTAAGGTATGTCCCTTCTATGCTAATTTTGCTGAGGGTTTTTATCATAAAGGAATGCTAGATTTTGTCAAATGATTTTTCTGCATCTCTTGAGATAATAATGTAATTTTTGTTTCTAATTCTGTTTATGTGGTGTATCACATTTATTGACTTGTGTATGTTAGATCATCCCTGCATCCCTGGTATAAAACTGACTAGATTATAGTGGATTATTTTTTTGATATGCTATTGGATTTGGTTAGCTAGTATTTTGTTGAGGATTTTTGCATGTATGCTTATCAGGGATATTGGTCTGTAGTTTTCTTTTTTTATTTTATCCTATCCTAATTTTGGTATTAGGATGATACTGGTTTCATAGGATGATTTAGGGAGGATTATTTTTTTCTCTGTCTTTTGGAATAGTTTCGATAGGACTGGTGCCAGTTCTTCTTTGAATATCTGGAAGAATTCAGCTATGAGGTCCCCGACTTTTTTTTTTGGCAACTTTTTTTTTTTTTTTTATCACCATTTCAATCTCACTGCTTGTTATTGGTCAGTTCAGAGTTTCTGTACCTTCTTGGTTTAATCTAGGAGGGTTGTATATTTCCAGGAACCTATCCATCTCCTTCAGGTTTTCTAGTTTGTACCTGTAAAGGTGTTCATAGTAGCTTGGAATATTCTTTTGCATTTCTGATGTATTGGTTGTAATATCTCCCATTTTGTTTCTAATTGAGCTTACTTGAATCTTCTTTCTTCTTGGTTACTCTTGCTAATGGTCTATCAATTTTATTTATCTTTTCAAAGGACCTGCTTTTCATTTCATTTATCTTTTGTATTTTTTTGTTTCAATTTCATTTAGTTCTGCTCTGATCTTTGTTTGTTTGTTTTTTTCTTCTGCTGAGTTTGGATTTAGCTTGTTCTTGCTCCTCTAGTTTTTTGAGGTGTGACCTTAGATTGTCTATTTGTGCTCTTCCAGACTTTTTGATGTAGGCATTTCACACTGTGAGCTTTTCTTTTAGCACCACTTTTGCTATATCCCAGACATTTTGATAGATTGTGTCACTCTTATAGTTCAGTTCAAAGAATTTTTAAATTTCCATCTTGATTTCATTGTTGACCCAACAATCATTTAGGAGCAGATTATTTAATTTTCATGTATTTGCATTGTTTTAAGGGCTCCTTTTGTAGTTGATTTCCAATTATATTCCACTCTGGTCTGAGAGAGTACTTTGATATAATTTTGATTTTTAAAAATTTACTGAGACTTGTTTTGTGGCCTATCATATGGGTCTATCTTGGAGAATGTTCCATGTGCTGATGAATAGAACGTATATTCTTCAGTGGTTGGGTAGAATGTTCTGTAAATATCTGTTATGCCCATTTGTAGTAGGGTATTGTTTAAGTCCATTGTTTCTGTGTTGACTTTCTGTCTTGATGACCTGTCTAGTACTGTCAGTGGAGTATTAACATCCCCCACTATTATTGTGTTGTCATCTGTCTCATTTCTTAGGTCTAGCAGTATTTGTTTTATAAATTTGGGAGCTCCAGTGTTAGGTTCATATATATTTAGAATTGTGATATTTTCCCGTTGGATTAGTCTGTTTATCATTATATAATGTCCCTCTTTGTCTCTTTTAACTGCTGCTGCTTTAAAGATTGTTTTGTCTGAAATAAGAATAGCTATTTATGCTTGCTTTTGGTGCCCATTTGCATGGACTATCTTTTTTCACTCCTTTACCTTAAGTTTATGTGAGTTGTCATGTGTTAGGTGAGTCTCCTGAAGACAGCAGGAACTTGGTTGGTGAATTCTTATCCATTCTGCCATTCTGTATCTTTTAACTGGAGGTAACATTTAGGCCATTTACATTTAACATTAGTATTGAGATATGTGGTACCATTCTACTCATTGTGTTATTTGTTGCCCGAATACCTTGTTTTGTTTGGTTTTTTTTTTTTTTTCATTATGTTATTTTATTATAGGCCCTGTGAGAGTCATGCTTTACAGAGATTCTATTTTGGTATATTTCAAAGTTTTGTTTCAAGATTTAGAATTCTTTTTAGCAGTTTTTGTAGGACTAGCTTGGTAGTGATGAATTCTCTCAGCATTTGTTTGTCTGAAAAAGACTGTATCTCTCCTTCATTTATGAAGCTCAGTTTCACTGGATACAAAATTTTTAGCTAATTATTTTGTTTAAGGAGGCCAAAGATAGGATCCCCATCCCTTCTAGCTTGTAGGGTTTCTGCTGAGAAATCTGCTGTTAATCTGATAGGTTTTTCTTTATAGGTTACCTGATGCTTTTGACTCACAGCTTTTAAGTTTCTTTTCTTTGTCTTGACTTTAGATAACCTAATGACTATGTGCCTAAGTGATGATCTTTTGGTGATAAGTTTCCTAAGTGTTCTTTGAGCTTCTTTTATTTGGATGTCTAGATCTCTATCAAGGCCAGGGAAGTTTTCTTCAATTATTTCCTCAAATAAGTTTTTCAAACTTTTAGATTTCTCTTCCTCCTAGGGAACACTAATTATTCTTAGGTTTGGTATTTAACATAATCCCAAACTTCTTGGAGGCTTCATTTTCTTTGATTCTTTTTTCTTTGTCAGATTGGGTTAATTCAAAAGCTTTGTCTTCAAGCTCTGAAGCTCTTTCTTCTACTTATTCAATTCTATTGTTGAGACTTTCCAGTATATTTTATAATTCTCTAAGTGTCTCTTTCATTTCCAGAAGTTGTGATTGTTTTTATTTATGCTATCAATTTCTCCAGAGAGATTTTCATTCATATTCTGTACTAACTGCTACAAATTTGCCTTGTTTAAATGTACACTGAATTATTTGTAATTTTTTCCCTGTAGATGGATATTAAGTTGTTTCTAATGTTTCACAACTATAAACAATGCTGATGTATTTTGTTTCTAATATTTTAGTGATGACTCTTAACCAAAAAATAAACTTATGCTTAAGTAATCTATACCTCCTTCCCTCTCCTGAACAAGCAAGTACTTGCAAAGGCTTCACTGTGATCCCATTCTCATGACATAAGTGATGCTGTGCTTTGTAATTTAGTTCCAACCCCTTTTAACCCCAAATTTAGCCATTGTTGTTCCCATTTTATAAACTAATGCTTTCACAGATTTCCCCTCATGTTCACTAACACTTTCTTAGATTTATCCTCATGTTCAACAACTTTTTTTCTTCCTATTTATTTTTGCATTTCATTTCTTTCTTCTGATCCATTTCTCTTTTTCCTGGAGTTTATCCTTTAGTAATTATTTCAATGACCATCCACTAGAGAAGCGTGAAGCATGTAAAACTACACAGCTTCCTGAGTCACTTTCCAGAGTCTTACCCATGCTGTCTTTTCAAACTTTGTTCCTTGTCGCCAGGAGTTCATGAGATTTCCTTTTCTTCTACTTAATAAAACTCAAGTTGAATTGAGTTGGTGCCTGTTCTTTGAAACCAGTGTCCTTTCTAGAGAAAATGGCATACATCAGAACTTTTTTTTACTGCATGTGACAAAAATCCTGTCAAATATGCTAATACCAAATGGGAATGTGTGGTTCCAGAGGACTCATTTGATTCAAGTCAAGTAATGCTCTTGACTTAGTTCTCTATTTTTCTTGTGTCAATTTGCTAAGTGCAGGCTTTGTTCATGGGCATCTATCAAACATAGTGTTTCAAGATAACTTTCAGGTTTTATGCTAGGAGAAAAAAGAAGACAATTTTCCAGCAATCTTCATAACGTCTCCCTGCATTCCATTAGCTATGATTTTGTCATTAGCTCTCTCTGAACTGATTACTGTGGTCAGAGAATAAAATACTCTAACTGACTAGACCTGATTTCCCTGCCCACCTCTGGAGGCACTTCCATTTAATCTATAGTGAATTCAATTTCACTGGGAATTCATGAGCTAAGAGGAGGGGAGAAAGTGACTTCCCAGAAGGAAAATGGGATATAGGTTTCAAAATGAATTCATGCATAGATTAGGGAAGAACCACCAAAAAGTGAAGATAAAGCAAACACAACAGATATCTCTACCACCTAGAACTCTGCTGGGCACTGTGGGAGAGATGGGCACCCATTATACAGCCCCTACTTCAAAACACTGAATAAAAACTTGAAGGAACGGAGTAGCAAACACTGTTGTTCCCCACTCCATATCTTCTCCATCCACTGAGTTAACTGCAGCTGCAACTCACATCTCCCATCAAGCTGAGAACTTCTCTCTTTGAGTGTCTTCTTTTCTTTTTCTCCTGCTTGAGGGTTTTCTTAATCCTCATTGGACAGGGGATTCCTGAAAGGTGAGAGGGTGAATGCCTTCAGGGGCAACTTTCAGACAACAGGGTACAGAAGTTGATGGATAACATCCCAGCCTCCCCATCCTCCATCCAGTTGGTTCCACACTGTATCTCAGAAAGTCCCCAGCAGTGTGGAGCCTCAGTTCCCCACAGAAGTAACCCATTTACTAACACACTCTTTCTTGGCTTTCCTCTCCTCTGTTTCACTCTCCCCCTTGCCCTCACTTGTGCTTCTGAAGTTATCCCCACCTCATATAGATTTTCTGCAACCAGTCCTGTGTTGGTGTCTGATGTTGAGAGAAATCAAGGTAAGAACAAAGTATCCTATGAGAAACCACTGGAGAGTGATCTCATGTAGGATTTGCTTGTCATAGGAGGGTGTAAGGAAACACTGGCTAGCAAAAGAAAGAGGAAAATACTTAGAATGACTAGAAGTACTAGAAAAATGGGAAAAGGGAGAGAGAGAGAGAGAGTGTGTGTGTGTGAGAGAGATTGATTTAGCTGTTAGCTGCATCTTAGTGGCTGAGGAGGAATATTCCAGAAAGGCAGAATAGCATAAACTGGATGGAGTAACAGCAGGAATGTGTAATGCTAGGAGTGGGTGAAGTTACTCAGAGATTAACACATGTTTGTTGAGGGCATACTGAATGTCAGGCCTTGTTCTAAGTGCTAGGCTGCAGTGGGGAGAAGTCACAAAATCTCTCCCCTTTTATATCTGTATTCTAATATGGCAGAGGGGCAAGACAGGGTGAACTTCGAGTTCAAGAATTAATCCTACCTGCTACGCACCTTGACTCCAATGACTTCATACCTACTTCTTGTAGAAAGAACATTGGTAGTGTGGGGACTGGCTTGCAAATATGGTTGTCATCCTTGTCTTTGCTGGACCTTGAAGGGCATTAAAACAATCCGGCTTCCTGGGCTAGATAGTCACTTGTCAACAGCCTTTAAAAATTTGGACAAAGAAATATACAACATTTTGCCTGTAGAATTCTTATTAAATGTGTATACTCTTAAACTAATCATTAAGAAACATTAAACAAACACCAGATGAGGGACATTTGACAGCTGTCTTGTCCAATATGGTAGCTACTAGCTGCATGTAGCTATTTTAATTAAAATTAAATAAAATTTAAAATTCAGTTCCAAGGGTAAAAAAATTTCAGGTAGACAGGAAGAATTTTTTCTTAGTTCTATTGGTAAATATAGTTAATAATGGATTATTGCACATTTTAAAATTGCTAATAGAGTAAATTTTAAATATTTTCACTATGAAAAGTGTTAAGTATTTGAGATGATGGATATATTAATTTGCTTGATTTAATTATTCTACATTGTATTTATAAATCATTACATTACTTTGTATTCCATAAGTTTATAAAACTATAAATTATCAAGATTGTCAATTTTTAATAAAAAATTAATTAAATAAAATGTAAACTGGGTATAGTGGTACACACCTCTAATCCCAGTGACTTGGGAGGCGGAGGCAGGAAGATTGCTGGAGCCCAGGAGTTCAAGTCCAGCCTGGGCAATATACCAAGACTCAATCTTTATGAATAAATAAATAAACAAACATATTAATAAATTAAATTACTAAGCCCCACTAGCCACATTTCAAATGCACTTCCATGTGATAAATGGCTATCAGGCTGTCATATTGGTCAGCACAGATACAGAGAATTTCTGTCACTGAAGAAAGTTCTACAGGATGGCGCTGATGTACAGAATAGCTTTTCCAAACGTCAAGGTCAGGAAAGACTGAGGGATTATTCCATAGTAAAGAAGACCAATGTGACATGACAACTAAATGCAATTTGAGCTCCTGGGTTGGATCCTGAAACAGAAAAAAGACATTAGTGGGAAAAATAGAGAAATCTGAATAAGACTTGGATTCGTTAATGATACTCTATTGGTGTTAATTTTGTGGTTTGGTTATTATACTGTGGTTATATAACATGTAAACATTTGTATTATTTTTGCAACAGTGCTGTAAGTCTGAATTTATTTCAAAATTATAAAGAAAAATAAAATAAGAAATCATCTACTGGCCCCATCTGACTATTTATATTATTTTATCTTTTATTGTTTACTGCACCCCACCATATTTCATGAGTATAATTCATTGATTAGTCCATTTATTAGTGGGGCGAGTCATCCACTCCCTGCTTGGCAATGAGGACGCTATTGTTGGAGATGGGCAGAGCACTGACAGTTCCCAGCAGGTCTTGCTGCAGTGGTACAATTGTCAACATTTTATTATTAGTGACCTGGAATGTGATTCTTGAACAAAATACTCAAGTAGGTGCAAGATGTCAGGCAACTGAGAAGCACAGAGGAAGTAGTAATTATAACTATGGAATTGAATGCCACTTGCTAAGTACAAATGATGCATAGGAGAAATTCAATGAAAGGTCAAGAATGATTAGTCATCAATTTAAGGTAAAATATGAAAATCAGAGGATCTCGTTATCATTGTGTAAAGTAACTCTCATATCCTGCAGCTGGAAGATGGCTAAAATATGAGAACCAGGCCTATGATATAATTAAGAGTATAGCAGAGCTTCAGAGAAAGTGGTCAAATTATTAGTCATCTTGACATCCTTCAGCACACTGGTCTACCGTATTGATGATGTCATGCTGGTTGGGCTAAATTAACAAGAATTAATGGGTGCACCAAAGGTCTTGGCAAAAGACATATGTTCCAGAGTATGGGAGTAAACTCTACTGAGATTCCTACATAAGGAAAATTTTGGGGACATCCAGTGGTTTGGGGCATGCTAAATATTTCACTCCAAGTATTGGGCCTCCTACCTTTGACCACTAGGAAGGAAGTTTGAGTCCTGGTAGGACTCTTTAGATTCCAGAGACAGTTATCCAACACTTCACATACTTCTCTGACCCATTTACTAGGTGACATGGAATGTTGTCAGTTTCAAGTGGGTTCCAGAGTGGGAAAGGATTATTGATCTAGGTTGTGGTGTAAATAACCTTGCTGCGTAGCCCACATGCTCCATCAGACGCTGAGACATTTGAGGAACTTATGAGGGCAAAATACACTATCTGGACCTTGGTAAACCCTAATAAGAAAATCACTTTAGACCTAGGGGTCTGGGGCAAGGTTATGCCATCTTCAGCGGAGAATTATACACATGGAAGATGGCTTCTTGCATGTTGCTGGGCTTGGCAGGGAATGGCACCTAACCATTAGGCCATATCTGCCCATTTCTGTCAAGTCTACCAAGTTATCAGGTCACGTGGGCCCAGCAACAATCCACGTTAAGATGGAAGCCACATGATAAGATTGGGTGTAAGCAGTGACTGAAGCTTAAGTAAGCTGGATGAGAAAGGGACTCATGCCATTCAGCACTGTTGCACCAGTTCCTCTCCTGCAGCTCACACCCATGGCTGTGTGGGTGTGTATGTGTGTGACTCACATATGACCCAATGAGTGGACAGAGGAGGAAAATGGTAGGTCTGGTGGCCCTGAATGACAGCTGTGAGAGTGAAATCCTCCCAGTGGCCACAAATTTGGGCAGTGACCTTGTTGTCTACTTTCTGTGAAAAAAGAAGTGCCCCAACATAATATGTATCTTCTGTTACATACATACAATTCTGTGATACACACAGTTCATCAGCTGTGGGAATGGATTTTCTGCTGACTGTGGGATCTGGGAGGAGGGGGATTGGAAGACCAAGGACAAGAAGGTCTGGGTAAATGCATGTTAATAGACAGATAAAATAGGCACAAAGTGTGAAACTTTTGTTTTGGATAGAAAGAGTTCTCTATGGAAGAGGCACAAAACAACCAAGTGAACAGAATGACTCAATCAGTGTAAGTTGGTCAGCCTCTGACATTGGCCACTCCACTGTCAGCATGGTGAGCATGTGAACAGAGTAGCCAAGGATGGAGAATATGGATGGACTCAACAGCATGGAGTCCCACATGGCAGCTCATTGGAAGGTGCCCATTGTACAGCAAAGAGCTGCAGTAATGAGTCCATGCCCTTGGAATCCACAGGTCCCATCACTTATCACTTCACCCAGAGGCTACCAGCCTCATACAGGCATCTGAAGATATAGCTGAAGAGTGAGCTTTGAGATGATGGTCCCCAAGCATGGGGCATCATCTTCCAAGATGCGGTACATAGGCTCAATTAATAATCATTTGATGGTGCCATGTTTCTCATGGGTAGATCACATGGGTTGGAAAATAAGAGGAGGATATAGGAGTGGCCCCACTTTGCCATCACTCTGAATGATCCATTTGGGAGATTTGTGCTTTTTGTCCCAATCCTCATTTCTGAAGTTTCTGTGGACTTATTTCCTGTAGTGATAATGCTTCTACCAGGAGACGGTCAGTTCCATTAAATTTTCAGGTGCTGCTGTCATGTGGTCACTTCTGGCTCCTCATGTCAAAGAGCAGGCAAAAAATTATGTCCCCATCTTGGCAGGAATAAGTGGCTTTGATTATCACAGGAGGTAGGGCCGCTGTGACACAATGGGAAAAGTATATTTGGAATCCAGGTGATCCTGTTACTGTACCCTAGACCCTGAATTCTTTGGCTCCTGTGTAAGCAGAAATTAATACCAGGCCTAATGGAGATTTGTCTTAGGCGAGGTTTAATAGGCTTGTGCCTCCAGCACACAGGGGAACAGTGCATAGGGAAGGGATCCTGGCACCAGCTCACTGAGGGGCTCGGCTCTTATCATTTTAAGGAAGTTGAGGCAGGAAAAGGAATGTTAAGGTGGGGCTCTTTCCTACACTTGTGCAGTGGGACATCATGCTCTAACATATATCGCATGACCAGAAAATGGTGGGTAAGCCCCACCCTGGGCAGATATTTTAGTATTATAATGAAATTATAATGAGGAAAAAATCAGTGAAAGATCATCACCGGAGTCTACTTTGCCTTCAGGCAGCTGGATCTGGTCAGGTTCTTATCAGGAATGCCAAAGTCTCGCTTCAGTGACCTTAGAAGGCATTACTCAAAGATATAAATGGTTAGGTTCTTCTTTATTTACTTAGGAATTAGGTCTGGTCAGCCAAATTAGGAAAGGCCCCCTTCCTGCTATGCGACTTGGGTCAGCTTGTTAAGGGAAGTAAAAAGGTAGGGGAGGAAATATGTCTGGACATGTAAAGCCCCTTGGGACCTGGGTTACCATGCCATCTGTGTGCCAGGACCTAGTCTCTTCCTTATGCTGCCTCAAACCTATGGAGTGTCTCTTGGTGTACTCAGCCAATTTGTGACTGTGAATGGATGAGTACAACACTGACCTCAGAAGGACTCATACCCTTCAAGGATGAGAGTCTAGGGCATGCCACCAGGTAAACCACCTAGACCATCAGTGATGCTAACTGATGGTGGGAAGAGAGTGGACAGGGTTGGGAGGTAGAACAGGTAATAGAGGAGGGAGACGATATCATCTGTGTAGCACTAACCTGCATCCTGCATATTTTCCTCTAGAAAATTTACTTCTATAACTAGGAGATGCAGGCATTAAAAGGCTGGCCCCTTACCTCATTTTAGGACCTTTCTGAAGGCACCATCCAAGCTCCAGGACTCCTCTGGGGTCAGAGCCAAGCACCGTGAAGACTGATTGGGTATTTAACTTCTCCCTCTGCCTATCCCTGCTTCCCTTACTCTCTGGTGGCTTTTAAGATCTGTCCGTACATTCTTTTGTGCTCCTTCCCACTAGAGATGGAGTTTCATTTCTCTCTTCTTGTGTGTGGGCTGAACTCAGTGACTCATTTTAGTGAATAGATTACAGCAGGCATGACAAGATGTCACTTCCTAGATGCATTGGTAGAAAGACGGTGGCTTCGGTCTTGGTGCACTCCCTCCCTCACTCTGTCTTGTCACTCATTCTGGGGAAAACCAGCTGCCACGTCACGTGAACACTGTTAAGAGGCCAGTGTGGTGAAGACTGAGTGCTGCCAACACCATGCCCTGAGTTCAGGAGTGGATTGTCCCTTGACTGACAGCGTGACTGCATCCTCATGAGGAACCTGGAGCCAGAACCAGACAGTCAAGCTGCTCCTGGATTCCTGACCCCCAGAAACGGCAGAGATAATGAATGCTTATTGCTGTAAGCTGCAGAGTTTTGAGGTAGTTTTTCACATAACAATAAGTAGCTAATATATTCCCTAACAACTGTTGTCCTCAACAAAACTCTCCAATGAACTTCTTGCCTGAAAATCTTCATCTCAGAGTCTGTTTCCTGGGAAATCCATCCTAAGAGAGAAAGCAAAGGCATGCATTATGGAGGGTAAAGGGCTTTCTTTTTCTGTGGGATACTGAATAATATATTGTTGTTGAGTGTAGAAAGACAAACATATGGCCATAAAGTGGTGTGAAGGAAGAAAGAAGGTTTTCTAAGCCAAGTTAAGGAGATACAACTTCACCTTTGCCTTGTAGGCAAGTGGGAGCCTGCCCACTGTTTTAGGGCAGAAACAGCATTCTAGAAGCAGAATGAAGAATGATTAAAATGGAGGGACTAGCAACAGGGAGACAAAACTGGAGTTTGCTATGTTCTTTGAACAAGAAATAAAAATTATGGACTACCTCTAATCCCTGGTAGGTGGGACTCATAAAATAGAGATAATAGTGGTACTTACTTTACAGAGGAGTTGTTAGGGTCATATGAGCTAATAACTGTAAAAGGGCTTAGAACAATGCCTGGAATGTAGACTCACTATGTAAGTGGTGGTTAAAGAAGTATGTGTTAGGCCGGGCGCGGTGGCTCAAGCCTGTAATCCCAGCACTTTGGGAGGCCGAGACGGGCGGATCACGAGGTCAGGAGATCGAGACCATCCTGGCTAACACTGTGAAACCCCGTCTCTACTTAAAAAAAATACAAAAAACTAGCCGGGCGATGTGGCGGGCGCCTGTAGTCCCAGCTACTCGGGAGGCTGAGGCAGGAGAATGGTGTGAACCTGGGAGGCGGAGCTTGCAGTGAACTGAGATCCGGCCACTGCACTCCAGCCCGGGCGACAGAGTGAGACTCCGTCTCAAAAAAAAAAAAAAAAAAAAAAAAAGAAGTATGTGTTAAGTTGGTGGCACCTCCAGGGCCAGAGGATTTACCAGTCAATATTGGAACAGCCAAGGGTTGGAGAGAAATGGAAGAACATCCCAAGTAGTTCAGTTGGGCAGATGAAGGAGTGATTTGGGACTCAAAGAAACTTCTCATTAAGCGAATTTATGTTGAGTCCATGGCCATCATTCTGAGTTCAAGGCCTTACTCTCTCTCTTAAATGTGATTTGTGCTTTTGATAATAAGGGCAACTGTCAAGAGAGGGAATAACCTATCACCATGAGAGTGAAAATAAACTCAAACTTGTGCTCTGCTAACATCAGATCAGCAAATGCAGTCTCATGAGACAGCCTTTTGGAGGAAGACTGTAGCCCACCCCATACACCCTGTACTTGGCTCACAAAGTGGATCCATTATGAGAGACTTCCAATGCCTTCAGGGCTTCTCTGTGTTTCCTCTGTGAGTAAGAGGAAGGACATTTGATGCTGTAATCTGACAAGTTCCTGCTGCCTCATTTTGTAGGCCACAATAGATTATTTTCCTGAAAGGCAATTTCCCACTTGCACAGGATCTAAAAGGCCTTCTCTGATATTTCAGCTGTTGGCTCTAGATAATGGGCCCGGTTAGACAGAGTGGTTATTGAATATCTATGTCATTAAGAAAGTATCAGATGTCGTTTGGAATAATGAGGAGGAAATTTGTAGCCAAGAAGACAAGATGACCCAGTGCTGTATAAATACTCACTCAGAAATAAGTCTCTTACCCAAAATAAGGGCAGTGTCCTGAAATAAGGCTCCTTACCTGGTTTTTACCACTGGGCTCCAGAATCTTGACTCTGCACACACCAAGATTTTATATGCAAAACCACTTAATGAAAGTTCTTTAATTTGGGACTTTTGAAAGATGACAACAGAATTTTTGGAGAACTATTGAGCTCACATTGTGAAGTGGAAAGGTCACACAATTGTTTTAGCTTGGGTGACCTCCCTGAAGGAGATCCTGAGTCAAGGGCTTTTGAACAGAGGGTTTATCTAGGAGAATGAGTCCAAAAAATAGGAATAGGGTCCTGAGAAGAGGACTCATTTCCAGCATCAGTATAGATGCTTCTGCACTGTGGATTTTTATGGCTGTAGCCACAGGGATATGTCACAATTCATTTAACCACTTTCCTATTGTTTGGTACTTAGGTTGTTCCATTTTTTATTATGTACTCGTGAAAACAATATCTGAAACATCCATGTGCATTCATCTTGCAAACATAGCTATTTCCCAAGAATAAATTGTGACACTGAAGTGCTGAGTCAAAAGCTTATGATGCATATTTCCAATTTTTCCTGCAGAAAGTTGTACCAATTTACATGTTCACCAGCAGTGTATGAGAATGCTTGTTTCTTCATAAGCCAGGATATTACTATTTTAAAAAATCTTTGCTAGATAGAAAATAAGATCTCATTTTGTCACATTTTTCTGAGGTATAGTAATGCTGAACACTTAAAATATATTTATTGGTGATTAGAGTTGCTCTTGTTATGAATTACCTATTCATATCCATTGTTCTATTTTCTAGCAACTGTGCTACAATATTTTTTAATATTTATTTGAACAAATTATTTATATATAGAGAATGCTATTCCTCTGCAAAAAAGTATGTGTATATATTTTGCCAGCTTGTTGCTTATTTTAAAATTTTGTTTATAACTTGATGTATGTAAGTTTACAAAGCTTATGGTATAAAATCTAACAGATTGTGGGGGCAGAGCAACATGGCTGAATAGAAGGCTCCAAATGGCAGGAGTAGGTCCTTACTTATTAACAATAACATTGAGGTTATCAATAATGACATTTAGTGTAAATGAACTAGACTCTCCAATCAAAAGACGTAAAGTGGCCAAATAGATAAAGAACAAGACCCAGTTATCTGTTGCCTGCAAGAAACACCCTTCATGTATAAAGACACACATAGACTGAAAATAAAGGGATGGAAAAAGATCATCCATGCCAATAAAAACCAAAAAAGAACAGGAGTGGCTACACTTATATGAAACAAAATAGATTTCAAGACAAAAACTATAGGAAGAGACAAAAAAGATGTTATATAATGAGAAAGGGACTGATTCAGCAAGAGGATGTAACAATTATAAATACATATGTACCTAACACAGGAACACCCAGATGTATAAAGCAAATATTGTCAGAGCTAAAGAGAGAGATAGACCCCAATACAATAAGAGCTGAGACTTTAACACCCTACTTTCAGCATTGGACAGATCTTCCAGACAGAATATCAACAAAGAAATATCAGAGTTAATCTGCAATATAGACCAAATGGACCTAATAGATATTTATACAACATTTTACCAAACATCTTTGGAATATATATTCTTCTCCTCAGCACATGGATCATTTTCAAGGATAGATTATCCATTAGGTCATAAAACAAGTCATAAAACGTTACAAAATTTTAATATAATCAAGCATCTTCTCTGATCACAATGGAATAAAACTAGAAATCAATACCAACAGTAATTTTGAAGACTATACAAACACTTGAAATTAAGCAACATGTTCCTGAATGACCAGGGGTCAATGAAGAAATTAAGAAGAAAATTGAAAAATGTATTGAAATAAATGATAATAGAAACACAAAAAACCAAAACCTATGGGAGACAGCAAAAGCAATATTAAGAGGGAAATTTACAGCTGTAAGTGCCTACATCAAAAAAGAAGAAAAACTTCAAATACACAACCTGCAAATACATCTTAAAGAACTAGGAAAGCAAGAGCAAACCAAATCCAAAATTCGTAGCAGAAAAGAAATAATGAAGATCAGAGCATAAACAAATGAAATGGAAATGAAGGAAACAACACAAAAGATCAATGAAACAAAAAGTTGCTTTTTGGGTGTTCTTTATTGCTTGGGCATCTAAATTGGAAAATAAGAAGTCAAATTACCCTTGTTTCCAGATGACATAATCTTATATATTTTTTAAAAAACTCAAGGTTCCACAAAAAACCTATGAAAACTGATAAATTGAGTAAAGTTGCAAGGTAAAAAATCAACACACAAAAATTAGCATCGTTTTTATATGCCAAAAGTGAACAATCCAAAAAATAAATCAAGAAAGAAATTCATTTACAATAGCTACAAATAAAAAATATCTAGGAATTAAATAAAGAAGTGAAAGATCTTTACAATGAAAACTATAAGCATTGATGCAAGAAATTGAAGTGCATACCAAAAAACGTAAAGATATTTCATGTTCATGGATTGGAAGAATCAATCTCATTAAAATGTCCATATTACCCAAAACAAACTACAGATTCAATGCAATTCCTATAAAAATGCCAATGACATTCTTCACAGAAATAGAAAAAAATCATAAAATTTATGTGAAACCACAAAAGACTCAGAATAGCCAGTTATCCTAAGCAAAAAGAACAGTAGGAATAACATTATCTGACTTCAAATTATACTGCAGAGTTCTAGTAACCAAAATGGCATGGTACTAGCATAAAGGCAGATAGATACATAGACCAGTGGAATAGGATTGAGAACCCAGAAATAAATTCATATATCTATAGTAAACTCACTTTTGACAGTGGTGTCAAGAACATACATCAGGGAAAGAACAGTCCCTGCAATAAATGGTGCTGTGAAAACTGGATATCCATATGCAGAAGAATGAAACTAGACCCAAGTCTCTTGCCATACACAAAAATAAAATCTAAATAGATTAAAAACTTAAATCTAAGATCTCAAACTATAAAACTACTAAAAGAAAACACTGGGGAAACTCTCTAACACATTGGTCTAGGCAAAGATTTTTTGAGTAATATCCACAAGCATGGCGATCTAAGCAAAAATAGACAAATGGAATCACATCAAGTCAAAAACTGTCTGCATGGCAAAGGACACAATCAATGAAGTTAAGAGGCAATCCATAGAATGGGAAAAAATATTTGCAAAATACCCATCTGACCTGGGATTAATAAACAGAATATATAAGGAGCTCTAACAATTCTATAGGAAAAAATTTCATAATCTGATTTAAAAATTGGCAAAAGATTTGAATAGACATTTCTCAAAAGAAAACATGCAAATGGCAAACAGGTATATGAAAAAGTACTCAACATAATTGATCATCAGAGAAATGCAAATTGAAGCTACAATGAACTATCATCTCACCCCAGTTAATATGGCTTTTACCCAAAAGACAGAGACTAACAAATGCTGGCAAGGATGTGGAGAAAAAGGAGCCCTCATATACTGTTAGTGGGGACGTAAATTGGCACAACCACTACAGAGAACAGTTTGGAGGTTCCTCAGAAAACTAAAAATAGAGCTACCATGTGATCCAGCAATCCCACTCCAACAAATTTTGGGTATATACTCCTGGGTATATCCACCCAAAAGAAAGGAAATCAGCATATCAAAGAGATAACTGGAGTTCAGTGTTTATTGCAGCACTATTCACTATAGCCAAGATTTGGAAGCGACCTCAGTGTCCATCAACATTTGAATGGATAAAGAAAATGTGGTACGTAATCACAATGGAGTACCAGTCAGCCATAAAAAGAATGAGATCCTTTCATTTGCAACAACCTGGATGAAACTGGAGGTTGTTATGTTAAGTAAAATAAGCCAGGTATGGACAGACAAACGTCACATGTTCTCACTTATTTGTTGGAGCTAAAAATGGAAACAATTATACTCATGGAGACAGAGAGTAGAAGCATGGTTATCAGAGGCTGGAAAGGGTAGTATGGGGTTGAGGGGAAGTGGGGATGGTTCATGGGTACAAAAACTAGTTATAAAGAGTGAATAAAGCTGGGCATGGTGGCTCACACCTGTAATTCCAGCACTTTGGGAGACTGAGGTAGGCAGATTACAAGATCAGGAGATCGAGACCATCCTGGCTAACAAGGTGAAACCTGTCTCTACTAAAAATACAAAAATTAGGCGGGCGTGGTGGCAGGCGCCTCTAGTCCCAGCTACTCGGGAGACTGAGGCAGGAGAATGGTGTGAACCCGGAAGGTGGAGCTTGCAGTGAGCAGAGATTGTGCCACTGCACTCCAGCCTGGGCAACAGAGCGAGACTCCATCTCAAAAAAAAAAAAAGAAAAAGTAAAAGAATGAATAAGATCTAGTATTTGCTAGCACAACAAGGTGAATATAGTAAAAATAACTTAATTGTACATCTACAAATAACTAAAAGAGTATAATTGGATTGCTTGTAACACAAAGGATAAATGTTTGAGGTGATGGATACCCATTTATCCTGATATAATTATTACTCATTGCATGCCTCTATCAAAATATCTCATATTACCCATAAATATATACACCTACTAAGTACTCACCAAAATTAAAAATTTAAGAAAAGATCTCAAGGAAAATAAATAAAATTTATCAGATTAGAAATGTTAGACTTTTCTGTTATAATATGTAAATACTCACCTTATATTCAAAATACTTGCTTTCCTTCATAAATAGATGTTATTATTTTCTAAGCCCACTTTCCTTTCTCCACTGATCTGAAAAGTTATTTTTATTATAAATTCAATGCAAACATTTGAGTCTATAAAATAACCACAAAATAAGAAATATGAACATTTTGAAAATTTTTCTTAAAAAGCTTCATGTAACTCTATGCAGATAGATGTGTAAGTATTATTGAAATGGACAATTTTATTAGTCATGGTTCTTCAGAGAGACACAAGCAATAGGAGATAGAGATAGAGAGGGAAAGAACGAGCGAGCGAGAGAGAGAGAGAGAGACAGGATTTCATATGGAACTTGGCTCATGTGATTATGGAAGATTAGAAGTTTCACGATAGGCTGTCTGCAAGCTGGAGAACCAGGGAAGCCGGTAGTGTGGCTCAGTCTGAGTCCGAAAGCTTGAGAACCAAGGGAGACAACAGTACGATTCTCAGTCCTGGGTGAGCTTCTGGCACAAGTCTTAGAGTCTGAAGTTCTGGACCCGGAGTCCTGATGTCTAAGGGCGGGAGAAAACGAGTATACTAGCTTTAAGGGAGAAACAGCAACTTTCTCTTTCCCCACCTAGACTATCTATCTGTGCCTCAGCTGATAGATAGTACCCACCCATGCTGGGTGAGGGTGGATCATCCTCACTCAGTTCACTGACTCAAATGCCAGTCTTTTCTGGAAACACCCTCGTGGACATACCCAGAAATAATGCTTTACCAGCTATCAGGGTATTCCTTAATTTAGTCAAATTGACACTTAAAATTAACCATCACAACAATGTTCCATGAGAGCATGAATTTCCAAAGTTAATTCAGATAGAAAATCTGAACAGACCGATAACCATTTAAGAATTTTAAAAAGTTATCGAATAATCACCTATTTAATAACAAAACTATCAGGAATCACAAACTATAATTTTTTTGGAACTTAACATAAATTTATTTGGTTTTCATGTAATGGAGTGTGTGTTACTTCAGTTTCTGTTTTTAAAATTTAATTTAATTTTTTTATTTGAAGTTCTAGGGTACATGTGCAGGACGTGCAGGTTTGCTACGTAGGTAGACATGTGCCATGGTGGTTTGCTGCACCTAGCAACCTATCACCTAGGTATTAAGCCCAGCATGCATCAGTTATTTATCCTGATGCCCTCCCTCCCCCCACCCCCTGACAGACCCCAGTGTGTGTTGTTTCCCTCCCTGTGTCCATGTGTTCTCATTTTTCAGCTCCCCCATTATAAGTGAGAACATGTGGTGTTTGGTTTTCTGTTCCTGCCTTAGTTTGCTGAGCATAACAGCTTACAGCTCCATCCATGTCCCTGCAAAGGACATGATCTCTTTGTTTTTTTAATGGTTGTGTAGTATTCCATGGTGTATATGTACCACATTTTCTTTATGCAGTCTGTCATTGATGGACATTTGTGTTGATTCCATGTGTTTGCTATTGTGAATAGTGCTGCAGTCAACATACACGTGCATATATATTTATAATAGAATGATTTATATTCTTTTGGGTATATACCCAGTAATGGGATTCCTGGGCCAAATGGTATTTCTGGTTCTAGACCTTTGAGGAATTGCCAAACTGTCTTCCACAATAGTTAAACTAATTAACATTCCCACCAACAGTGTAAAAGCATGCCTATTTCTCCACAGCCTCACCAGCAACTGTTGTTTCTTGACTTTTTAATAATCACGATCTGACTGTCATGAGATTATGGTTTTGATTTGCATTTCTCTAATGATCAGTGATGTTGAGCTTTTTTTCATATGCTTGTTGGATGCATGCATGTCTTCTTTTGAGAAGTGTCTATTCATATTCCTTTGCCCAGTTTTTGATGGGGTTCTTTGATTTTTCTTGTAAATTTATTTAAGTTCCTTGTCAGATTCTGTTAGGCCTTTCTGAGATGGGTAGATTGCAAAATTTTCTCCTATTCTGTAGGCTGTCTGTTCACTCTGATGATAGTTCCTTTTGCTGTGCAGAAGTTCTTTAGTTCAGTTAGATCCCATTTGTCAATTTTGGCTTTTGTTGAAATTGCTTTTGATGTTTTTGTCACGAAATCTTTGCCCGTGCCTATGTCCTGAATGGTATTGCCTAGATTTTCTTCTAGAGTTTTTATAGTCTTGGGTTTTACATTTAAGTCTTTACTCCATCTTGAGTTAATTTTTTATAATGTGTAAGGAAGGAGTACAGTTTCAATTTTCTGCATATGGCTAGCCAGTTTTCTCAGCACCATTGATTAAATAGGGAATCCTTTCCCCCTTGCTTGTTTTTGTCAGGTTTGTTAAAAATCAGATGGTTGTAGATTTGTTTTATTATTTCTGAGATATCTATTCTGTTCCATTGGTCTATGTATCTGTTTTGGTACCAGTACCATGCTATTTTGGTTACTATAGCCTTGTAGAATAGTTTGAAGTCAAGTAGTGCGATGTCTCCAGCTATGTTCTTTTTGCTTAGGCTTGTCTTGGCTATACAGGCTCTTTTTTGGCTCCATATGAATTTTAAATTTTTTTTTCTAATACTGTAAAGAATGTCAATGGTAGTTTAAGGGAAATGGCAGTGAATCTATAAATTACTTTGGGCAGCATGGCGATTTTCACTATGTTGATTCTTCCTATCCATGAGCATGGAAGGTTTTTCCAGTTTTTGGGTCCTCTCTTACTTCCTTGAGCAGTGGTTTGTAGTTCTCCTTGAAGAGGTTCTTCACTTGTCTTGTTAGCTGTATTCCCAGGTATTTTATTCTCTTTGTAGCAATTGTGAATTTGAGTTCATTCATGATTTGACTCTCTGCTTGTCTACTGTTGGTGTATAGGAAAGCTTTTGATTTTTGCACATTGATTTTGTATCCTGAGACTTTGCTGAAGTTGCCTACCAGCTTAAGGAGCTTTTGGGCTGAGATGATAGGGTTTTCTAGATATAAGATCATATCTGCAAACAGAAATAGACAAAGTATAACATTTTGATTCTAGTACAAGATTTAAAAGATAGAATATAAGGACTGGAAAGAATATTCAAGGTAAGCTATAGACAATGTATTACTTATTTATTTATTTATTTAGAGATGGAGTTTCACTTTTGTTGCCCAGGCTGGAGTGCAATGGCTCTATCTCGGCTCATCATGACCTCCACTTCCCAAATTCAAGCGATTCTCCTGCCTCAGCCTCTGGAGTAGCTGGAATTACAGGCATGAGCCACTGTGCCCAGCTAATTCTTTGTATTTTTCGTATAGACAGGGTTTCTCCATGTTGGTCAGGCTAGTCTCAAACTCCAGACCTCAGGTGATCCACCTGCCTTGGCCTCCCAAAGTGCTGGGATTACAGGCACGAGCCACCGCGCTCGGCCTAGACAATGCGTTTGACTCTAAGAGAGCCTCAAACCACTACGAGAATTCCAAGTAGCCACTGAATTGTTTCAACCTTAGAGCAAGGGTCTTCTTGTTTCTATAGATGGCACAGCAAGAGCAAACACAAATCTACCTGCAGAGGAGGAATCCTGCATTTTCCTATTTATTGTATATCCAGAGATCTCTGGAAGAACCCACAAGGAGCTGGTAACAGTGGTTACCTCTGGGGAGGCAACCAGGTGACTGGGCAAAGGGGTGTGAAAGAGACTTAATTTTCACCTTACATGCTTCTGCTTTTTAAATTCTGAACCATGTGTCTATATTATCCATCCACAAAATAAATAAAATAAAATATACCCCCAGTGAAAGAAAATAAATTTTAAACCACAGGCCATAAGAACTAACATACACACACACTCACACACACACGTATAAATATATACAGACAGTCCCTGATTTAAGATGGTTCAACTTACAATTTTCTAATGTTATGATGGTACACATACAACTATTCTGTTTTGACTTTCAGTACAGTATTCACTAACTTACATGAGATATTCAATACTTTATTATAAAATAAGCTTTGTGTTAGATGATTTTGCCCAACGGTAGGCTAATGTAAATGTTCTGAGAATGCTTAAGGTAAGCTAGACTAAGCTATGATATTCGGTATATTAGGTGTATTAACTGCACTTTTGACTTAAAGTATTTTCAATTTATGACAGGTTTATCAGGAAGTAACCCCACGGTATGTTGAGGAGCATCTGTATTTGGTGTACTGAATGTAATATGTATTGAAATATACACTATGCATACAACACAGTAGACAATTAAAAGTCTATTTATAGGCAAATGATCAAAAAACATTGGTGTTGAGACTCAATGAAATACTATGCAACAGTGACAATAAATGGGGTAGATACACTTGTACATAGAAAAATCACCACACCTACAATTAAGGGAGCTATGCAGATTGTCTAGCAATATATTATCATATATGACAAGCAATTCTTCACACAAAACAAAGCTATGCCTAGCTATATATAGTTGTACATGTGTAAATGGGATCCAGAAGTTCTGGAAAGATTCACATCAAAACAATAGCAGTCACCTTTACAGAGGGTATTAGGATTAAGATGAGCTTTGATTATGCATTTTGAGAATCTATATCCATGTCTTACTTATATTATAAAAATAAATAAAATGTTTAAAAAATAATAAACCTTTGCATTTATGTTTAAAAATTTTGTTAAACAAATGTTCATTTGTTGTCATTCGTGGTATAAATATTGGAAAAAAACTGTCATCAGTGAAAAGGTGGCTAAATAGACTACGCTGTATGTGTCATATTTAATCACATGCTGCCATTAAAGACAATGAGGTAGATCTCACCCTGATTACATGTATGTTTAAATGTATTGAAATTGAATTGTCAACATACCAAACATACCAAAATATTGGCAATATTTATCTTCAGAAAGAAGAATAGAAATGAAGGTATAAATTAGAACTTGATGATTTTTTTTTTTTTTTTTTGAGATGGAGTCTCACTCTGCCACCCAGACTGGAGTGCAATCTCCACTCACTACAACCTCTGTCTCCCAGGTTCAAGCGATTCTCCTGCCTCAGCCTCCTGAGTAGCTGGGATTACAGGCGCCTGCCTGTAATTTTTTGTATTTTTAGTAGAGACGGGGTTTCACTGTTTTGGCCAGGCTGGTCTCAAACTCCTGACCCTGTGATCTGCCCGCCTTGGCTTCCCAAAGTGCTGGGGTTACAGGCGTGAGCCACCGCGCCTGGCCGGTTTGTTTTTAGTATATATGAGTGCCTGTAGTAGTTGAACCTTATAACAGTGTTTTTATTTATTATATTTATTATTGTGTAATTAAAAATCTATATTAACAAAACATAAGATCATAGTAGCAGAGTAGCAGTATATTTTGTGTCTTAAAAATGAAAAGACAATATTTAGATGCATGATTGATATGGCCGACCCCTGACATCGTTCTTAGCTGTTGACGTCCATTCAAACTTTCTCTCATTTGATTGACGCAACCGCATTTTGACTCTCCCTCTTCTTTTTTGAGACAGAGTCTCACTCTTTCACCCAGGCGGGAGTGCAGTGCAGTGATCTCAACTTACTGCAACCTCTCCTCTCAGGTTCAAGTGATTCTCATACCTCAGCCTCCTGAGCAACTGGGACTACAGTTGTCCCCCCGCCACCACACCCAGCTAATTTTTGTATTTTTAGTAGAGGCTGGGTTTCACCATGTTGGCCAGGCTGGTCTTCTGATCTCAGGTGATCTACCTTCCTTGGCTTCCCAAAGTGCTGGGATTACAGGCATGAGCCACTGCACCCAGCCTGACTCTCCCTTTCATAAACCAAAGGATGACACTTCCTAATCTCTCCACCTTCCTCTTTTAGTCAGAGTTTCAAATGAATTAAAAATAAGGGCTGCTTGCTAAAGACTGCACTGACCAAAAGAACTAAAGAAGTTGCTCTGTGTCTCAAAGAAAGCACCTGTTTGTTCACTGTCCAGGAAAAATTCCCATGTGGTTGATACTGTAGGAAACAGGAGACTGTCTGCTATATTTGTTGGAGTTGGATGCAGACCATTCTTATATTGCCAAGTGTAGGGGCAAAGGGAGTGTCTAGTCTCATGAGTCTCATGTTATTTTCAAACCTTAAAAGACCTAGAGAGTGAGGCAGTTCTTCCAAATCATTTTACCAAAGTAAGTTCTCATTTGTTCTGTATTGACAACTTCACATGATTAAAAGAAAGGAAATTTCCCCAATATTCCATCCGTCACTTGCGATAGCCAGAATCTCTAAACAGCTAACTCACAAGTTTACCTAGGAAGCCAAGTTCATTACTGAATATTTTGCAGCTTTGAATATTCCAGTAAAAAATGCAGGGTAGCACTGCAAATAGCCCTAACTCTGCTATTTAAACTTTGAAACATTTTATTCAAGACCTTGTTTTCCCCACTGAATTTCCCTTGAAGATTAACCCCATTCCCTGTAGTGCAAAATTTCCGTTAACAACGAGAAACAACAGCTTAAATCACTGGATCTGAGTTACTTTCTTGTTCCTGAGCATGAAGAGTGCTTTGAATATTGCTAAAGGGCACATGAATATTTTCAATATCCTTGGGTAACATTGGAAGAAATACTTCTACATAGGATACAGAAGTATCTTATGTAATTAAGATGCAGGTGAAGTGGCTTAATGAGGAAGTGGTTCAATTTGTATTTGTTGGGAGTTTGTCTCAGATTGCCTGCCCAGATTTTTAGTAGAACTGAACTGGCAAATAGAAGCACCAAACAGACCTCCAATTTTACTAGGTGATATGGTTTGGCTGTGTCCCCACCCAAATCTCATCTTGAATTCCCACGTGTTATGGGAGGGATCCGGTGGGAGGTAATTGAATCATGGGAGCAGGTCTTTCCCATGCTGTTCTCATGGTAGTGAATAAGTCTCACGAGATCTGATGGTTTTATATAGGGGAGTTTCCCTGCACAAGCTTCTCTTCTCTCCTCTTCTCTGCTGCCATGTAACAAATACCTTTTACCTTCTGCCATGATTGTGAGGCCTCCCCAGCCATATGGAAATGAGAATTAAACCTTTTTCTTTTGTAAATTGCTCAGTCTTGGGTATATCTTTATCAGCCGCATGAAAACAGACTAATACAGTACTTATATTAAAATGTCCATGTGTCACAGTTTTGACAGTTGGCTGCAGTCAATGTCAGTTGGAATGTGCACACACACACACATGTACACACACACTCACACACACACACACTCACACCATATATTTATAGATACGTAATTTTAACCCTACATGATTTTTCCTCATAAAACCTTGCAGAAAGCTGTCACTTATATTTAGCATTTTTTTAAATTATAAAACTGATTCACGTTCAGCACAGAAAATTTATAAAAATCAGAAAAATACAAATGAGGAAATTCAAAATCATGAATTTTCTTACTATCCAGAGATAACTACAATTTAATAAATGCAGAGCTCAAAAGCAAGATATAAAACTATATATAATGATTTCAATTAAGTAATGTGCATCTTGCTTTTCTTATTTTGAAAGTTATAGCATTAACATTTCTCTATGTCATTTAAAAATTTAGAAAACCAACCCATCAGTTAAGGGCTGAAATGTGCTTTATTGTAATACTATGGTTTTTATTAAACAAATCATTTTCTTATCACTAGATATTTAGTTGTTACTATTTTTTTTCTACTTTGTACACAATGCTATGATTAACATATTTTCTGTCAATCTTTACTGCACCTTTGATAATTTTATTACAGTAGGTCCTTAGAAAAAAGATTATTGGGTCAGAGAATATGCCATGTTTTTATATTTTTTAAAATGTGCACTTTCAGGAGTCTTTGAAAACTGGCATAAAGCAGGTGCTCAGAAAATATTTGTTAAATGGGTATGCATATTTTAAAGCTCTGATTCATAGTTCCAAATTGCTGTCCAGACAAACTGTATTCACTTACACTTCCATCAATACAAAAACAAAGTTTCATGGCACATTAATCAATATCTGTATTGCAATTTACATTTTTTTTTTTTTTTTTTTTGAGATGGAGTCTTGCTCTGCTGCCCAGGCTGGAGTGCAGTGGCGTGATCTCAGCTCACTGCAACCTCCACCTCCTGGGTTTAAGCAATTCTCCTGCCTCAGCCTCCCAACTATCTTGGGTTATAGGCATCTGCCACCATGCCTGGCTAATTTTTGTATTTTTAGTAGAGACTGGTTTTTGCCATTTGGCCAGGCTGGTCTCAAACTCCTGACCTCAGGAGATTCACCCACCTCATCCCTCCAAAGTGCTGGGATTACGGGGGTGAGCCACCACCACTGGCTTGTAATTTACTTTTTAATCTTTGACTTTTCTTAGGTGGAAAATAATAGCTTTTCTAAAATTATCATTTTTCTGAGTTGCAGTTTGTGTTTCCATATGCTTCTAACCATTTGTGTTTCTTCTGCAAATTATCTATTCACAAGTTTTGCCCATTCTAGGGGGAAGTTGTTAGTTTTTTAATTTGAAATGTAGATATCTGTATTGGTCCATTTTCACACTACTGATAAAGACATACCTGAGATTGGGAAGAAGAAAAGGTTCAATGGACTTACATATAGTTCCACATGGCTGGGGAGGCCTCAGAATCACGGGGGAAGGCAAGGAAAAGCAAGTCACATCTTACATGGATGGCAGGAGGCGAAAAAAGAGAGCTCATGCAGGGAAATTCCCATCTTTAAGACCATCAGATCTCATGAGACTCATTCACTGTCACGAAAAGAGTGGAGGAAAGACCTGATCCCATGATTCAATCACCTCCCACTGGGTTCCTCCCATGACACATGGGAATTGTGGGAGTTACAATTGAAGATGAGATTTGGTTTGGGACATAACCAAACCATGTCAATATCTCTCTATATATATTCTTTATTAATCTGTGGTCTATAAGTTTTTGTAGTATTTTCCCAAGTTGTCATTTGCTTTTAATTTCTTTCTAGTTTTGAAATGAAGAGAATTAAAAAACAGCTCTTACCCAAAAATTGATGAAATGTTTTCCTCTAGAATAATCAGTGGTTTGTTTTATTTTGTATTAATCCTTTTACCTATCTGGAATCGAATTTGTGTAAGGTATGGTATGATGAATTTTCTTTTCCAAGTAGCCAACTTCTAAACACCAGTTTTGAATCATCTATTTCTTTCTGTAGTTTTGATGATGCTTTCTTTATTGTGCACCAGATTTTTACAAATTTTAGGACCTGTTTTAGGGCTTCAACTTTGCTGCCATGGGTCTCAAATAGGTGTCACAACTTCTTAATTTTTAAATATTTAAAATACCAAGTAGAAAATTTTCATTATACTTTTTTTTTTTTTTTTTTTGAAATGGGGTTTTGGTACGTTTTCCAGGCTAGTCTTAATCTCCTGGGCTTAAGCAATCCTCCTGCCTCAGCTTCTGGAATATTTCATTATACGTTTTTTAAGAAACGTGCAGGCATTTTATCCTAGTGTGGGGCATGAAGAGTTGCACAGTGCAAATGAACAGATGACTCAAACAACTATACCCCAGGTCTGTTGTCAAGTGACTAAGTGACCCCTGAGAAGCCTCGAAATCCCTGTGGCCCCAGTTTTCTCATTTATTAAATGGGCATAATTATACTGACTTTCTGGGTGGTGGACTTAATTTAGGTTATGTTAGAGAGCCCAGCATAGGGCATTCTTAGTTTTAAGTGCCCAGTAAATATTTGCTGTTAACATTATGTTTTAATTCTCATTTCTTTATCTATATAATTGAGGAATTTGGCATTATATTAATCACTATTAATCAGGGTTCTCCAGAGAAACAGAACAAATAGGATCAATAGGATGTCTATTTGTACATAGTGAGAGAAAAAGATGTTTAGTTTAAAGAATTGACTCGTGACATTGTGGTGGCCGGCATGTCCAAAATGTACAGAGAAGCTCAGTAGGCTGGAAACTCAGGAAAGAGTTGATGTCGCAGCTCAAATTCAATGCAGTCTAAAAGCAGAATTCCTTTCTGCTCAGGAGAACTCAATGCTTCGTTTTAAAGCCTTCACCTGATTGGATGAGGCCCACCCACATCATGAAGGGTACTCTGCTTAAAGCTCTACTGATTTAAATGTTAATCACTTCTGGGCTGGGCGTGGGGGCTCACGCCTGTAATCCCAGCACTTTGGGAGGCCAAGGGGGGTGGATCATGAGGTCAGGAGATTGAGACCATCTTGGCTAACATGGTAAAACTCTGTCTCTACTAAAAATACAAAAAATTAGCCAGATGTGGTGGTGGATGCCTGTAATCCCAGTTACTCGGGAGGCTGACAGAGGAGAATGGTGTGAACCTGGGAGGCAGAGCTTGCAGTGAGCCGAGAGTGAGCCACTGCACTCCAGCCTGGGTGACAAAGCAAGACTCCATCTCAAAAAAAAATAAAAAAAAAAAATGTTAATCACTTCTAAAAAATACCTTCACAGAAGCATCAAGACTGCTCTTTCATTAAAAACTGAGTACCATGGCCCACTCAAGTTGATACATGAAATTGACCATCACAGGCATATTGCCTTTTAGGTAAGTTTAGCTTTAAAATTCAGTGGTTCCATGAATTTTAGATTAAGTACTACTTGTAGATTAGGTATATTCATAATCTTAAATTCTTTCTTTCATTTGATCTCTTTGTCTCAGTACCTTCTCACTACATTCCTTCTTTATCCTACACTTTTGGGATTATGCAATTTTATCTTGCAAAGGCAACATCTCATTTGAATTCTGACTTCTTTTCTCTCATAAGTGTTCTGTATCTGAAGGTGTCTAACATTTCTGTATGAAAAGCTTTGTATAACAACCACAATTTTGGGGATAGATTTGAGTTGCTTTGCAAGGAACACTTCATCCTTAGCTTTCTCAGGACAAACGCCAACATTAATAGGGGTCTCCCTCTGAGGGAGATGTGTCAAGTGGCATGTTTGTTGCACTATGTAAGGCTGCCTTTCTGATAGTTCAGAATGCTTAAGAGTGGAATAGGATGTGGCAACTTGCCTCCTGTTTATCAAAGTAAACTCAATACATTCCTGGATTCTTGAGACCCTCTTCCCAGGACATCCTGTACACAATAATATTCCACTCTTCTCAATTCAGATCAATTGAACTGACTTAAGGCTCGCTATTCACAGCTTCCTACATCAAATTCAAGATGTAATAGTGAATGCTAAAAGTCCTGCTTTCCAAAAGTGTAGGGGAAGAGACAGGCAGATACATGAACAACTTAAACAATATCACATTTAGAAACTCTGATAGAAAAATTAATGCATTGCTAGGGGAGTAGGGAGGATTCATTGCAATTATTGGGGCAAGAATTAGAAAAGAGTTCATGAAGGAGGAGATGTTTCAGTCAGGTGATGAATTGAGAGGGCATGACCTGTTAAGAGAATATGAAGAAGCTTAGAGAAGCTCTACAGTGGTATTTAAATCTTTAATTCATTTTGAATTGATTTTTGTGTGTGGTGAGAGATAGGAGCTCAGTTTCATTCTTCTGCAAATGGCAATTCGATTTTCCCAAGCACCATTTATTGAAGGGGCTGTTCTTTCCCCGATGTAAGTGCTTGTCAGCTTTGTCAAAGATCAGTTGGCTGTAAATATGTGGATGTATTTATAGCTCTCTATTCTGTTCATTGGTCTATATATCTATTTTTATTCCAATACCATGCTGTTTTGGTTACTCAGAGCCTTGTTAAATATTTTGAAGTCAGATTATGTGATGCCACAAACTTTGTTCTTTTTACTCAGGATTGCTTTGGTTATTCAGGCTGTTTTTGGTCCCATATGAGTTTTAGTAGTTTTTAAAAAAAATATTTTAGGAATGACATTAGTGTTTGATAGCAATTTCCTTGACTCTGTAGGTAGTGTGGTCATTTTAGTGATATTGATTCTTCTGAATCTTGAGCATAGAATGTTTTTCCATTTGTCTGTGTCCTCTTCAACTTCCTTCATCAGCGTTCTGTAGTTTTTGCTGTAGAGATCTTCCATTTCCTTAGTTAAATTTATTCCTAGGTATTTTATATTTTTGTAGCTATTGTAAATGGGATTGCCTTCTTGATTTCTTTGTTGGCTAGATCATTATTGGTGTATAGAAATGCTACTGAGTTTTGTAAATTGATTTTGTATCCTGAAACTTTACTGAATTTATTTATCAAATCTAAGAGTTTTTTGGTGGAGTCCTTAGGATTTTCCAGGTATAAGACTACATCATCACCAAAGAGGGACAATTTGTCTTCCTCTTTTCTATTTTGGATGTCTATGATAAGTAGGAGTGGTGTAAGTAGGCATTTTCATCTTGTTTCAGTTCTTAGAGGAAGGGCTTTCAACTTCTTCCCATTTAGTATAATATTAGTTGTGGATTTGTTGCGTATGGCCTTTATTATTTTGAGGTATGTTTCTCATATGCCCAGTTTTTTGAGGGTTTTTTTTTTTTTTTTTTTGTCATGAAGAGATGTTGAATTTTATCAAATGCTTTTACTGTGTCTATTGAGATGATTTTTGTCCTTCATTCTGTTTATGTGATGTGTCATGTTTATTGATTTGCATATGTTGAGCTATCCTTGCATCCCTGGTATAAATCCCACTTTATCATGGTATATTATCTTTTTGATATGCTGTTGCATTTGCTAGTGTTTGGGCAGAATTTTTACATCTATGTTCATAGAGAATATTAGCCTGTAGTTTTTCTTGTTGTTGTTGTTGTTTTGCCTTGTATCAGGGTGATGTTGGCCTCATAGAAAGAGTTAGGGAAAATTCTCTTCTCCGTTATTGTTTCAAATAGTTTCAGAAAGGTTGGTATTAGTTCTTTGTATATATTTGGTAGAATTCAACTGAGAATCCATCTGGTCCTGGGCATTTCTTTCTTGGGAGACATTTTATTACTGATTCAGTCTCACTACTCATTATTCATCTGCTGAGGTTTTCTAGTTTTTATGATTCAATCTTGATATGTTTTCTGTTTCCAGAAATTGATTCATTTCCTCTAAGTTTTCCAGTTGTTAGCATATAGTTGTTCATAATAGTCAGATGATTTTTTGCATTTATGTGGTGTCAGTTGTAGTGCTCTCCTTTTTCATTTCTGATTTTATTTGGGTTTTCTTCTTTTCTTGGTTACTCTAGCTAGTAATCTACCAATTTTATTATTTTGATGAGCCAACTTTTCACTTTTTAAAATCCTTTGTATTGTTTTTATAGTCTCTATTTCACATGGTTCTCCTCTGATCTTTATTATTTCTTTTCTTCTGCTAATTTGGGGCTTGGTTTATTCTTGCTTTTCTAGTTTCTTGAGGTGCATTGTTAGATTACTAATTTGTAATCTTTCTACTTTTTTGATGTAGGTGTTTATTGCTCTAGCGTCCTTCTTTGTATTGCTTTTACTGTATTCCACAGGTTTTGTTATATTGTGTTTCCATCTTCATGTTTCAAGACATTATCCCATTTTAATTTCTTCATTGACCCAGTAAACATTCAGAAGCATTCTGTTTAATTTCTGTGTATTTGTATAGTTTACAAAGTTCCTCTTGGTATTGATATCTAGCTTTATTCCACCGTGGAAAATACTTGATATGATTTTAATTTTTAAAAATTTAAGACTTGTTTTGTGGCCTAACATACGACTATACTAGAGAACATTCCATGTTCTTATACAAATAATGTGTGTTCTGCAGTTGTTGGACAGAATGTTCTGTAAATGTCTGTTAGTGCCATGAGTTCTAAAATCCAGTTTAAATCCAACATTTCTTGGTTGATTTTCTGTCTAACTGGTCTGTCCAATACTGAGTAGGATGTAGAAGTCTCCTACTATTATTATATTGCAGTTTAACTCTCTAGATCTAGTTTAACTCTTCTCTTTATAAGTCTGTGTGATTCAGTGTTGGGTGCATATGTATTCAGAATTGTTACTTTTTTGGCTGGTTTGATATTTTATCATTATATAATCTTCATTGTCTTTTTTATGATTTTTGACTAAAAGTATCTTTCATCTGATATAACTACTCTTGCTCACTTTTAGTTTCTGTTCACATGTAATATCTCTTTCTACCCCTTTACCTTCCATCTATATGTGTCTTTATATGTAAGGTATCTAGTGAGAGCATATAATCGAATCATGTTTTTTAACCCATATGCCAGTCTATATGTTTTAAGTGAATAATTCGTTTATGTTCAAGGTTATCGACATGTGAAGCTTTGTTCTTGTCATATTGTTTACTGTTTTCTGGTTGTTTTGCATATTCTTTATTCCTTTCTTTTTCTCATATTGTTTGTAATTGTGATCTGGTGGATTTCTGTAGAGGTACCACTTGAGTCCTTTCTCTTTCTTCTTTTTGTGATCATTTTACCAGTGAGTTTATATTTGTGTATGATTTTAATAATGGTAAATGTTATCCTTTCACTTCCAGGTTTAGGACTCCCTTGAGCATTTCTCACAGAGCTGATCTAATGGTGATGAATTCCCTTAGCAATTGCTTTTCTGGAAAAGACTTGATTTCTTCTTTATTTATGAATGTTATGAATAATAATTTTGCTGGATATATAGTATTCTTCGTTAATAGTTTATATCTTTCAGCACTTTGAATATATCATCCCATTAGCTTCTGGTCTGTAAGGTTTCTCCTAAGAAATTCACTGTTAGTCTGATGAGGTTTCCTTTCTACATAACTAGGCACTTTTCTCTTGCTGTTTTAATAATTTGCTCTTTATCTTTCATTTTAGATGATCTGATTATAATGTGCCATGGAGAAGACCTTTTTACATACTCTCACTGGGGATCATTGGGCCTTTTTTATCTGCATGTCTAAATCTCTTTCTAGAGTTGGGAAGTTTTTATGTATTATTTTGTTGAATAAATTTTCTAATCTTTTCATTTTCACTTCACCCTCTGGGATACTGATAATTCAAATATTTGATCATCTATGTTGTCACAAATGTCACAATGGGTTTGCTCATCCTTTTTTTAAAAAAAATTTTGTGTGATTGAGTTATTTCAAAGACCTGTCAAGTTCTAAGATTATTTATTCTGCCTGATCTGATCTATTTATGAAGCTTTCACATGAATTTTGTGTTTCCTTCAATGAATTATCTAATTCCAAAATTTCTATTTTGTTATTTTAAAAAATATCTCTGGAAATGTTCTGATTCATAATCTGACTTTTGTTTAAAAAAATTTCTTTATATTGTGTTTCAGAATTATTTTTTATCTCACTGAGCTTCTTTAAAATCAGTACTTGACCAAGGTGGTACATGCCTTTAGTTCCAGCTACTTGGGAGGCTGCAGTGGGAAAATCACTTGGACCCAGGAAGTCGAGGCTGCAGCGAGCAGAGATTGGGTCACTGCACTCCATCCTGGGTGACAGAGTGAGACCCTGTCTCAAAAAAAAATTTTAAATTAAAAATAATAAAATCAATATTTTGAATTCTTAATCTGGAATTCCAAAGATTCTTTTTTAAAAATTTCTCTTCACAGGTGTTGAAGAGATGTCTTTTTTAAGATCTATTGCTTGAGAATTATTGTGGTTCTTTGGAGTTATCACATTTTCTTGTTTTTCATGTTTTTTGTATCCTTATAGTAATATTTGTGCATCTTATGTAACAGTCACTTTTTTCTATTTTTGAATTTACTTTTCATGTAGGGGAGGACATTTTCCTGATTTTTTTTTTTTTAAGACAAAGTCTTTCTCTGTTGCCCAGGCTGCAATGCAGCCGCATGATCTTGTTTTATTGCATCCTCTGCCTCTGAGGTTCAAGTGATTCTTGTGTCTCAGCCTCCCAAGTAGCTAAGATTACAGGTGTGTGCCACCATACCCAGCTAATTTTTTTTTTTTTTTGATATTTTTAGTAGAGGCGGAGTTTTGCTATGTTGTCTAGGCTGGTCTCGAACATCTGACCTCAAGTGATCCACCTGCCTTGGCCTCCCAAAGTGCAGGGATTACAGGTGTGAGCCACCATGCCTGGTCTTCCTGAAAATGTGTCTGTGGTGTTGGTTGGGTAGGGCAATTTGGCTTCAATTCTGGGTGCATGCAGTAGTGTAGTCTTTGTATGGTTTTCTTGCCTGTAAACAATATTAGTGCTTTCTGTGATTTCCTCAGAGGGTTAGTGTGTGTTTATTAGTGGAAGCTGTGGTGAAGTTAGGCTACAGACTGATAAGACAGGTGGGCCAGTCTTCAGGTCCCAGTCATGTCAGCAGTGAACTGAGCATGTCTGTCTTTGCGCCCCAGGGCAGTATATGCTGGCATTCATGTTAGTTGTTTATTGGCAGGCCAATTATTGGGCCTCCAAGTGGCTTGCTTGGATGCTGGTAGAGGCAGCAATGGATCAGAATGGTGATGAGGATCTCAGGTCCCTTAACAGTTGGCGTGGTGTGGGAGACAGCAGCAGCAGTGGTGGGACATCCCTTTGGGTTCTGAGTGGTGCAAGCTGGTGTTGGTGATGGTCATTGCACAAGGTCACCTCCAGCAAACCCAGATCTGCTGCTCTGAGGCCCTCTCTGCAGCAGTAGCACCCAAGTACCACAGATGATGGGGGAGGAGCCCCTGCTTCTAGTGTGATCTTGGGCATGGAAGTTACACCGCCAGCACAGTCATAGTTGCCACTCCCTGCCCCAGCCAGGTAGCCCTCTGACTCACTGACTCCAGTTTCTGTCAGCAGTAGGAATAGGTATGCAAAGAGGGCGGAGGGGTTTTGTTCTCTACGTGAGGGCTCCAGCACAGAAATCTGTCAGTGGGAGGGGATTTCACCCTTGGTTTGCAGAGCTGAGCATGGAGATTGAGCCACTGCTTGGGGGCAGAGTCACAGACCTAGAGTCATGGGCTCTGGAGACTGCACACTTTACTTTCCTTTGTCCTGGGGTCTGGGAGGGGATGCCTTCTGGTGCCCTGCACACCCTTTTCCCCAAGATGTAGTACTTCCTATGAGCTAAAGTACTGGGGACCCTGCAGCACCTTTGGGACCAGCCAATGCTGTTCGGTCAAAGCCCTCTGTGTGGACACTGGGGAATGTCATCAGGAGCTCCTGAGATGTGGAGATATGAGGACTGTTGTTCCCAGCACAGGACGCAGTACTATGACGCTGTGCTACCAAAAAGCTCCCTACAGCAGCTGTTCAGGTCTTGGAAGGCTAAGTGACGGAGCATGAGCTCCCTGCCTCCTGCAGTGCCCTCATGGGGTCTCCAAATCACTGCCCACACTAGTGTTAGGGTTTGTATGGATAGGGAGCTCTCTAGTGGTTTGGATTGCAGCAGGCCACAGCAAGAAGGTGGAACACTGAAGCTTTTTCATTTATCCTTTCCCCATAATACTGAGTCCCTTGGGGCACCCACCAGTCTCGCCTAAGCTGGTTGCTTGCTCCCTTTTCCTTCTGTGCCTCAGATGTTTCCCATCAGTTCTCCATTGGACTCTAGTGTTCTCTCTAAGATGTTCTGTTCAAAGTATGAATGTCTGTTCATAATTTTACTTCATATTTTTCTGGAGAGAGTGGGTGTCTGATATCTTTAGCCAGCCATCTTGAACAAGGATCTATAAACAGTGTTTCTGAGTTTACTTTTATATATATATTTTTTTCGTGGTTGCTCTAGGTATTATATTATATATACCTATTTCTCACATTCTACTGGTGTTATCATTGTATCAGTTCTAGTGAAATATACAAACCTTACCACTTTTTATATTATTTTGCCTTTTCCCAATTTATAATATAGTCATTGAAATATTTCCTTTACTTACATTTAGGACTACATTAGACAGTTTTATAATTTTTGCTTCAACTGTCAACTACAATTTAGAGGTTACAAGATAAAAAGTCTTGTATTTACCAATATTTTTGCTTACCATGTTATTTCTTCTATTATTATTTTACTTCCATTTAAAGAACATTATTGAGCCTTTCTTTCAAGATAAGCATGCTTCTGACAAATTATCTTAGTTTTTTTCATTTGAGATTGTCTTGATTTGTCCTTCATTCCCAAAGGATATATATGTATGTGTGTGTATATATGTACACACACACACACACATATATATATATGCATATATATATATACACACACACATATATATATAATTTCGAGAGAGAGTTTTGCTCTCGTTGTCCAGGCTGGAGTGCAATGGTGCTATCTTGGCTCACTGCAACCTCTGCCTCCTGGGTTCAAGCGATTCTCCTGCCTCAGCCTCCAAAGTAGCTGGGATTATAGGAGTGCACCACCACCATGCCTGGCTAATTTTGTATTTTTAGTAGAGACGGGGTTTTACCATGTTGGTAAGGCTGGTCTCGAACTCATGACCTCAAGCGATCCACCCTCCTCTGCCTCCCAAAGTGCTGGGATTACAGGAGTGAGCCACCTTGCCTGGCCCCAAAAGATATTTTTACTGGATACAGGACTCTGTGTTGACAGTTCTTTTCTCTAAGCACTTAAAAAATGTATTACTTTTGGCCTTTATGGTTTCGAATAAGAAATTCGCTGTCAATCAAATTGTTTTTCACTTATAGATAAGTTTTCCTTTTTCTCCCACTGCTTTCAGAAGTCTATGATGTTTCTTGATGTGGACTTCTTAGAATTTATCTATTTGAGTTTCACCTGTCCTCTTGTCTTTTTCCAATTACGGAAAGTTTTCAGACATTGTTTCTTCAGGTACTTTATCAGCCCTGCTTTCTTTCTTTTATCCTTCTGGAACTCTGATGACATGAATGTTACATCACTTTTATAGTCTCACAAATCCCTGTGGGTATGTCAAAACATTTTAGTCTGCTTTCTCTCTGTTGTTTATAGGAGTAATTTATATTATTCTATCTTTCAGCTTACTTCTTCTTTTCTCTGGCTCCTCCAATCTGACATTGAGCCAAGCCATTGAGTTTTCTTTTGATTTCAGTTATTCTATATTTTAGTTTTAAAATATCGACTTGGTTCTTCTTTGTATCTTCTGTTCTTTTGCTGAGAACTTATACTTTTTCATTTGTTTCAAGTCTGTGCATAATTGCTCTTCAAAGTATTTTTATGTTGGCTTCTTTAAAATCTTTGTCAAATAAGCCTAACATGCCTGTCAAATCCATATTGGCATATAGTGATTACTTTTTTTATTCAATAGAATGCTCCAGGAAGAAAATGCTGAAGGTGTGACCATTAGCTAATGAGGAAAGGAGTCACTGGAAAAATATCACTGTTTCCTCTTCCTCAACTGTACTTCATGTAGACTCTCAGAACGTCTCCAATGAGACTGACTTCTCATTGCTTATAGTGGTAAACTGTTAATTATTTTCTTTTAATTAACGGTTCTCCTTTCCTTGTCTCACTTTCACAGTTTTTTACCATGAGAGTAATCACCTCTCAAATAAACAACGTATTTTAAAGTCTATGTCTTAGATCTCCTTTTATTTTTTCAGTGGTGGCACAGTTGGAAGGTGAAGACAGATGAAAGCAAACAATGAGAATCCTCTATATTCTCTTTTTAATACAGACAAAGTATATGCAATCAGGATAAGAAACATAATATTTACATATTGATCTATGTAGCATTCCCCCACACATGGATTTTTATCTTATAATACTTTGTCCACTTCCCATTGAAGTCACGTTGTCTGTGATATAACCTACTTTGCTTTGAGAGTGGCTCTGTTTTCACTGTGTAGCTATGCAAAATCAGAATTACATGTATTTCATATTCTCAGTTAAAATGAACATAATGGAAGGGGGCCAAAGTAACCAACTAAAGGCAGCTACAGTGCATGGCTCTCAGGAAAAGGAATGAAAGGGGCAAGTAAATACAGCATTTTCAACTGTACATCCAACACCTTCCACCAAAACATCCAGGTACTCACATTGGGATTAATCAAAGAAATAGCTCAACCCACAAAAAATGGAGAAAAGCAGGACAGGGTGGCACCCCAACTAGGAGTGACATGGAGCCAAAGGAACCCATCCAAAGGTCAACAACCACAAAGATGGAAGGTAAATAAGCCACAAAGGTGAGAAAGAACCAGTGCAAGAACACTAAAACTTCAAAAAGCCAGAGTGCCCTCTTTCCTCCAAATGACCACATCATCTCTTCAGTAAGAGTTTGGAAAGGGTCTGAGGCTAAGATGGCTGAAATGACAGAAATATAATTCAGAATGTGGATAAAAATGAACTACACTGAGCTAAAGAAACATATTGTAACCAATGCAAGAAGGCTAAAAACCACGATAAAACATTGCAGGAGCTGACAGACAAAATAGCCAGTACAGAGAAGAACATAACTGACCTGATAGAGCTGAAAAGCACACTACAAGAATTTCATAATGCAATAACAAGTATTAATAGCAGAATAGACCAAGTAAAGAAAGGAATCTCAGAGCCTAAAGACTGTATTTTTGAAATAAGACAGGCAGACAAGAATAGAGAAAAAAGAATGAAAAAGAATGAACAAAACCTCCAAGAAATGTGGGATTATGTATAAAGACTGAAGCTATGACTGATTGGTATACCCGAAAGAGATGGGGAGAATAGAACCAATTCAGAAAACATATTTCAGAGTATTATTCATGAGAACATCCCCAATCCAGCAAGACAGGCCAACATTCAAATTCAAGAAATGCAGAGAACCCCAGTAAGATATTCCATGAGAGGATCACTTACAAGATACATAATTATCAGATTCTCCAAGGTTGAAATGAAAGAAAAAGTAAGTGTTAAGGGCCACCAGAGAGAAAGGCCAGGTTACCTACAAAGGGAAGCCCATCAGACTAACAGCAGACCTCTCAACAGAAACCCTACCAGCCAGAAACAATTGGTGGCCAATATTTAACATTCCTAAAGAAAAAAATTCCTTCACAGAATTTTGTATCTTGCTAAACTAAACTTCATAAGTGAAGGAGAAATAAGATCTTTTTCAGACAAGCAAAGGCTGAGGGAATTTGTTGCCACCAGACCTGCCTTACAATGGCTCGTGAAGGAGGCACTGTAGATAGAAAGAAAAGATTGTTACCAGTCACTACAAAAACACGCTGAAGTACACAGACCAATGACAGTATAAAGCAACCACATAAACAAGTCTGCAAAATAACTAGCTAGCATCACAGCAACAGGATCAAATCAACCCATAACAACACTAACCTTAAATGTAAATGAGCTAAATTCCCCCAAATAAAACACACAGAGTAGTAAAGTGGATAAAAAAATAAGACCCATTGGTATGTTGTCTTCAAGAGACCCATCTCACATGCAATGACATGTGTAGGCTCAAAATAAAGGTATGGAGGAAAATTTACCAAGCAAATGGAAAGCAGAAAAAAGCAGGGATTGCCATCCTAGTTTCTGACAAAACAGACTTTAAACCAACAAAGATTAAAAAAAAGACAAAGGACATTTCATAATGGTAAAGGGTTCAATTCAACAAGAAGAACTAACTATCCTAAATATATATGCATCCAACACAGGAGCACTCAGATTCATAAAGCAAGTTCTTAGAGACCTACAAAGAGACAGACTCCCACACAATAATAGTGGGAGGTTTTAATGCCCCACCAACAATATTAGACAGGTCACTGAGACAGAAAATTAACAAAGATGTTCAGGACCTGAAGTCGGCTCTGGATAAAATGGATCTGATAGATATCTACAGAAATCTTCACCTCAAACCAACAGAATATACATTTTTCTCATTGCCACATGGCACCTACTCTAAAATCAATCACATAATTGGAAGTAAAATACTCCTCAGCATATGCAAAAGAACTGAAATAGTAACAGTCTCTTAGACCATAGCACAAGAATATTAGAACTCAAGACTAAGAAATTCACTCAAAACCATACAATTGCATGAAAATTTATTAGCATACTCTTGAATGGCTTTTGGGTAAATAATGGAATGAAGCAAAAACTAAGAAGTTCTTTGAAACTAATGAGAACAAAGATACAATGTAACAAATCTCTGTGACACAGCTAAGGCAGTGTTAAGAGGGCAATTTATAGCACTAAATGCCCATATCAAAAAGTTAGAAAGATCTCAAGTTAACAACCTAACGTCACAACTAAATGAACCCGAGAACCAAGAGCAAAAAAAATCCCAAAGCTAGCAGAAGACAAGAAATAACCAAAAGCAGAGCTGAACTGAAGGAGATAGAGGCACAATAACTATCCAAAAGATCAATTAATTCATGAGCTGATCTTTTGGAAAAAAATTAATAAAATAGACAAATAAGAAAAGGGAAGATTCAAATAAACACAATCAGAAATGATGAGGGGAACATTGCCACTGACCCCACAGAGATACAATCATCATAGAACGTTATAAACACCTCTGTGCACATAAATTAGAAAATCTAGAAGAAATGGGCAAATTCATGGACACACACACTCTGACAAGACTGAGCCAGGAAGAAATGGAATCCCTGAATAGGGTAATAGTGAGTTCTGAAATGGAGGCAGTACCTCCATTTCAGAAAAATAGCCCACCAATAAAAAAATAGCCTAAGACCAGAAAGATTCACAGCTGAATTCTACTAGCTGTACAAAGAAAAGCTGATACTATTCCTATTGAAACCATTTCAAAACATTGAAAGGAGGGGGACTCCTCCTTAGCTCATTCTATGAGGCCAACATCATCTTAATACCAAAACCTGACAGAGATATAACAACACAAGAAAACTTTGGGCCACTACCTGATAAACATCGAGGCAAAAATCCTCAATAAAATACTGGCAAACCAAATCTAGCAGCACATCAAAAAGCTTATTCACCATGATGAAGTAGCCTTCATCCCCAGGAAGCAAGGTTGGTTCAACATACACAAATCAACAAATGTGATTCATCACATAAACAGAACTAAAGACAAAAACCACACAATTATTTCGATAGATATGGAGACAACTTCTGATAAAATTTAGCATCCCTTCATGCTAAAAACTCTCAATAAACTAGGTATTAAAGGTACATACCTCAAAATAGTAAGAGCTACATGTGAAAAACCCACAGCCAACATCATACTGAACGGGCAATACTGGAAGAATTCCCCTTGAAAACTAGCACAAAACAAGAATGGCCTCTCTCACCACTCCTATTCAACATAGTATTGGAAATTCTGGCCAGGGCAATAAGAAAAGGGAAATAAATAGAGGGCCTTCATAGGAAAAGAAGTCAAACTATCTCTGTTTGCAGATTACATGATCCTATATTTAGAAAACCCAATTGTCTTATCCCAAAAACTTCTTAAGCTGATAAGCAACTTCAACAAAGTCTCAGGATACAAAATCAATATATGAAAATCACTAGCATTCCTACACACCAACAACAGTCAAGCCGAGAGTCAAATCATGAACGAACTCCCATTTATAATTGCCACAAAAAGAATAAAATTCCTAGGACTACAGCTACCAAGGGAGGTGAAAGATCTCTACAAAAAGAACTACAAACCACTGCTCAAAGAAATCAGAGATGACACAAACAAATGATAAAACATTCCATGCCTATGGATAGAAAGAATCAATATTGTTAAAATGGCCATGCTGCCCAAAGCAATTTATAAATTCAATGCTATTCCCATTAACCTACTATTGACATTCTTCATAGAATTAGAGAAAAAACTATTTTAAAATTTACATGGTACTAAGAAAGAGCCCAGATAGTCAAGGCAATCCTAAGCAAAAAAGAGCAAAGCTGGAGGCATCACCCTACCTATCTTCAAACTATACTACAGGGCTACAGTAACCAAAACAGCATGATACTGGTTAAAGAACAGACACACAGACCAATGGAACAGAATAGAGTTCTCAGAAATCATACCACACACCTACAACTATTTGATCTTCAACAAACCTGACAAAAACAAGCAATGGGGAAAGGACTCCCTATTCAATATATGGTGTTGGAAGAATGGGCTAGCCATATTCAAAAAATTGAAACTAGACCCTTTCCTTACATCATATACAAAAATTATCTCAAGATGAATTAATGACTTAAATGTTAAACCCAAAACCATGAAAACCCTAGAGGAAAACCTAGGCAATATCATTCAGGACATAGGCATGGACAAATATTTTATGACAAAGATGCCAAAAGCAATTGCAACAAAAGCAAAAACTGACAAATGGGATCTAATTAAACTAAAGAGCTTCTGCACAGCAAAAGGAACTATCAACAGAGTAAACACACAACCTACAGAATGGGAGGACATTTTTGCAAACTACGCATCTGACAAAGGTCTAATATTCAGGATCTATAAGGAACTTTAACACATTTACAAGAAAACACCAACTTCATTAAAAGGTGGGCAAAGGACATGAACAGACACTTCTCAAAAGAAGACATACATGTGGCCAACAATCGTATGAAAGGAAGCTCAAAATCACTGATTATTAGAGAAATGCCAGTCAAAACCACAATGAAATACCATTTCACAGGAGTCAAAATGGTTGTTATTAAAAAAATCAAAAAAGGCCGGGTACAGTGGCTCACATCTGTAATCCCAGCATTTTGGGAGGCCAAGGCAGGTGGATTGTTTGAGCTCAGGAGTTCAAGACCAGCCTGACAAACATGGTGAAACACCATCTCTACTAAAAATACAAAAATTAGCCAGGTGTAGTGGCAAGCACCTGTAACCCCAGCTACTCTGGAGGCTGACGCAGGAGAATTGCTTGAACCAGAGGCAGGGGTTGCAGTAAGCCGAGATTGTGCCATTGCACTCCAGCCTGGGTGACAGAGTGAGACTCTGTCTCAAAAAAAAAAATCAAAATATAACAGATGCTGGTGAGGTTGTTGGGGAAAAAGGAATGCTTATACACTGTTGCTGGGAGTCTGAATTAGTTCAACTATTATGGAAGACAGTGTGACAATTTCTCATAGACCTAACAACAGAAATACCATTCAACCCAGCAATCCCATTCCCGGGAATATACCCAAAGGAATCTAAATTGTTCTATTACAAGGACTTATGCACATGTATGTTCATTGCAGCACTATTCACAATAGCAAATACATTGAATCAACCTAAATGCCCATCAATGATAGACTGAATAAAGAAAATGTGGTACATATACACCATGGAATACTATGAAGCCATAAGAAAGAATGAGATCATGTCTTTTGCACAGACATGGATGGAGCTTGAGGCCATTATCCTTAGCAAACTAACACAGGAGCACAAAACCAAATCCCTCATGCTCTCACTTATAAGTGGGAGCTAAATGATGAGAACACATGAACACACAGAGGGGAATAACACACACTGGGGCCTATCAGGGAATGGAGGGTAAGAAGAGGGAGAGGATGAAGAAAAATAACAAATGGGTACTAGGCTTATTACCTGGGTGATGAAATAATCTGCACAACAAACCTCCACGACACACATTTACCTATGTAACAAGCCTGGACTTGTACCCCTGAACTTAAAATAAAAGTTAAAAAAATGAATATAATATGTGGGCAACATGACTTTATGATACCTACTGTCAAATGTTATCAAACTGAATCACTAGTAACTCACACTAACCTCCATTTCAATCTGTGACTCCTCAAGGTTACTTCATTCTCCTCCTTGAGCTCTGAATCTCCTGAGATTTATAAAAATTCTGACTTGATCACAGGGAGATGATCAGGCTCTGAGAGTGGGATTTGAGAGCAACACAAGCTGCTGCATGAAATGAGGGTAAGTGCTTCTCGGAGTTGCTTCTGATCATACTGCTTCTACCCAATGCTCTAGGAAGTAACATTCTTCTTGATTAGGGGAGAAAAAATAACCATTTTTTTAAACCAGGGCTTGTTCAACATAGGTTATTTTGACAAGGACATAGTTGAGTAATTCTGGGTTATGGAGTGAAAATGACAAGTTTTATTTATTAGCCTCAATTGGCGATAAAATATACCACAGTGAATCCAGCTAATGTTCATGCAGGGCAGCTGCAGAGAGAGACTGTACATTTTAAGCATATTCTCAAGGGTCCAGTTATATTATGAAACCAAAAGAAATGATAAATATAAAATTAAGAAAAACAGCATAAGAGATATGAATCCTACTTTCCAAACTCAAGTGTATAATAAATATATTTGATTTGTTTTACCATGACTCAAATTAGTATTTTAATCCTATTTCTGTCAGAATGACAGAAACTGAGGATAGAACACTTTCGTTTCCAGGAGAAACTTCTGTCAAGAAGCGAGAAGAAAGAAAGAAATAGATAAAACAGATGGTGAAGAAGAAATTAGAGGGTGGTCTGCAGGGCCCAAGGACTCTATTCTGGGCATGTCTGGGACAAGAAGGGATTCGGTGGGTACCTCAAAGACAACCCCCAGGGCAGGGAGGCTGCTGAGAGACCTGTAGATGGTCCAGCCTTGGAAAGTAGCAGCACCAGCTTGTACTCCCAGGTCTGAAAACTGGTGGGATGGGCTATCTGTGAGTTGATATTTCAAGCCACCACTGCTACTTTGGCCCTGTAAAACACTGGCTGGCACTAGCAATCCAAAGAATTTGCCTGAAGGAGCTATAAAATTTGATGTCATGGATTTATCATTTGACTGCATCCTGATTACATTACCTCCCTATTGTGGATTACAGAGTTCCCTCTGAAGTATCTTTTAGAAAATCATTGAATGCCAGAGTTGTAAAGTGGCAGTTGTGCTTCCATGATTTTCAATCTCTTCCTTTCAGTTCAGTTATACAGAACTTTATCGTGGAAATCTTACCCGGAACATCAATCCATAAGAAAGATGGAGGTTGAGCTTCTCTGTGTGAAGGGAGAAGAGGATTGTACTTGGGAATCCAGACAAGCTAGAAGTTAGGAGCTCCAGGCTCTTGTGCTGGTCCAGGCCCTATAGAACCTTCCACTGGTGGGCCTTTTGTAAAGTGATTTCACACAGAGCTACCCCATTTTATTTTCTTGTCAGTCCTAGGAGAGAGGCAGGCAGTGCCAATGTTGAGTTTTACCTGAAGGTTAAGAAATCGCCTTGCCTTTTTGTGTTCAGAAAAGACTTTCTGCAAAGAACCCTTCCCCATAAGATTTAGAAGAGCTTCCCGGATGCTCCCGTGTTTACCTGTGACAAGGTCAGACACAGACCCTTCAAAATCCCTTTCTTTACCTCAAAAGTGATTAGCTGAACTGCTCGTCTTCACTGATTGATCAGAACAAAATGCATCTTAATCAAACTTTGAATAAGCCCCTCTCCATCCCCCAGTTCCCTCGACTTTGGCCTGCCCTCAGCCTGAGCCAGTACAATCTCTCCCTACGGGTCTGTGCTGAAAATAGACTGGCCTCAGGGTAGAATATTCTCTGATTTACCCTCCGATCTTGCCTCCCTATCATCCCACTTCCCCACACTGGCTTCTTTTTAGCCTGATTTACTGCTCTATAAAAAGAAATCCTCTTTGCCTAACTCTTGAGAGGCTTGCAGACCTTATGTTCACAGGGTTCTCCATATTGCAATAACAAGGAGGCAACACTCCCCACCCCAAGCTGCAATAATCCTTTGAATAAAATCTCTCCTTACTAGGTCCACGTTTTTCATTTGTTTATTTGTTTGTCTTCAATTTGACAGGAGGTATCTTGATGTCCATTCTGTGGAAGTAGAAATTAAGGTTTGACGTGTGTCCCAGGTCTGGTTGTCAGGGTCATGGGCAGTGGCCAAAGTTGAATTCAAACTCAAGTCCTCTTAGACTTTAGTCCTGGAACTCTCCGTACTACAATGTGGTTTCCTTTTCAATGCATGGACAAAAGACTTTGCTTCTGTAAGCAGAGGAGGTTGGAGAGAAGTTCCCTTCAGTTCCATCTGCTTTAGGGATGAGACTGAGAGGGCCAAATGCTCCAGGTTACTGCCCAAAATAGCTGCACTAAATGGGAAGCCCAGATATTTGGGCACCTTGGGTCTTCCTAAGTGGGAATATCTTGATAGAAAATATTCCTATAGGACTACAGACACAAAAAGGAGATTATAGGCTCAGCAGACACAAGGGAAATGAATTTCCCCATCCAGCCTAAAATCTAAAAGTACAAATCCATTTGCCAAGGTTTCATATAAAAGAATCTATCAAATGAAATCTTATCCAGGGTATATCCTGGCTTGTTCATCCTATCATTGAGGTTTGCATCTGCCTCACTCTGGATGCCTGAAATTATCTTCTGTCTGTCCTGTCAGAGTGAATTATTTCTAAGGAAAATCCAGAGAAGACAAAAACAGAGTGTCTGAGTTAAATGAAGGAGATTTAGGCAGTGCAGCATGGTCCCCCATCAGTGGCAGCTGTAGCAGCAGCATCACTTCGGAACTTGTTAGAAAGGCAGATTCTCAGGCCCATCCAGACCTCCTGAATCAGAAACTCTCTGTAGGCCCAGGCTCCTGTGTTGTCACAAGCCCTCCAGGTGATTCTCATCTCACTCAAGGTGACCTGGGGTTTCAGGTGGGGTCTGGCCCAGGGGGCACTCCTGAGGGTGAGGACGACTCTGCTATTCCAGACTCCTTCCTCCAGCAGCTATGCCCTGTACGCAGCTACTCCTCACCCTCTCTTAGTTCCTCTCCCTTCCCAGGTGTGGTTAATAACTGGTTTTTTGGCAGTTCCTGTATTGAAAGAAAGAAATCAAAATGTATTGAGCCCCATGAATGTGCCAGACACTTGGGCTTGGCACTTCTGATGAGTTATTTATATGATCTTCATAAAAATCCAAAGAGAAGAAAAATATGTCTTGTGTTTCATACAGAGGGATATTTGAGTTTTGTTAGAAGAACCCTTGAAAGCCTAAAAGACTTTATGACCTGAAGGGATTTCTATTGGTGGAATTTCCTGCACTTTGTGGGGGTGGGAGTGATACTTTCACTGAGGAGGAAAGCAGGGGTGGCATGTGCTGGAAGGGGACTGCACTTCTGAAGGGCAATCTGTCAGGACTCTGAAAAAGGAAGTACATTCCTGTCATATAACTCAGCAATTCCACTCTGGGTCATAGTTCCCAAATAAACTCTCCCCAAGGTCCACAGGAAACAGGAAATATGTTCCTGCAGCCTTGTCTGTGGTGCTGGTGGGGCAGTGGTTTAGAGATCTTCCACATGCCCACCATCATGGGATGGATAAAAAACACGATCATGCCGGCTTCTGGGAGCAGAGGCCTGGAGGTGCCTCCTGCAACACAGGGAGCTTACAAATATAATGCTGTGTAAAATGAGACGTACAAGCACAACTCCATTTATATAAACATAAAAACATTTCTTGCATTTTGCAAGAACACATACAAACAAAAGGATGGATGCCAACCCATTAGGATGTTTGTTTATGAGGTGGGATAGGGAAATGAAACTGGAGAAGTAGGACAAGAGGAGATTTAATAAAACAAGACAAGGGTTTTGTACCATCAATAAAGAGAGTTGCCATGAATTCAGGAATATTAGTAAAGAAAAGCAAGATACAGAGATAAGTAAAGGAAATCACAAAACAAACGACAGTCCCCAGAGAGCTTCCTGATGTGCCTTCCAGGGCTGGGACCAACACAAAGAGGTTGTAACATCTGCAGGCTCACGTCCAGTGGAGCGGCATGTCCTTTCGGTGCATGAAAGTCAGCTATGGCTTCTGAAGACCTCATAGCTGAGTCTCTGTTCTGATAGCACTAAATTTAGTGCCTTTTTATCTCCCTGCCTCAGGGTGGATCTGCGATCCTTAGGCAATAGCAGAAGAATTTGCCTGCTCTCTATCCTGGAAAATCTATACATAGGCTGGATTATTTACTGTCATCAAAGAAATCTTTGAGGTAGCTCATTTGACTCTTCATTTTATGATAGAAGAGTTGAGGCACCAAGAGGAAAAATAAGGTGAGTGACAGAATGAGACTAGAATGACACCTTGATTCCTAGTCAAGGACCATTTCTGAACCCCATTGTACAGAGTCAACCAGGGAGCTATTGAGAAACAGGATTCTAGGGCCCCCTGTACCTGAGGTTTGGATTAAATAGGTCTGGGGGAAAGCTCAAGAACCTGTATTTTCTAAAAGTCCTCTGTTGATACTGAAATGAAGCTGGGTTTGAGAACCACACTCTCCTATACATCCACAAAGGACAGTAAAGGGAGAGGGTATAATACTGGCCAGTATGTTGAGAACATTTTCAATCTGAGAGGGCAAGGGATTTCTCTTGTGAGAAACATCTACAGGGTACCCCAAACAGGTAGAGAGGTTTTTAGGGGTCCTCTTATTTTAGGGACAGTATAATCCAACTGCCTGACATCCTGTTCCCCACTCTTTTGCTCCCCAGGTGGGACAAGCCACTTGGTGACAATCAACCCATTTCTACTCTGTTCTTCCTTAGCTAATTATGTACTGAGCCACTATTGTGATGCATCCTACCCTGGGTACCAGGGGAGATGTACACAAAATGAGATGTGGAACCATCTCTTAAAGTCATTCCAGGCCAGGTGCAGTGGCTTACTCCTGTAATCCCAGCACTTTGGGAGGCCCAGTTGGGTGGGTCGCTTGAGCCCAAGAGCTTGAGATCAGGCTAGGCAACATGGTGAGACCTCGCCTCTACAAAAAAAAAAAAAAGTAAAAAAAAATTAGCTGGGCTTGGTGGCATGAGCCTGTACTCCCAGCTACTCGGGAGATTGAGGTGGGAGGATCACTTGAGCCCAGAAGATTGAGGCTGCAGGGAGCTGTGATACAGCCACTGCACTCTAGCATGGATGGCAGAGTGAGACCCTGTCTCAAAAATTAAATTAAATTAAATTAAATTAACTTGAAATTTTAAAAACTTAGCTGGGCATGATGGTGTGTGTCTGCAGTCCTAGCTACATGGGAGGCTGAGGCAGGAGGATTGCTTAAGCCCAGGAGGCTGAGGCTGCAGTGAGCTATGGTTGTGCCACTGTACTCTAGCCTGGGTGACAGAGTGAGACCCTGTTAACCCTGTCTCAAAAAAGCCATCCCAGGCCCATGGGGGAGGTAGGGGAGTGAATCACTACAACGACAGAGAGCTGGAAGACATGGGGGACTGATGTGAGATCTGGATTGGCAAAACAGTTTTCCTCAGGTGCATTTTTATTGCAAACTAAATTTTATGTATTTATTCTTCAATGTTATTTTTTGTCTCCCAAAACTGTATATAACAATTTCACAAGTGACATAAGGATGTCTCAACTTTGAGATTACAAGTTTATTGTGGGTATATTGAAAGCTTAAGATGGTCACTATAGATAAATGACCAGTTTCTAATTTGGTGTTTAAAAGGATTCTCATGAATCATAGTGGATGTTGATTGGATTGTCTGGCTCCAGCTCCTCTTCCTTCTCTCATTACAGCTAACGAGAAGCAGGTGTTTTATACAGCATATCTCTGTCCTTCTGACCTCAGTTGATTGGTCTAAGGGTGGGCACCTGACCCAGGTTGGGCCAATCAGACCCTTCTCTGTGATTTTTGGACTTTTTAACAAGAAGGATGAGACTATCTGGCTCTACTTTCTGAAGCTGAGGGCTCCTCTGTGTCAGGCACTATCCTGGACTCTGAGGCTATGGCACCGAGTACAGAAAATGATGTGTCTTCTTTCGTGGTAGGCGGTTAGAATCTGGTAGATGTAGGGAGACAGATAATAAATAAATACAAAAACAGTATAAAATACATAAAGCACAAAATTGGTCACCAGGTATCATCATTATACAAATTGTTTTATTTATAACAATAATAGCATACATTGTGAACCTCTATGGAGCACTTACTATGAAGGAAACACAATGCTAGTGGCTTTATATGTGTTAACTCATTTAATCCTCAAAACCACCCAAGGAAGTGAGTTCTATAATTAATCCCGTTTGGAGGGAGGCTCTTATTTTATCAAGAGGCAATGATGAAAACTATAGAGAAGAGCAGAGGCGAGACTTTAAGTTAATGGTTCCCGATTTTCCTAATGCCCAGCTGTGTTTCTGCCTGTACAGTTACTTATGTTGTTCAGGTTTTCCTTCATTTCATGAGTTAATAAAATTTCCTCTGTCCTTAAACTTTCCAAACTGAATTTCTGTTATCTGTTACCCCACATTGCCAAGACACTATGGAAACTTATCAGGATTAATTAAGTGACCTCTACATGCATGGCAAGGACAGGTGTTAATAAAATGCCAAGGATGAGCTGGCATGGACATAGCTCCTGCCCTCAAGAAGCAGCTTGCAATTCAGTAAAGACACTGAGACAGCAGAGACAGAGGCTGCAAGTGGAAAGTCGGTGATGTAATTCAACTTCTCTCTTCATTTTGCCCTCCTCTGTGGCAGGCACACCATGCATAGCACACCCCCTATTTGTACCACCCTGATCATTCTGTGAGCTTTATGACCAAAATGCCAGCTCCCGAACAGTGGGGCCCCAACTGCCCTGATACCTGGTGGGCCCCTGATTCGAGCATCCACCCTACACACAATTTCAGATTAACAAAGACAAAATTTTGAGGGCTGACTATAGCTGTCAGCTTTCAGTTTTTGTTTTACAGCTTGAGTTGCCCATAGCTCTTCACTCAAGCAACCCTTTTAGGTCTTTTAGGTGTGTGTGGAGTGGTGGAGGTGACAGTGGAGAACTCAGGAGAACTAACTGCTGTTTTCTTCCTCCTCTGAAAGTCTACCTCAATGCCAAGTGAGTCTACATAGGGGAACGAATGGACAAATAGCTTGTGGAACGGGCAGGATGGCCTGCCTACTAATTAGGTCTTGGGCTCTGGAGTCAGACTCCAGAGGAGACAATTACTAGCTCTATGACCTTGGGGGAATCACTTCCCCATTGCACTCAGCTTCCTCCACCTGTAAATGTACATGCTTTCCATGTAACAGTGTTTCAAGGATTAAATAAAGGAATATACTTAAATGCTTAAATAGTGCCTGATATACAGGAAGCACTTTATAAATGGCAGTTATCACTATGCCCATACGAAAGCAAAGTGAATGAATAAGTAGAGCTATATGTACAATAAAATAAGTCTCAAAAACATAATGTTTAAGAAAAAAGCAAAAGAAAGTTGCAACAGGGGCCAGGTGCAGTGGCTCACACCATAATTCTAGCAGCCTGGGAGGCCGAGGCAGGAGGATCACTTAGGCCAGGAGTTTGAGACCAGTCTGACCAAAAAAGTCAGACCCTGCCTGACTTAAAAAAAAAAAAAAAAAGCCAGGCATGACGGCATGTGCCTATAGTCCCAGCTACTCAGAAGGCTGAGGTGGAAGGGTCACTTGAATCGCTTGAGCCCAGGAGTCTGAGACTGCAGTGAGCAAATATTGCAACACTGCACTCCAGCCTGGAAGACAGAGTGAGAACCTGCCTCAAAAAATAAATAAATAAATAAATAAATAAATAAATAAATAAATAAATAAATAAATAAAATGAAAAGAAAGACAGGTGCAACAGGATACATAAATACGGTGTGATACAATGTATGTAAAATTTCAAACACAAAATAATATATATTGCTAATGTACATATATCTCTATATATTACATAAACATAATTGTGTATACAAAGTAGCATGATATACTGCTATATAGGCGTAAGTTGTATATCATGCTACTTTATATATACAATATATCTTTTGTATATGTAAAATACATATATACATGGCCGGGCGAGGTGGCTCACGCCTATAATCCCAACATTTTGGGAGGCCGAGGTGGGAGGATCATGAGGTCAGGAGATTGAGACCATCCTGGCTAACATGGTGAAACCCCATCTGTACTAAAAATGCAAAAAATTAGCCGGGTGTGGTGGTAGCAGGAACCTACAGTCCCAGCTACTCAGGAGGCTGAGTCAGGAGAATCGCTTGTACCCGGGAGGTGGAGCTTGCAATGAGCCGAGATTGTGCCACTGCCCTCTAGCCTGGGCGACAGAGTGAGACTCTGTCTCAAAAATATATATATATGTATATATATAAACAGACACACAAGTGGTGTGTGTGTGTGTGTGTCTGTGTATTGCATATGCAAAGTAGCATGATATACTGCTTATGCCTATATATGTGAGCTACCCCCAAAGGGGCAAGTGACAAAAATGAAGGCTTCTTATACTGCTTATACCTATATAGCAGTATATTATGCAATTATGTATATATATAATACACACACAGTTGTGGTTTTATATGTGGTTGCTGCATGTGTGTGTGTATGTAGGTATGTATGTATGTATATTAGAAAGCACAAAACCTTGTGTAGGAAATAGATGTACTATTTTCCAGATAGTAGTTACCTCTGGTGGTGATGGTCTGGTCATAGTAATGGTGTGTGTATATTCACAGAGCAGAGGTAGTCTGCATGCTTGAAATGTTTCATAATTAAAAATTTTGAAAAATGCATTAAAAAAACTTCCATCTGATAACTAGAGAGCTGCCTTCTTCATTTGTATTCCACTTGGCTATTCGAACTCCCTTTTTGTTATGCAAAATAAGTTGCAATGTGATACCCATCTGAAATGTGAATTTTTAATAAGGATTTGGGAACTGGGATAGTTCCAAATTGGGGTAATGTGGCTGGAGAGGGAGGGCGAGGTGGGAGAAAGGCCAGGAGCCTGGAGACAGGCTTTTATAAATTTACATTGTTCATTTTTATATGATTTGGAGAAAGAAGGAGACTTAGAAGGAGACACCACAGACAGGTTGTGTAATCTTTCTTGGTTCGTGTTCTCAAGTATGAAATCAGAATAATAAATCGTATTTTACGAGGTTGCTGTGAGAAGTAAACAAACACAGAACATGGCACTTGGTAAGCATACCAAATATCTAGTGTTATGACACTCAATTTATATTTAAAGCTTATGTGTGACAGACTCCAGTGAGGCAAAGAAATCAATCAATGCCAAGTTGAAAGATGGTTTCTGCAGGAGTCAGAGCACCCAATGGAATGTCACTCCTCCAAATCAATAGATGCATTCAAAATACCAAAAATAAAACATCAAACAAACTCTTTCCAGTGTGGTTCTGAAACCCAGCACATATTTTCCTACCCTGGGATTTGTCAGACCTTCATGCGTACAGTGCAGGGAGGGAAAGCAGAAGCTCCTATCTCTCTGTTTCCGAACAAGACCAGGTTGAATTTAGGGAAGGGATGAGTAGCCCCGCAAAGCTAAGGGAAGCCAATATTTAGGAGACAAAGGGTTGCAGGTAAAGGAGGGAGATGCTGCAGAGAGGACAGTGAGTATGTGAGTTACCCCCCAAGCAGCAAGTGACAACAAAGAAGGCTGAATAAGGCCATCCATCTGATGCCATGGATGAAAAAGCTTGGCAACAAAGCAGGGTGAGAAGTGGGAGCTCCCTCGTGTGGCAGCTCCATACTGGGGAGACCTCTGAGTCTCCTAATTCCGCTTGTGACTTTAAAGTGGACTGAAAGAAAGATGTAGTCGATCTATCCATCAGGGAACTAATGCAATAAGGAGACTTGAAGACCATGAATGAATCTTCAGTAAGGGGATAGGCTGCTCCTTGCAACTGGAAAAATCAAAGCTCCTCAATAATGCCAATTCTGCCAATTATTCAGTTCCCGTGCTCTTAGACTCTTATTCTCTGTAGACATGGACATTTAAATATATAGTAAAGCAGTATGATGCCATTTTGGCTTAAACTTCACCAAAAAGCATTTTTGTTGCTTGTAATCCCAGTGCTTTGAGAGGCTGAGGCAGAAGGATCACTTGAGGCCAGAAGTTTGAGACCAGTCTGGGCAACAAAGTAAGACTCCATCTGTACAAATTATTAATTTTTTTTTGAGACAGAGTTTTGCTCTGTTGCCCAGGCTGGAGTGCAGTGGTGTGATCTCAGCTCACTGCAACCTCCGCCTTCCAGGTTCAAGTGATTCTCCTGCCTCAGCATCCTGAGTAGCTGGGACTACAGGTGCATGCCACTACACCTGGCTATTTTTTTCTAAAATATTTAAATTTTTTTAAAAACTTAGCCAGACATGGTGGTGAGCATCTGTAGTCCTTGTTACTTGGGAGGCTGAGGCAGGAAGATCACTGGAGCGCAGGAGTTCAAGGCTGCAGTGAGCTCTGATCCTACCACTGCACTCCATCCTGGGCTAGAGAATGAGAGAGACCTCTCTCTCTCTGCATGTGTGTGTGTGTGTATGTGTGTGTGTGTTTCTGTGTACACACACACAGTTACTGCTGCTTTTAGCCACAATAGATGACAAAGGGAATTTTTGTAGACTGTAAGCCAGGAGGCAACTCGATATGGTGAGAAAAGCATGGATTTGATGTCGGATAGACCCAGGCACAGTCATTCATTCACTCAGTCAATGAATATTCATAGACTATGTACTATGTGTTGGATTTGCAGCATTTACGTTCTAGTGGAGGAAGGCAGAAATTAGGAAATGAATGGCAAGATGATTTAAGAATGTAGTGTGTGCTGTGAAGAAAGTAAAGTGATGGAATTCAGAGTGGCTGGGAAGAGTGGGGAGCTTTGGAGTGAACAATTAAGAATGGCTTCCCTGAATGCTGAGTAGCCAGCTGAGTATAGCAAGAGCCCAGGCCCCTGCTGGAGGCCAAGCCCTTGGCATATTCAGTAGAGTGAAGACTGGGGTGGCAGGAGGCTTATGAGTGAGGGTGATATGAGATATTGTCTCAGAAGAAACTTTAAGTACAAGTTTTCTTAGTTATATGATCTTACCACGTTTATCTGCTTTTGGTTCAGTTTGCTAAATGTAAGAAGACAATGGTAATACTCACTTCAGTGTGCTGTTAGGATTATAAGTACTAAATAAAACATAAAGGACTTGGTTCAATGTCTGAAATGTAGTAGGTATTCAATAATGAGAGTTATTACTATCACTCTATTATTTGGTTCAATTATTTCATCAAGTTTCCCAATAAGTTTGGATTCATGTTGGGTTGCTGGGAATCTGCCAGAGGTTGAGAAGTTAGAAATACTTTGTATTTTTGGAGAACTGAGAAAGCATGTATCTCTTGGAAAGGTTTTCTGGTGACTTAGTATTGTGGGGATCAACTGTAGGATAACTGGATAAATTAATGGTAGGGGCTTAGAAAGGCTGCTGAAACTGAGGAGAAATGGTAGAGTCCAGTCTGTATTTCCCTCAAATTCTTTCAACAGGAAGCCCTTTTCACCATTCTAGATGGACGCGAATCAGATCATGTTGCTCCTCCACCCAAAATCCCCCAGTGGCTTCTCATCTCAAAATAAACTCTGACGTTCTCACATGGCCCCCAACTCCCTGGGTGATATAGCCCTCATCTACCCCTCTGATCCCACCTCCTTCCATTGCATGCCCCCAACAGCTTCTTCAGCCATGGGGCCCTTGCTGCTTCTCAAACACACTGAGGAGCATTCCACCCCAGGACCTTTGCACTTGCTGTTCCCTCTGCCTCAAAAGTTCTCCCCCACATCCCTGAGTGGTCCACTTCCATTCCTAAAACATGGCTTGGATGTTACGTACCCAGAAAGGCCTTCTTCAATCACTACATCAAATAAGGCTTCTCCTGTTCTCACCCTGTCTTAGTTTCTTCGGAGTAAATATTACTGCATAAGATGTGATTTCTTTGTCCCTTTAGCTATTTACTGCCTCCTTCCATTAAAAAATTCTCTCCATATGGCAGGGACTGGGTTTTGTTCACTATTGATGCTCCACCTCCAGGAATGCAGCTAGATTGAGAATAAATATCTGCTCAGTGAATGGGTATGCAGTTCTCATGGCTGGGGGTTTTCCCCAAAGTCGATAGATAACCAACTTTTTCATTTCTTTAGATGCCACTCAGCAAATCTCATTATTCATTCACTAAACTCTTAAAGATCTTTTGTGTTTATACAGATCTGGCATTTGCTGACCTTAGCTCAAGAGGATATTAATGTAGGCAACGATGACGCTGCAGACTGCAGTGAGAGAAGGTGTTACCACTCATTCAAACTGCCATTGCCAGGTGTTCATTACAAAAAAAAAATCACCTGAGAAGTATGTGCATATACCCTCCTTACATGAAGTTAAAACATTTCTCTTTCATCACAGCCCTCCCCAATCCCCAACCCCTTCAACCCTCCCCAAAACAACCAATTTTTTAAAAACTGTGTGGATTATAAACTCCCTAATCTTTTTCTGTTCACTTGAACATGTAAAAATGTACCTGAATAAATATGAGTGCTATTTTACATATATGTTATTATATTTGGATTCAAATTTATGTATGATTTTCCAATTCAATTTTATTTCACACAATCTTATCAATCTTATGTTCTAAAAAAAAAGCTATGGTAATACATGGAGGCTGACCTCATTTTTGTTGATTGATGTTTGCATACACACCTTTTTTCATCCTTTACTTTTAACTTATCTATGCTGTTGATTTTGAAGTCAGTTCCTTATCAACAGCATAAAGTTGGTCATTTTGTTGATCTATTTTGCCTATCTCTGCCTTTTCATCAGTTTATTTAGACAATTTATATTTAAGGCAATTGCAGGAGGACAGGTCCCTGGATGATGTTGGCTGACCCAGCTCTTCCACTTTTGCTTGCAATCCTCAGGTAGACTATATTGAGAATGAGTTATCTTGAGATAAGGAGATCATATCTGGAACAACCCAGACTGTGTCCTAACTCCTAGAACAAGGTGTCCTGCAAGGCTTGAGCTCAGGACACCAAGTGTCACCCAAGGAATATAAACCCAGGGTACAGCAGGTTTGGGTCCCTCAGCTGCAGTGCGATGTGGAGCAAATGCAGACAAGACTCCATCTGCCCTGGGCAGCTTTCCTGGGCCGTGGAGGACCTGCTTGTCATGGATCCTAGGCTCCAGTTGACCCTTGCTGCCTATCTGTGAGTAATAAATCCAATCCACTTTGCCTGACTTGTGTGAGTGTCTGCCTCATCAAACCAGATCCAGTACTAGGTAGAGAACCTTTGTGTGGTTATTGATATGTTAGGACTTAAGTCTGCCATTTTGTCTGCTCCCACCCACTCCTGCCATCCTAGGAGGCACCCCTGAGCTTCAGGGCCACAGTAGGAGCTCGTGGCAACATCGCCCCTGTCCCCAGATGCTGGCCCAGGCCCATTGAGGACTTGGAGCCCCACCCCAGGTTGTGAGGGGGCATGGCCAGGGGTGCAGTGCTCCACGGAAGTAGTGAGAGCCAGGGAAAAGCAGGAGCCCTGCCCCTTCCAAGTTGGTGGGGCAGGAGCTCCCCAGATATAACTGCAATTACCCAAGCTGTGGCTGCAACCCAGCACCCCTCTGCTCTTGGGAGTTGGGAGGAGGCAGGGTCCCCACCCTCCTGGGAGGCACTGCTGCCACCCAAGTCATGGCTATGGATTCGGGCCTCCAGCTCCATGGAGCAGGCAGGAGCCCTGCCTCCTGGGGTACGGCTGCAGCTGTCCAGACCAGGGCTGCAGACTCAGGCATTTCTGCATGCTTGGGGGGCCTGGGAAGGCACCCCATACCACTGCAGACATGGAGGTGCCTGCTCCCACTGCCTGGCTTCTCCTGGCTCCTGGCACCTGCTCTGATCTCTGAGCAGGGTTAAGGCCAACCCCAGGTGCTGTCACAGCTTGGCCAGGCATGCACAGGCTTGGGGCAGTATTGACATGCCAACCCCCTGCCACCTCAGCCCCCTCTGGACTTTGGGTGCCTAGAAGCGCAGGAGGGGAAGCCGAGGGTGGTTGGGTGCTGTCCTGCAGGTGCCCTTTGGTGCCAGCAGCCTGGGCACCATGGATGGCTGTGGGAGACAGACAGGCTCCTTGGCAGAAGGAGGTGGGTCCAAGTAAGGCCTCACCTTTAGGCCTGATGGCTGAGGGCTGGGCTCCCAGGCCTGCAGATGGGAGTGGGGACTTGTGATGCCTCTTTCAGCCATACCCATGGCTGCCCATGTACCAATCAGCACACACTTTCTTCCTTCTGGGGCTCATAAAACCCCAGGCTTGGCCGGGCACAGTGGCTCACGCCTGTAATCCCAGCACTTTGGGAGGCCGAGATGGGCGAATCACGAGGTCAGGAGATCGAGACCATCCTGACTAACACGGTGAAACCCCGTCTCTACTAAAAATACAAAAATTAGCCAGGCACGGTGGCGGGCACCTGTAGTCCCAGCTACTCGGGAGGCTGAGGCAGGAGAATGACGTGAACCCGGGAGGTGGAGCTTGCAGTGAGTAGAGATTGCGCCACTGCACTCCAGCCTGGGCGACAGAGCAAGACTCCGTCTCAAAAAAAACAAAAGCCCCAGGCTCAGGCACAGCAAGGTAGAGGATGGAGAGGATGAAGAGACCTCCGGACAACCAGCTACAGAAAGGAGCTACCCTCTCTGCTGAGAGCTTCAGAGACCTGCAGAGACATGGGAACTACCAGTTGCAGAGAGAAGCAATCCTCTCCAGGGCCTCCTCTCTGCTGAGAGCTGAACACTCCATGGGACAACCTGGCTATGGAGAAGAGCTACTCACTATGCACTGCGGGTCCTCCGAGTTGTAACACTTAGTGAAGCTCATGCTTGCCATGTTTACCCTTCACTTGTCTATGTACCTTATTCTTCCTGGATGCAGGACAAGAACTTGGGCGAAGGCGCTGCTGGCCACAGAGGTTTCTGGCCAGAAAATCGACACCCCAAAGATCCCATAACAATTTTATTATGTGTTTTCCACTTGTTTCACCTCTTTTTCATTCCTTTCTTTGTTTTTTATTGTTTTCCTATGGGCTGTTCAAACCCATTTTAAGAAATCTATCTTGACTTTTTTTTTTCTTTTTGTCAAGAGGAAGGAAGCACCAGAAGGGGGAGGAGGTGTCAGGCCCTTTTAACAATCACAATCAGTTCCCTCAGAGTTAATGGAGAAAGAACTCACTGATTACCATAAGAATGGCACCAAGTCAGTCCTAAAGGATCTGCCTTCAGGACCAAACACCTGCCACCAGGCCCTACTTCCAACACTGGGGACAGGATTTCAAGAGGAGACTTGGCAAGGCCCAACAAACCATATCCAAACCACAGCAAGCAGCCTGAATGCATGCAGACACTCTGTTTAGGTTTGGTGTGCAGGTCCTGGTTTACCTTTATGGGCTGTTGGTTTCAACGACAATTTAATTTTCAGAGACTGCATGGTGTTATTTTGGTCTGCGTGGTTTGGTGATTTGGGGGCTTCCCAAAAGGCGACACTAGCAATCCCTAGTAGTGCCACTTGATGGGGTGAAGGAGATTCCCTAGGCCAGGTCACCTATGCTCTCAGTGGGGCAATAAAGTATCTACTGACATTGATGATGATGAGTGCTTCCTGAGCTGGGTGTTGGTTTTGAATCTTCTCACTGGTGGCGACTGGCTGCCCAGTGTCTCTAGGTGGGGAAAGAGAGTATCAGGCCCATGAGGACAAATAGGTATCCTGGGTCAAGTGCTTGTTACAGTGGCGTCTCTTTCCTGGGCTGCCCGGCCATCTTGATGTCTCCCAGTAAGGGAAATACGTCTCAGGTTCAGTGGGGGAAAGGCAGCACTTCATTTACCCACTTACCTTTAGCAGGGCTCCCTGTCAATCACCCTCGCACATGCTCTCAGGCTCACCTGGTGTTATCAATAGTGCTTCAAGGTGTCCTGGGGGAGGAATGAGACCGCCTCAATCTCCTTCTGTTGCTAAGTTGGGTTGCCTTCTGCTGTTGTGGGGATGGTCCTAAGATGTCTTGCTTCGGTGTTCTTCCCCCAGTTCTGGAGCTCCTAATCAGACTCCTTTGCCCTCCTGCCTTTCAGAGTTGTCCTCTAGTTGCCCCTTGTGTCATTTCTGGGCTCACACTTGCCGAAGGTTCATAGTGTTTGAGTAGTCTTCAAAATACACATTTTTAGTTATCTTAACTGTGTTGCATTTTTGTTATGTTTTGTATCTTACTGCTTTCTGCTTTTATCTTTATTATTTTATACCTCTATTCTTTTTGTTGTTCTTTTTTTTCTACCTTCCTGTGTTGATAAAACATATTTCATGCTAAGTCACAAAACCTGCTAACAAAAAAAAAATAATAATAAACTAAGAGATATTGATGTTTTACTGAAAAAATTACATGAACAATTTTAAACATCCTAAATTGGATCTGTTTAAAAAAGAAAACTATGATTTGATATCAGTTTAGCTACATATGTAATTCTAGGATTCACATATTTACCATCAGCACTTTGAAGACATTAATCTACTGTCATCTTGGATACAAGGTGTTTGAATATAGACCAGCTTTAGTGACTTCCTTTCAATGAATAGATAGTGATGCTGCTTTGCTTGTGAGGTTTGGAAACTTGCCACTATGCTATGAGTGAGGCCCAGGCCACATGATGAGATCACATGTGGCTACTTTGGCTGATAGTGCCAAACTGAAGTCCCAGGCAAGAGCCAGCATCAAAACCAGGCATGTGTGTAAGGAAGCCTTTGAGATGACTTTAGCTCGATTAACATCTGACTGCAGCTGCATGAGTACCCTTATGTGAAAACCACCTAGCTGAACCTAGTTAGCCCCCAGAAATCATGATTTGGGTCTCTCAGCTGTGCCGTTAACTAGCCGTGTGACTTTGGACAAAGTATATGACTTGTCTATAAAATGGTCCTAGTGATACCTACACTACAGAGTTATTCTGAGAACTAATTAGGATAATAATTCCCCAAGATAGGTATTATTTGGATCATTTTACCCATGAGAACATGTACCAGGAAAGGCCAAGTAAATTGCTCAGTCAGCCAAACATATAACAAGTGACATAATGTGATTTTGAACTTTAAAAAATCTGACTCTAAAACATGTTCTCTTTACCATTATTCATTTTTGTTGCTAAAAATGATCACCATAGCAACCCATTAACCTACCTAATTTCACACTAGGACCTAGAGAAACAGTATCATCTTTTTGCATACCTTAGTTTAATTTAAGTCCGACTTGGCAACAGGCTAACGTTGTGATGTCATTTAAAGCAGAGGAGAAAAAAATGTACCATGGTTTGAAATACCTGAGCCCACAGGCAGGTTAAGCAGACACCTCAGTGTGCCAGTGTGAGAGAGAACAGTGAGTTATTTTTGGCCTCACTTTCTTATAATGCTGTTTTTGGAAAATGGATTTTACCAAAATAGCATGGCATGCATGAATATTATTCAAATGCCAGGGTTGCTCTTGGAGCTAGAACGTAGATCCATTGCAGATTATCATAGGGATATAGAAGGGAAAAGGAGCTGAGTAACAGGGAGAGAAGTGTGGTGAGGGTGAGGAAAATCTGAAATATTTTCACACTCTCAAAATTCTCATATACATTTTCTCTGCACTGGTGGATCATATCCATCTTCATAGATTAAAATGTTGTCACAAAGTAAAAATGATGAGCAGTAGCAAAAACCATGTATTCTCTGGACATATGTTTCTGGAATTAATCATAATATGAATCCAAAAGACAATGTCATGGTTCCACGTTTGACAGATAACAGAATAGTGAGAATTTGCTTTAGAGGGAGAAGTTTACTGAAAGTCTCTTTCTAAACAATGGTTTGCTGTTGATACATTGATTTATTTAATTACCATTATTATTATCATCGTGGGTTAAAGTTTGTTGATTACTTACGCAATCTTGTTATTGTGGTGCAGTATATTTACTAGGTACTAGAGAGCATTCTAAATACTTTCATGTATTACCTCCTTTAATCTTCCTTTGATGCAAATACTTTTTTTTTTTATTTTTTTTTATTATACTTTAAGTTCTAGGGTACATGTGCATAACGTGCAGGTTTGTTACATATGTATACTTGTGCCATGTTGGTGTGCTGCACCCATCAACTCGTCAGCACCCATCAACTCGTCATTTACATCAGGTATAACTCCCGATGCACTCCCTCCCTCCTCCCCTCGCCATGATGTAAATACTTTTTAATGCACATTTTACAGTTGAAGAAATTGAGGCAAAGAGAAGTAAATTCAGTTGTCAGACTAGGAAATTTAGGATGGGCAGGGGGACAAAATTCACATTCTGAGTCCAAGTTCTTAACCTGCTCTGCTATTTAATATTATCATTTTCAATATTAACTATAGATGGCATTTATTGTTATATGTGCTGGGCTTAATGCAAAACACTTCACCTTGACCAAAGCAGAGGGATGGAAGAGAGTGAAAACCAAATAATTTTCTCCATGTGTAAGTCAATGTTCTTTAATTCTTTGCCCTCTTCCTTTATTATTCCTTAGTGAATTATTTGGGTTATTTGTGCTACAGCATTGAAACTCATGGGTTCATAGAAAGGTAGAACTTGGGGTGGGGTGGATTCTGGGTCTTTTATACCAGCTCCCTAATTTGACACATGAGATCTGAATGTCTGTATAATTTTGAAAGCTATGTTCTCTGTCCTCTGGTGACAGGAGTGAAATTATTCAAAATTATTTTTTTACACCTGAGACTTTGCCTCTGATTCCCTGAATGGCCCTGGTCAATGTCTAATCTCATTGGGCCTCAGTGTTCCTATCCATGTTATCAAACTTGTCAGTTTGCAGTATTCCAGAGCCCTCACAGTCATAGTCTGGGTGAATGTCTACAGTGTGGCCCAAGCATTCTCAGATGTATGCCATTTCATTTTCATATTATGATATGAAGCACTCATCTACTGATATGGTCTGGCTCTGTGTCCCCACCAAAATCTCATCTTGAATTGTAATCCCTGTAATCCCCACGTGTTGAGGAAGGACTGGTAGGAGGTAATTGGATCATGGGAGGGAGCGGTTTCCCCCGTGCTGTTCTCATCATAGTGAGTGAGTTCTCAGGAGATCTGATGGTTTTATATGTGTTTGACAGTTCCTCCTTCACACGCTCTCTCTTGCCTGCTGCCACGTAAGACATGCCAGCTTCTCCTCCTACCATGACTGTAAGTTTTCTGAGGCCTCCCCAGCCCTGAGAAACTGTACGTCAATTAAACCTTTTTTCTTTATAAATTACCCAGACTCAGGCAGTTCTTTATAGCAGTGTGAGGATGAATTAATACATCTACATAAAGACACCATTTTTCTGCAAGTCTGATGACATCAATGCTTTCCAAAATGTGGGCCAAGACCACCCACTGAGATTCCTGCTTATAAGAGGAAAAGGAGCAGGAGATGAAATAAGGTTGAATCACACACTTCTTTCTTGATCTTTCTGCCTTTATCAAGGTGAAGGTCTCCCTTGGGAGGCAATGTATCTTTGTCACTCTCCAGCACTTAGTCATCTCCTTTTTTATTTAATAAAGAGCCTTCCCAGACAACATTTATCTATCTAGCCAAAATTTAATAGCAATGTTTAATGTTTTCCTTGCATTTGTTTTTAGTTTGCTTCTATCTGAGTCAAATAAAAATGTTTTTCTATTTGCTGTGGTGCAATAAAGACTGTTTAAACAATGATTTATTTAAAGGAAAAAAGTTGATTTAGAGAAGAAATATTAAATAAATAGTAGTAGCGACATGTATCAGTTATTTTTTGTGATTTAATCAAGCACCCCCAAAGTTAATGGCTCAAAACAACAGTATTAAGATTACTATTGCATGGGTGAACAATTTTGGCCAAACTTAGCTGGCTGGTTTTTCTGGTCTGAACTGGTTCTCTCATGCCTCTGAAGTCCATTGAAGTCTGTCCATCCCTTTTCAGAATAGTACTTTTACAGTAAAAGTAAAACATGTAGAATTGCAAAGGAAGCCAATTATACTAAAATACAAGTATAAAAATATAAAATTTATGGCATTGTAATATGTTGATTTCTTATTAACATATTAATTAATGAGGTTTAGTGGCAAATCAATCAACTACCATAATTTTGAATGGTGGTAAATGTGAACAGTGTTTCAAGACCCCTGCAACAACTGTGATGTGATATAAAAATATCTGTACTGGCTCCAAAGTCATGGATTCTAATAAGATAATTGTCATTTGTTGCCTAAATTAATTATCGAAATAAATGTTAAATCTCATTCAGAAGATGTCAAAAAAGAACAATTTTTTTCCATATAGGTTTATAGGTCTTCTCTAACTAAAGGGTAAGTCTGCTCATTGGTTATGACCACACTCTTTGCATTATTGTTTCCTTTAGAAAAGCAAAGTTGTGAGTGTCAGAAGTCTGAGGATATAGTGGTTCTATGGTAATAAATATTTGTTCCTTCAAATTGTTGTCAGCTTTTATTGCTTGGGATTTTTTATGGGCTGTGTGTTGTTCAGTCATTTTAGTATACCAAAATGTTCCTCCTAAATCAGATCTTAGGTTCTTTGGTATTTTGCTAGCAGAGGGCTGTCTTTAATCCTTCTCTTCTTTCTACAGGACCCATGTAGCCTTCCTTGATGTCATCAATTTCCTAAATTTTTCCAAAGGATTCTCTGATACCTAAGATAAATCTGACATTCTAACACATTTACTCTTTATATGTAATTGGTGGTTTGAGAATGAAGATTGTGAGGTGAAAAGGAGTGATAAATAAGGGGGAATGAAGAATGGTGAGCTGAGATCCAAAGATGGTTTTTTGTTGGTGCTTAGGAAATGTTGGAAGGTCCAAGTGACAGGGTTGGTAATGCAAATCCAGGAAACAGCTATGTTTTATCCCATTTCTGTGCCCTTCCTGGGAAAAGCTGGGTTCTCTCTAAGCATTGTGAGAGAAGTCATAAAAAGATTTGAGAAATGAACACAGCCTGAAATACCTTATCCACTTCTAAGGACTTTAAATATGTATTTATCATGCTTTGCTATGTGGGATTGATTAGGGTGTAGAGACCATTTATGCAAGAGCATCTGAATACTATATTATGACATGTCTGCAGTGCACAAAAATATTACCATTTAGAGCAGATTTAGGAAGTGAAAATCTGAGAATTAAAAAAAGCAAAGACAACCAGCCCGGTTATGCATAGCTGAGTGACCTATATTGGTTACAAGGTTTTAATCTCTTCATTAGAATTGTAAACAGAACTCTCTGCAAAAGAAAGGATGACGCTGTAAATACAATGATATATAGCCAAGCAAGTCAGCCAAGAACACTGTTATTTTGGGGGAAGTTGAGAATGCAGAGGTTCCAATGGCTCTCATAGGGATTTAAAAAAAATGGAAGTAGCAATTTTTCCATGCAGAATGAAATGAGAGATGGTACCTGAACTAATTCAGTGTCAAAACTAAGTATTTATTTGTATCCAGTTGCCTGTTTTTCTACTGTATCATCAAATACACATGATTAATTCAAGGCATGATTTCTTTTACTTGTTCATTTTTAGATTACACAAGTGATAAATATTTGTTGTAAAAAAAACACAAACAGTACAAGTGAAAGGAGAAAATTCTTTCCCCTTCTACCAATCTCATCCCTGGAGATAATAGCCTTTGTCAGTTTATTGTGTAATCTTACCTTCCAGATTTCTAAATATGCATATCCACCTACATGTGTGTATAAACATGCAATCAAAACAGGATTTTTATACATATTTTTCTGCAATGTGTTTATTTTATCTAAAATAACTATTTTCCTTTTTCTCATAACTGTATTAGAAAAAACTTCTTATTTTTTTAGAACTGTGCTGTGTGAAATTCCATTGCATGGTTGCCCCATCATTTATTTAACATTCATCTAATGCCTGGCATTTAGGCTGTTTCCTACTCAACAAATATTGAGAGTTTGTTATCCTCTAGGGATGCCGTGGAGGAGTACAACCATATAAGGCACTTCCTCTTCTCTCAAGTAGTTTGAGGCTGGATATGTGAGTCAGACACATTGTGTAACAAATAGGCTTCAGATTTCAGCAGAAAATGCTAAGAATTCCCAGTGCAACAGAATCTAATAGCCAACTGAATCAAAATAGTCTGAAAAAGAAAGATATTGTGCAAGAGCATTTTCTCGATAGAAAATCCAACATATCACAATAGAATGGTTAAAGGGCAATTATTCACAGTACAGAGATTTTTTTCTTACAAAATATTTGATTTGTTAAATATCCCTCTAGTACTTAAATCTTGATTTTTTTTACCAACAGCTTTTTGATACACTTTAGGTCACCTGCTAAATAAAAGAAAGCTTGAATGTCAGGAACTCCCGAAGATTGGAGCTATATCTTCATTTCCCAGATATTTACGTAGAAATATATAATTCAATATATTCAAAAGAGGTTTCAAAGCCCAGGTGTGAAAGGAACTTTTAGCTTCTCTTCAGATCATCCCAGGCTCACCTGTCTCCAGGACTCTTGCTTCCTGGCTTTCACTCTGGAGACCAACTTTAGGTAGGTTCTCAGCACTGCCAGGGCCACAGCAGACATTGTGCAGGAGCTGCCTGGCAGTGCCTTGTCTCAAGCCCACATGATCACTTTAGCCTTCTTTGACCTCAAGATTCTCCATTCCTCAAGCTCTTAAGTATGTGGATCAAGTAGCTAAAAATGGAGTCACTGAACAAGAAAGATAGGTTTTGAACTTAGATTTGTATGCATGAGGCAAAGTAGCAGTGATGCTAGCTTAGAAAACCACTGATGCCCAATCAGGAAGGCTTGGCTCAGCAAATGTGTGATGCTGTTGTTCATGGCATAACGGCTCTCACACCTGGGGGAATGAGAAAAGTTAGCACATGTTCTCTACTAAAACCATCCCTGACTTCACCAAGTGCCACACAGGAGGGAGGGTCAAGGCTCTGCAACCAGAATCTTCAACTCTGGCCATTCTTGCTCCCTCATTGTGCTTTCTGCTTCTGCCCTGTCTCCTTTAATGTGGGCCCAATTCTACACCAAGTTGTCGAGGAAAATCTCCCTTCCTCAACTGCTTGGCAGCCTTCTAAAAATAAGCCTTCCAACCTCACCAGGGCCACCACGCTGCTTAGCAATCATTTCTCTTGTCCTCAATGCTCCCTATCATTCCATTTTGCAAAGCAGCTGTTCCAAGCTTTTACTACTCTTCCGTCTTCCCTCACATTGTCCCACAACCCAGCCCCACACTCTCAAGTGAAGGAAGATGGGAGCTCTTTACATTATTTCCTCTCCACAACACTAAATTTGCCTAGTTCTTCCCATTTCTGCTAACTCAAAATTACTCTCTCTGCGATGCTCCTAGGTAGCCTAGTGGGATGCAGGAGAAACCACAGAACTCCACACTGGGCACTTTCTCTCCCTTCATTTTATATGGTACAGAATGTGTAAGAAAAAAATACCAGGAGACTTGTGTTGTAATCGTTTAAAAAATAATTAACAAGCTTTTTGTGTGTGTGTGTGTGTCAGTCTTCCTTATAAAAGTTGTTCCTGAGAGCAGTTACTTCTTTCATATGGATTCCTTGTGGAAGAGATGGACACTCAGGTCAGGTCATTTCAATGGTGGTCACACTGAAGAAGTCAGGAATCTAGAAGTGAGAGAGATAAGCATCTAGTTTTTTTATTTTTCTTTTGAGATCAAGTCTCACTCTGTCACCCAGGCTGGAGTGCTGTGGCACAATCATGAGTCACTGCAGCCTCAAACTCCTGGGCTCAAACAATACTCCCATTTCAGCTCCCAGGTAGCTGGGACTACAGTTGTATGCCACCACACCCTGTTAATATTTTTAAATTTTTTGTAGAGATGGGTCTCACTATGTTGCCCAGGCTGGTCTTGAACTCCAGGGCTTAAGTGATTCTCCTGCCTCCACCTCCCATAGTGCTGGGGTTGCAGGTGCAAGCCCCTGTGCCCAGCTCAGTTCTGTTTTAATTAACTATATAAATTGTACAAATTTTTTATAAAAGTTATCATCTCTTGAGTCACAGTAGGGTATAAAACATGGCACAGAAAACCCTCCGCAGCCAATTTATTTCTGTGTTCATCTATTGCAAGAACCAGTTGAGCACAGCAGCAGCCATGATAATAGCAGGCATCTGTGCTTTGGGCTGGTGAAAATAAATTAAATTTGACGTTGGTCATGAGAGCATGTCAACAGTACTGCCTGTGAATTATTAAAATAAAATTCAAATAAGAGAAAGCAAAAGCCCTTTCCAGAGAGCTAAATTAAAGTTTAAATTAAAGCAACAACATTTTTTTCTTGGCAAAAATTTTCTAATTATTTTCTACCTCTAAGGTTTATTTCCTTAGAGGTAGAAATGCTTCTATGCAATTAAACACATGGAAAAATGCACAGTAAAATTTCACTAGTCTGATTTAAAAGGAAGAGATTGGTTTAACAAGGTTTGCAGTGGGCTTGACAATCAGATGCTTTAAAATGGGGTTGAGAGAGTGCTGTTTCATTGAGTGTCAGTGTCAGCAAATACTTATAGCTCACCTATTATGTGCTAGACGCAGTATTGAGTGACTTAAATATAAATGTCCAAAACAGTCCTCCGAGTTGGGTACTATCATTTACATTTTATAGAGAAAATCACAAAACTTCTTAAAACCTGACCTTTAGTAAGTAGCAGAGATGGAATGGGTTCTGTTAGGGGTTAGATTTTGTTCCTCCAAAATTCACATGTTGAAATCCTGACTCTGTGTACTTCAGAATATGATTGTACTTGGAGAATCAGTCTTTAAAAAGATTACTAAGTTAAGATGAAGTAATTAGGGTGGGCCCTAGAGAAACCAATCCAATTTTCATCCCAGATAGTATCAAAAAGCTGAAACTTCCTAGATCACTGTGTCCAGACAATAAGACGCCAGGTCACTTGTCTGAGCACCTGCTGTCTGTTGATCGACTCCTCTATAAACCCTTAACTTTAATTGGTTGGAGAAACAGATTTGAGACTTGTCCCCCACCTCCTGGCTGATGTCACCTGCAATAAAGCCTTTCTTCCTTGGCAACGCTTATTTTCTCAGTGATCGGCTTTCTTTGTGGTGAGCAACCGGACCTAGGCCAAACCCCTGGCATTTGACAACACTAATCCAATATGACTGGTGACCTTACAACAAGAGGAGATTATGATACAGACACACAGAAGGCAGATCTTGGGAAGGCACAGGGGGTGGGCGGCCATCTGCAAGCCAAGGAGGGAGGCCTCAGAGGAAACCGATCTGCTGACACCTTGATCTCAGGTTCCTAGTCTCCAGAATTGTGAGAAAATAAATCTTTCTTTAAACCACCTACTCTGCGGTACTTTGCTATGCCAACAATAGCAAATTAACACAGGTTCAAACTCCACTCTCAGCACCAAAATCTATATTAGTTAACTAATGCTGCACAGGAGATTACCACACTGTTAGTGGCTTAAAACAATAAATATTTATTGCCTCACAGTCTCTGTGAATCAGAAATTTGGGAGTGGCTTAAAGGCACAGTTCTGGCTCATGGTCTCAGGAGGTTGCATCCAAACTGTCACCTGGGGGTGTAATCATTGGAAGGTTTAACAGGGGCTGGAGAATCTGCTTCCATCATGGCCTCTCCATGGCTGTTAGGAGGAGTCCTTAGCTCTTCATCGCACTGAGTATCCTTCCTAGGACTGCTTGAATATTTTCAGGACTTGGTGACTTCATGTAATTTAGAATTTCTTAACTCTCCATGATAACCAAAATAAGAGTTTACCCTTAGTTTTCTGACACTGGCACCCTTAATTTCCTTTGCAAACTTTGTTCATGAAAGTAGAAAGAAAATTTTACCTAACCTTGACCCACACAAAGGGGTGACTAAATAACTAAGATTTCTGGGCTTAGCTTAACACAGACTTGGAAACTGCTCTTTTCCAACTTCAGGGTGTGCACAGTGTAGCTTTGTAGTCAGGCTGTTTTGGTCCAAATCTGGGCTTTGCTTCTTATTAGGTCTTACAGCTTGGACCATTTTTAAATAACTTTTTTGTGCCTTGGTTTCCTCATCTATAAAATAGGATGATAATAATAATAATTTTATACAGATGTAGCAAGGATTCTGTAAGTGAATACATGCAACTTATTTACTTCCCAAGACTTGCTTTTCTTTGCATTCTTTGGATTTTTCCTCTTTCCCTTGCCTTTCCCTCCCTCCCTCCCTTCCTCCCTCCCTCCCTCCCTCCCTCCCTCCCTCCCCCCTTCCCTCCCTCCTTCCCTCCCTCCCTGCCTTCCTGCCTTCTTGCCTTCCTGTCTTCCTTTCTTCCTTCCTTCCTTCTCTCTTGCCTTGGTCCCACCAGTGGTTTCTAATGGACACTGTAGGCATGTGTTAATTTGGTTATGTTACTAAGGGCTAAAAAGCATCACTGTGAATTGAGTGAAACCCAGAGCATAAAAATCCAAGGGTTCTTTCTAAGTCAGCCATTGGTTTTGTGCTTGCTGTGGTGTTTGATTGCTCTGTGCTTACTCTTGCTACTTGCTATGTGAATATGCACATATAAAAGGCCCAGGGCATAGGGGTTCAGGCTATATTTTACTTTACTCACCATAAATTCCTGTGCAGTTTATATCTAAAAAAATTCTCTATGAACAGTAAATAGTCACCCTAAATTCAAAGTTATAGGAAAAAAAAACAATTTAATTGAAAGACATCAGTAAAACACATGTTAATTCAGATGAAGGTAAGAAAGCTCAACAAGAAAACAGTGATTAGGTAGGAACAGAACCAAACTAGTCTTTTGTTATTTTCTTTTTAATAGAGAGAGGGTCTTGCTCTCTCACCCAGCCTGGAGTACAGTGGCACAAATGTAGTTCATTACAGCCTTGAACTCCTAGGCTCAAGTGATCCTCCAAAGCAGGTGGGACTACAGGTCCACACGACTACACCCAGCTTCTTCTGCTTCTTCTTCTTCTTCTTCTTCTTCTTCTTTCTTCTTCTTCTTCATTAATTTTTGTAGAGACAGTCTCACTATGTTGGCCAGGTTGGTCTCAAACTCCTAGACTTAAGTGATCCTTCAGCCCTGGCCTCCCAAAGTGCTGGGATAATAGGCTCACTCCTGTGAATAGAGGCTAAATGTGGATTTTTACTTGATATGGTTTGGCTCTGTGTCCCCACCCAAATTTCATCTTGAATTGTAATTCCCACGTGTCTAGGAAGAGACCTGTACTCCCCATGTGTCAAGGAAGGGAGGTGATTGGATTGGGGGTGGGGACAGTTTCTCCCATGCTGTTCTCATGATAGTGAGTGAGTTCTCATGAGATCAGATGGTTTAATACGTGTTTGGAAATTCCTCCTTCGTTTTTCTCTCTCTCCTGCTGCCATGTGAGGAAGATCCTTGTTCCCCCTTCCACCATGATTGTGGGTTTCCTGAGGCCTCCCCAGCCATGTAAATTGAGTCAACTAAACCTCTTTCCTTTATAAATTACCCAGTCTTGGGTAGTATCTTTATAGTGTGTGAGAATGGACTAATACATCACTTTAATCCAAATTTAACCTGGTGGTACCTGCATCATATGAAAGGGCTATGTATTTGGTCCATGTAGGTGCCTATGTTATCAGGGGTTCTGGAGCCTGCAAGTCTTATCTTGGGTTGATCTCCAAAAACAATACTTGCCTACATAAAAGGGAATTCAAGTAGCTTATTTAGCAGGTGATCCCAGGCAGCACTGGTAAGAGAGGGGAGGAATGAGACAGGAAAGAGAAGGAGGCCAGGGAAGAGTTTGTATTCAATAGATTATTGCTGTGGGCAACCAGGAATCAGTTCTGCTGCTGACTTCTGGGAGACAATATAGAACATGCCTGAGAGCTGTCCAACCAAGTGACAAAGGATCTGGGGTATTAACCTACCGACTCCTGCCAGTTACTGGTTAGAAGTTGTTCCTAGGGAGCATTAGCTCTCCAGCATTCCCAGGGAGCCCCACACTTGGACTCTCAGGGCTACAGAAAGCCCTCATGCAGATATAAGTGCTATGCTCAGGGACTGTGATTGTGAAGGAGATTGTGAAGGGGGTGCTTCTTTCCTAGAGTCAGGCTCTAGTAGATATAATTTACAGAGATTTATCTTGTTTCTTGCTCAATAATTAGTTGACACACAGTGAAAAAACAGGTAAAAGGTATGCAGCCTAAGACACTGTGGTCATTAGGCAGAGATCACAAATATCCAGAAATTCTAAGAGGCAGTCAAGACCAACTGAGTCATGACTGTGGCTGGTTCCACCCACCACTTTCCTACTTCCCTAATGCTGGGAGATCATTTTTCTTCTTCAAACATTGTATCATGTCTTGCATGGGATATTTGAAAACACTAGAATTTATTCTTTTTTCTGCACCTGGAGATTTTATAGTTATTTTTCTAGTCTACAAAGGTGCCACAATTATAGAATATAAGGGGTTTTTAAAAAGAATTCTGCCCTTGTATCAAATATTAAAGCCACAATAAATGTCTTTTAGAATTTCCCTGGTCATTCAAATGTGCGTCTTAACTAAAGGTCTGTGACAACTGTTTTCCTTTTGAAAAATTATTTTTCTTCTTTTAATTGCCTATTTGAAAATATATGATAGAGAGTTTAATGTTAAAAAGCTCTTAGTTGGGGGCGGGGCCAAAATGGCGGACTAGAAGCAGTGGCGATCAAAGGCTCCCATTGAAAAAAACCGTGATAACATGTGAATCTTGCACCAGCAACTGAGGTAACCAGCTTCTCTCATCAGAGCAGACTAGACGACTGGCATTACCTGCGGAGAGGAAGGAAGAGTAGTGTGGTGCAGCTGCCCACCTGAGAGCCCCACAGGGCAGGGGAATCCTAGCCAAGGGAGGTGGTGAGTGAGAGTGCTACCCAGCCAGGGAAACCGTGCTTTTTCCACGGAACTATGCAACCCATGTATCAGAAGATGCCACTCATGAATCCGTGCCACTGGGGCCTGGGATCCCAACCCTGGAGCCATGCAGATTCTCAACACCCTTTCAGCTAGAATCTGCTTGCTGAGTTTCTGCAAAGGACAACCAGCACCACAGCTGCAGCTGCCTGCTGTCTAAGCCATTTGAACTCCCTGGGGGAAGGGCGGCAGCCAGCACTGGGACTGAGAGCTGCCTGACACACTAAGCTCCCTAGGCAAAGGAAGGGAGTCATCCATCTCTACAGCTCCAGGCTGTACTTTTCCTCTGCTGGAGCCAGGGAGGCTGGAAACGGCTTGGTCCTAAGAGGTGTCACCTATAGCCCAGCACACCAGCTGTGGCAGACTACAGCCAGAGTGCCTCTCCAGGCCTGACCATGACCCATCCCTTCTCACTGGGCAGGGCCTCCCTGCAGGAACTCCAACAACTCCAGCCAGGGGCTCAGGGACAGAACTCTGATTTCCCTGGGCCTGAAGCCCTAGTGGGATGGGTGGTTGCAGTCTCTCCAGACCAGAAGACTTAGTCTTTCCTCCTGCTAGTTCTGAAGAATCTGGGCAGCCCAGATGAGTGGGTTTCCCCTAGCAAAGCACACCCTCTCCACCAAGGGACAGTCAAAGTGCTTTGTTAAATGAGTCCTGTTCCCCGTGCCACCCAGTAGGTGTTGTCAGACACCCTATACCGACCGGCATCACGTTGGTGCCCCTGGAGGTCAGAGATCCCAGAGGAAAGAACAGGCATCCACCTTTGTTGTTCTATAGCCTCCTTGAGTGACATCTCCAGGCACAGGAGCAAACCAAATGAATAGGGCCTGAAGTAAACCCCCAGCAAACAGCACCAGCCCTTCAGAAAAGGGACCTGACCATGAAAGAAAAACAAACAGAAAGCAACAAAAGCATCAATAACAACAAACAACAAAAGTCCCCACAAAACCCCATCCAAGTCAGCAGTTTCAAAGATCAAAACTAGACAAACTTATGAAGATGAGAAAGCATCAGTGAAAAAATGCTGAAAACCCAAAAGGCCAGAGCTCCTCTTCTCCTCCAAATGATCACAATGTCTCTCAAGGAAAGATACAGAACTGGACAGAGGATGAGATGGATGAATTGACAGAAGTAGGCTTCAGAAGATGAGTAATAGCAAACTCTGCTGAGCTAAAGGAGCATGCTCTAATCCAATGCAAAGAAGCTAAGAACCTTGATAAAAGGTTAGAGGAGCTTCTAACTAGAATAACCAGTTTAGAGAGGAACATAAATGACCTGATGGAGCTGAAGAACATAGCATGTTAACTTTGTGAAGCATACACAAGTACCAATAGCTGAATTGACCTAGCAGAGAAAAGGATATCAGAGTTTGAAGACCATCTTGCTGAAATAAGGCATGCAGACAAGAATGGAGAAAAAAATGAAAAGGAGCAAATGCAGCCTTCAAGAAATACAGAACTATGTAAAAATACTGAATCTACAATTGATTGGAGTACCTGAAGGAGATGGGGAGAATGGAAACAAGCTGGAAAACACTCTTCAGGATATTATCCAGAAGAACTTCCCCAACCTAGCAAGACAGGCCAACATTCAAATTCAGGAAAAACAGAGAACACCACTAAGATACTTCATGAGAAGATCAACCCCGAGATACATAATCATCAGATTCTCCAAGGTCAAAATGAAGGAAAAAATGTTAAGGGCAGCTGGAGAGAAAGGCCAGATCACTGACAAAGGAAGACCATTAGAATAACAGCAGACCTCTCTGTAGAAACTCTATAAGCCAGAAGAGAGTAGGGGCCAATATTCAACATTCTTAAAGAAAAGAATTTTCAACCCAGAATTTCATATCCAGCCAAACTAAGCTTCATAAGCGAAGAAGAAATAAAATCCTCTCCAGAGAAGCAAATGCTGAGGGATTTCATCGCCACCAAGCCTGCCTTGCAAGAGCTCCTAAAGGAAGCTCTAAATCTGGAAAGGAAAAGCCAGTACCAGCTGCTGCAGTAACACACCAAAATATAAAGACCAATGACACTATGAAGAAACTGCATCAACTAGTGTGCAAAATAACTACATAGCATCATGATGACAGGATCAAATTTACACATAACAATACTAACCTTAAATGAAAATGGGCTAAATGCCCCAATTAAAAGATACAGACTGGCAAATTAGATAAAGAGTCAAGAACCTTTGGTGTGATGTATTCAGGAGACACACATAGACTCAAAATAAATGGATGGAGAAAAATTTACCAAGCAAATGGAACAAAAGAAATCAGGGCCTGCAATGCTAGTCTCTGACAAAACAGACTTTAAACCAACAAAGATCAAAAGAGACGAAGGGCACTTCATAATGATAAAGGGATCAATTCAACAAGAAGAGCTAACTATCCTAAATATATATGCACCCAATACAGGAGCACCCAGATTCAGAAAACAAGTTCTTAGGGACTTACAAAGAGACTTAGATTCCCACACAATAATAGTGGAAGATGTTAGCACCCCACTGTCAATATGAGACAGATCAATGAGACAGAAAATTAACAGGGATATTCAGGACCTGAACTCAACTCTCAATCAAGTAGACCTAATAGACATCTACAGAACTCTCCACCCAAATCAACAGAGTATACATTCTTCTCAGTGCCACATGGCACTTATTCTAAAATCAACCACAAAATTGGAAGTAAAACATTCCTCAGCAAATGCAAAAGAACTGAAATCATAACAGTCTTTCAGACCACAGCGCAATCAAATTAGAACAGGATTAAGAAACTCACTCAAAACCACACAGTTACTTGGAAATTGAACAACCTGCTCCTGAATGACTCCTGGGTAAATAACAAAATTAAGGCAGAAATCAGTAAGTTCTCTGAAACCAATAAGAACAAAGTGACAATGTACCAGAATCTCTGGGAAACAGCTAAAGCAGTGTTAAGATGGAAATCTATAGCACTAAATGTCCACATCCAAAAGCTAGAAAGATCTCAAATCGACACTCTAACATCACAATTAAAAGAGCTAGAGAAGCAAGAGTAAACAAATCCAAAAGCTAGCGGAACACAAGAAATAACTAAGATCAGAGCAGAATTGAAGGAGATAGAGACAGAAAAACCCTCCAAAAAATAAGTGAAACCCAAAGCTGTTTTTGGAAAAAAATTAACAAAATAGATAGATCACCAGCTAGACTAATAATGAAGAAAAGAGAGAGGAATGAAATAGACACAATAAAAAAATAATAAAGAGGATAGCACCACTGACCCTAGAGAAGTGCAAACTACCATCAGAGAACACTATAAACACTTCTATGTAAATAAACTGGAAAATCTAGATGAAATGGATAAATTCCTGGACACATACACCCTCCCAAGACTAAACCCAGAAGAAGTGAAATTCCTGAATAGACCAATAACAAGTTCTGAAGTTGAGGCAGTAATCAATAGTCTACCAACCAAAAAAAGCCCAAGACTGGATGAATTCACAGCTGAATTCAGCCAGAGGTACAAAGAGGAGCTGGTTCCATTCCTTCTGAAACTATTACAAACAATTAAAAAGGAAGGATCCCTCCCTAACTCATTTTATGAAGCCAGCATCATCCTGACACCAAAACTTGGCAGTGATACAACAACAAAAAAAAAACTTCAGGCAAATATCCCTGATGAACATCGATGCAAAAATTCTCAATAAAATACTGGCGAACTGAATCCAGCAGCACATCAGAAAACTTATCCACCACTATCAAGTCAGCTTCATCCCTGGGATGCAAGGCTGCTTCAACACACACAAATCAATAAACATAATCTATCATATCAACAGAACCAAAGACAAAAACTACATGATTATCTCAATAGATGTGGACAAGGCCTTCAATAAAAAATCAACATCCATTAATGTTAAAAACTCTAAATAAACTAGGTATTGATGGAACGTATCTCAAAATAATAAGAGGTATATCTATGACAAACCCACAGACAATATCATACTGAATGGGCAAAAGCTGGAAGCATTCCCTTTGAAAACTGGCACAAGGCAAGATGCCCTCTCTCACCACTCCTATTCGACATAGTATTGGAAGTTCTGGCCAGGGCAATCAGGCAAGAGAAAGAAATAAAGCATATTTGAATAGGAAGAGAGGAAATCAAATTGTTTCTGTTTGCAGATAACATGATTGTATATTTAGAAAACCCCATCATCTCAGCCCCAAATCTCCTTAAGCTGATAAGCAACTTCAGCAAAGTCTCAGGATACAAAATTAATGTTCAAAAATCACAAGCATTCCTATACACCATAGACAAACAGAGAGTCAAATCATGAGTGAACTGCCATTCACAATTGCTACAAAGAGGATAAAGTACCTAGGGATACAATTTACAAGGGATGTGAAGGACCTCTTCAAGGAAAACTACAAACCACTGCTCAAGGAAATAAGAGGGGACACAAACAAATGGAAAAAACATTCCATGTTCATGGATAGGAAGAATCAATATTGTGAAAATGGCCATACTGCCTAAAGTAATTTATAGATTCAATGCTATCTCCATCAAGCTACCATTGACTTTCTTCCTTTAATTAGAAAAATCTACTTTAAATTTCATATGGAACCACAAAAGAGCCCATACAGCCAAGACAATCCTAAGTAAAAAGAACAAAACTGGAGGCATCATGCTACCTGACTTCAAATTATACTATAAGGCTACAGTAACCAAAACAGCATGGTACTGGTACCAAAACAGATATATTGACCAATGGAACAGAACAGAGGCCTCAGAAATAATGCCACACATCTAAAACCATCTGATCTTTGACAAACCTGACAAAAACAAGCAATGGGGAGGGGATTCCTTATTTAATAAATGGTGTTCGGAAAACTGGCTAGCCGTATGCAGAAAACTGAAACTGGACCCCCTCCTTACAGCTTATACAAAAATTAACTCAAGATGGATTAAAGACTTAAATGTAAGACCTAAAACCATAAAAACTCTAGAAGAAAACCTAGGCAATACCATTGAGGACATAGGCATGGGCAAAGACTTCACAACACAAATGCCAAAAGCAATTGCAACAAAAGCCAAAATTGACAAATGGGATCTAATTAAACTAAAGAGTTTCTGCACAACAAAATAAACTATCATCAGAATAAACAGGCAATGTACAGAATGGGAGAAAAATTTTGCAATCTATCCATATGACAAAGGTCTAACATGCACAATCTACAAAGAACTTAAAGAAATTTATAAGGAAAAAAAAAACTGGGCAAAGGATATGAACAGAAAAAACTGGGCAAAGGATATGAACAGACACTTCTCAAAAGAAGACATTTATGCAGCCAAGAAACATATGAAAAAAGCTCAACATCACTGATTGTTAGAGAAATGCAAATCAAAACTACAATGAGATACTATCTCATGCCAGTCAGAAGGGTGTTTATTAACAAGTCAAGAAACAATAGATGCTGGTGAGGCTGTGGATAAATAGGCATGTTTTTACACTGTTGGTGGGAATATAAATTAGTTTAACAATTGTGGAAGACAATGTGGCATGGCAATTCCTCAAGGATCTAGAACCAGAAATACCATTTGACCCAGCAATCCCATTACTGGGTATACACCCAAAGGAAGAAAAATCATTCTGCTATAAAGACACATGCATATGTATGTTTATTGCAGCACCGGAACCAATCCAAATGTCCCTTAATGATAGACTGGATAAAGAAAATGGGGTACACCATGGAATACTATGCAACCACAAAAATTAATGAGATCGTGTCCTTTGCAGGGTCATGGATAAAGCCAGAAGCCATCACCTTCAACAAACTAACACGGGAACAGAAAACCAAACAACTCATGTCCTCACTCATAAGTGGGAGTTGAAATAAGAGAATTTAAGAATATTCTTCGTCTAAGGCATATCATCAAATAAAACAATTTTCTCTACTTTTTCTTTTTTAAAAAATTAAATATACAGAAAGTCAAAAGAGAAGTACAATGAACACATATAACCCCACCACCTGGACACAGCAGTTATTAACCTATTTCCATATTTGTTTTCTTTCTTTCTTTTTTTTTTTTTTTGAGACAGAGTCTCACCTTGTTGCCCAGGCTGGAGTGCAGTGGCACAGTCTCGACTCACTGCAAGCTCTACCTCCTGGGTTTACGCCATTCTCCTGCCTCAGCCTCCCGAGTAGCTGGGACTATAGGCACCTGCCACAATGCCCAACTAATTTTTTTTATTTTTAGTAGAGGTTGGGTTTCACCGTATTGGCCAGGATGGTCTCAATCTCCTGACCTCATGATCTGCCCATCTCGTCCTCCCAAAGTGTTAGGATTAGAGGCGTGAACCACCATGCCTGGCCCCTATTTCTTTTTATGTGTGTGTGTGTGTGTGTTTTTTTTTTTTAGTAGCTGACATCATGAAATATTTTCTCTAATATTTTGTCATTTGTTTTCTAAAATAAGAGTTTTCTTCTATAAAACCACAATATTATTATCCTACCTAAGAAAATCCAGAATAATTTTAATAATATTATCTAAACTAGGTAATATTAATATTATCTTGATTAGATAACTAGACTATAGTCACATTTCTCCATTTTTAGGTGTCTTAGTCTGTTTTATGTTGCTATAACATAATATCACAGACTGGATCATTTACAAAGAAAAGAAGTTTATTTAGCCCACATTTCTGGAGACTGGGAAGTCCAAGACAGCATGGCACAAACACCTGGTGAGGGCTTTCTTGCTATATCATGACATGGTGAAGGATATCACATGGAGAGAGGGCAAGAGTATGCCAGCTCAGATCTCTTGTCTTCTTCTTATAAAGCCACCAGTCTCATCATGGGGGTCCCATCCGGATGACTTTATCTAACCCTAATTAACTCTCAAAGGCCCTGCCTCCAAACACTATTAATATGTGAATCTGGGGATTAAATTTCCAACACAGGAAATTGGGGAGACACATTCAAACCACAATATTACCTAAAATACCTTTTCTAGAAATATTTTTTCAAACCAGAAGTCAACAAATGTTTAATCTAGCGTGATCTTCCTCACGTGTTTTTTTCCCCACAGCATTTACTTCTTTAAGAGATCAAGCCAGCTATCTTGTGGCATGTCTCTTATTCTAGATTTCTCTCATTGTTTCTTTAAGGTATTTAATTTGTTCCTATTTCCTTTGTATGTCTTACAGGCTAGAAAGAAAATCCAAAGGCTTGATTAAATCGTAAAGATATTAAACATTGTTGGTAATAATTCTTCATAAATGATGCTGCCTAATTCATTTTGCATTACATCAGGAGGCATATAAAATCAGATGGTCCCACTAATAAATGCTGTTATTGGTTAAGGTGGTGGCTTATGGAATTCTCTACCATAAAGATGCATTTCCCATTGCCACTGCCAATCTATGGAGTGATATTTTGGCATATGTCCTAATATAGTTTTGACTCATATTTTTATAACTAAAGTTTGATAAAAAATATTGAAGTATATAACTTCTGATTTTTACAAGTTGCTATTGTCTACATAGCATTCATCTCTTAGTTTCTGTATAATAAATGTGTTCAACTACATTACAGTCAGCAAACTAAAGCCCATGGACCAAATCTGGCCCACTTCTTGTTTTCATAAATAAAGTTTTATTGGGACACAGCCACTCTTACTTATTTACATATTATCTGTCACTTTTTTTTGTACCATGTCAACAGAGATGAGTATTGTAACAGAAATCATATGGCCCACAAAGCCAGAAATATTTACTCTTTATAAAAAAAAAAAATTGCCCCCTTCCCACCCCAGAAGTAGACGGGCTCAGATATCTCTGAGTGCTAGCATCGTATTTTGCATATTCCTGCCAGATTATCTAGTACCAAATCTGGCAGGCGAGTACCTAGATTCTCACAATAGCTTTATTGAGGAATAATTGGCATACAATAAGTTGTACATATTTAAAGTGAATAACTTGAATAGTCTGACATATTAAATATATCTGTGAAAACATCACTACGATCAAGATACTGAAAAAATCTGTCACCCACAAGTTTCCTTACATCCCTTTGTCATCTCTTTCCCCCTCCCCAGTAAGCACTGATCAGCTATAGTTACCATAGATTAGTTTGCATCTTCCAGAATGCTATATATATAAAAGGAGTATACACAGTATATACTCTTCTTTTGTTTGGCTTTTGTCACTCAGCAAAATTATTTTGAGATTTATTCATGTTCCTATATGTGAAGGAAACCAAAATATTTCACAAAATCCTAAGCCCTACCTGCAACCAACTGAAGAGACCCTTTCTTTGACAAGAGGAGCCCAGAAAAACCTTAAAAATGGAATTCCCAGTCACGACGGAAAGGAAGGTTGAAAACACTTCATTATACTCCCTCTCTTTTGGAATTTACACACAACTGACCGGCATTAATGTTACAGTAGAGATCGCAAGACTGACAGAATGGACTCTTTGTGGCAGTAAGATACCAAATTGTAAAAGACCTAAGGCAAGGCTGGGCGCGGTGGCTCAAGCCTGTAATCCCAGCACTTTGGGAGGCCGAGACGGGTGGATCACAAGGTCAGGAGATCGAGACCATCCTGGCTAACATGGTGAAACCCCGTCTCTACTAAAAAATACAAAAAACTAGCCGGGCGAGGTGGCGGGCGCCTGTAGTCCCAGCTACTCAGGAGGCTGAGGCAGGAGAATGGCATAAACCCGGGAGGCAGAGCTTGCAGTGAGCTGAGATCCGGCCACTGCACTCCAGCCTGGGCAACAGAGCAAGACTCCGTCTCAAAAAAAAAAAAAAAAAAGACCTAAGGCAATGTAAGGCCAGGATTAAGTCATACCCTACAAACCAAAAAATCTTGTTAAACTTTTTAAAATTAACCTAATATAAAGTAGCTTAATAGCCAACCTGACTGTGGCATAGCATCACATGACAGCAGGACCCCTTGTCTTAACATAAGCATTCCTTTGTATTGACTTCAAGTCTTTAGACAAAGCACAACTCTTTCAAACAATTGCTAACTGAAGATTTCCTAAAATCCACCCATGACTGTTATAGCAGGTAGGCAGACATAAGCAGGGCAGGAGAGCACCCCTGTCCCCAACCAGGAATGTCAGGCAATCATCAGGTGATGGTCAGGCAGTTGTTTACTGTCTCTAAAATAGTAATTGGTCACAGCCAGTGCCAGGGAAAGGCAGTCTCCTTGTAGATAAAGAAAACCCTGAAACTGGTGATCAGCAGCTTCCTGATAAGATCTCAGGATTTGGGTGAGTGGGCTCATACATGCACGTTAGGAAGCAAAATGGCAGAGTGTAACTGGTATATGACCTTCTATGGAAATACAGCTGGTAAGGGAAGAACATCTCTAGTAAGCATGCATACAACTCCGGGAAACACACAGTGCATGCTCCCTCCCAAGTGCTAGCAAGCCACTGCACATGCAGACAACCCACCCCAAGGGAAGAATCAGGGGAGAACGGACACGAGACCCTGAAAGTGTGCCAACATACAAAACCCCAAGTCAAAAGGTCAAACCCCACACTTGCCCTCCTCCAAGGTGCCCACGTGGCCCTGTTCTAATTGTGCTTTACTTTCTTTTCATTCCTGCTGTAAAGCTTTTTAATAAATGTTCATTCCTGCCCTAAAACTTGCCTTGGTCTCTTTTTCTGCCTTATGCCCCTCAGTCAAATTCTTTCTTCTGAAGAGACAAGGATTGAGGTTGCTGAAGACCTGTGTGAATTTGCCACCAATAACTGGACTACCTGCCACCACTCACATGACTTGTAAGCTTTGAGATGTCCCCTATTTGTGGGCTAAACCAATGAATGCTTTCCATGTATTTATTCATAGTTTTACCTATAATTCCTCTTTTCCTAAAATGTAAAAAACCAAACTATAACCTGACTGCCTTAAGACCACTTAGTCAAGGTTTCTTGGATTTGTGTTTTCTCTGGGCTGTGGTCACTCATATTGGCTCAAAATAAATCTCTTTAAAATATTTTACAGAGTTTGTTTTCTCATTAACACCCCGGAATATGCTTCTCTGATGTATTTCATGATGGCTATTCCTGAAAAGCTGTCTTTGGTAGGGGAGATTTGCATCTGTAGAGAAAATCTGCACTGGTGCAGCCAAGCTTTCTCTGAGGTCCTCCCTTGTCCAATCTAGGAAAGATGAACTGAGATGCTGACACCTCTAAAGTCTGAAAGAAACCTTTACCATCTATTCTCTCTGAGGGCTGCCACCTGCGAGGTTTCATCTACATAACAAGATCACCTTTGCTAGCCACGTCTCCTCTTCTCCCACTCCCATAACCCTCTTGCCACCATCCAAGCCCTACTCTTTCTGTAACCTCAAGATGGTATAAAAGCTCAACCATCTTGACTTTCTTTGAGATCTTATATATTTTGTTCCACAAGATAATGCTTGCCTCTCAGGCTCATTCAAATTCAAAAGAGAATCATTTACAAGTAATTTCTGTCTCCCTGATTCATTCTTTCTCCCTAATACTGCCCCACAAGAGAATTGTCTGCATTCCTCATATCCTCCCTCCCTTGTGAAAATGATATATAAGCTTCTTCAACTCATTTAGGGGGCTGGGATAAATACTCCATGGTTCTCCTCATGCATGTTAATAAATCTGTATGCAGTTCCTCCTATTAATCTGCCATCTGTATGTTGATGTTCCAGCAACCCTCCAGAGGGCAAAGGGGAAGTTTTCCCTTGGCCCCTATACCTGCCTCCTTTTTTATTGCTGAGTGGTATTCCACTGTAGGAATATACTATAATTTATCTGTTCAGTCACCTGTGAATGGACATTTGGGTTGCTTCCAGTTTTACATTACTACAAATCAAGCTGCTATAAACATATTGTATAAGACATTATATGGACATATGCTTTTATTTTTCTTGAGTAAATACCTAGAAGTGAACTGTCTGGATCATATCACAGTGTGTGTTTAACTTTTAAGAAACAGGGCAGGTCTTTAAAAATGTTTGTAGAGACTTCCCATTCATAAGCCTCTGTCATTTAGGGTTGTGTTTCATTAACTCTTTATTGTTTTCAAGTCCCAAGATACAAAATTATACCTGCAGTCAAGAGAAATTCATGAACTCTGATCATTTATATTAGTAAACATCATGTACATATAAATAAACTGGCAAGAAGTGCATATTGCAGTCATTTTCAAATGATACTTTGAAATGAGTTAATTCTAGTTTGAGATACTTTGTAAGTAATTATATGTTCCAAGGATTCTCTTCCTTCTCAGAAGCTATTTCAGTGATTAAAAAGCTTAAAAGGTTGACGTCTGTTTCTTGTATTTCCAAAAATCTCAGAATACAACTACAGGTTCTGAAACTTCATGGTACTGAGGATCCTTTTCTTTGAGTTGGGAGCCACTCAAGGGTCTTCTCATTATTGTGACGGATTCAACCAGCTCTCTTTAACTGTCTGGTGGCAGATAGCAACTCTGGCTAGGTTTTTAAAGGAAAATGTATTGTCAGGGTGTGTCCCAGCTCCCAGGATGAAGAAAGTTGAAGAACTGAGTTCAAAAGAGGTGAGACCCAGGGAATTAGAGTACCTCGTCACAGGAACATCTCCACAGCCTTCCAGAGCCGCAACACTCAAGACATTGAGCTGCAGCAGTTTCTTTCCTCCTTGCATCTCTCAATTCAAGTTTCAAAGTCTGAGAATGAAGCAACCTCTCTACTAACATCAGAACATGAGCTATGCACGTGGATGCACCAGGACAGCAAAAGGAAGGGTCTAGCAGAAGAAGCCTTCAAACTCACCATTAACTATTGGCATGCCTGTGCAAGCAATAGGGTTTGCCATCCCACCAAGGGTGCACAGAGTGGAGGAGAGTTCATCATCCCTAGGAAACTGAGGCAGTCAGAAAAGGCAAATGAATACTGCTCTGCCTAAAGGCTGACAACCCCTTCCATTGGCAACTGGTGTTAGAAGAGATGTATTCCATTCTCCTCAAGTTCCATCAGCTCTTAAAACCCACTTGAGCTTTCTACCTAAAGGTTATCAAGAAAAATGTGTTCTTTCTGCTTGACCTTCACTTCTTCAAACAGAAAACAGAACCACAGTGTCTGAAGGAGCTAAATAGAGCTCAGATACACATGAAAAATCCTGGCTTATCATTTTTATGGAAGACTGACCCTGTGCAGGCCAGCATTGACAGTAGCACCAGACTATTGGCCGTTGTACAGAGTCCTGACTCAAGCAGCGGGTTCCTTATTTGCAGTTAAAAACCCTTGACTGAGAAGAATAACCTTCAACTTTCAAGCAAACCCCAGGCATCTTCTATTCTGCAGCATGTGGGACTGCACTAAGACTTGTGAGAATTGCATACTGTTGATGGCACGTGGAATGTTGTGCAATAGCGCAGGTTCTCATATGCTAGGAGACAGTTTAGGTTTGAGACCCCTGAGAACTGGGAATGGATGAGATGTTTGTTAAATATATAATCCTATGCTGTTTAAAGACAAAAAGATAAGGTAAGAACATGTTTCTGTCCTACGAGATAACTTTGTTGCTCCTAGTTATGGAAGCTCTTAACTGCACTTTGTTCAGTCTGAGGAAAGACTTGAATAAATAAAAACAGCTAGCAGTAGAAGGAATGTCCTTGTGCGCAGGTGTATAAAGTTCTAACATTATCTTGCACCTTTTCAGACAACACTTTCTAAATATTTGAAAAACTAAGTTTAGACTTAACAGAAAATTTGCAAGACTACGGAGAGCTCCTGAATATCCTTCACCCAGATTTCCTTAAGGCTAACATCTTATGTAATTTGGCACAATTATCAAAGTTAAGAAATTAACATCAGTGCACTACTATTCACTAATCTACAGATGTTATTTGAATTCTGCCTGTTTTCCCATTAATATCCTTATTGTGGTCCAGGATCTAATCCAGGACCCCACATTGCAATTAGTTATTGTGCCTCCTTGGTCTCTTCTAATCTGTGACAGTTTTTCTTTTTCTTTCATGGCCTGGGAACTTTTGAAGTACAGGAATTAGTTGTTTTGTGGAACACCATTTAATTTGGGTTTGTCTGATGTTTCTCTCAGAATCAGTGCGAGGCTATGCATTTGTTATGGATTGAATGTTTGTGTCTCCCCCAAATTCACATGTTGAAATCCTGACTTCCAATATGATGGTGTTAGGAGGCCAGACCTTTTGGGAAGTAATTAGGTGATGAGGGTGGAGTCTCAAGAATGGAACTAGTGCCCTAATAAGAAGAGATTGCTGGGCACAGTGGCTCATGCCTGTAATCCCAGCACTTTGCGGGGCTGAGGCAGGAGGATCACCTGAGGTCAGGAGTTCGAGACCAGCCTGGCCAACATGGTGAAACCCAGTGTTTACCAAAAATACAAAAACTAGCCAGGTATGGTGGTACACGCTTGTAATCCCAGCTACTTGGGAGGCTGAGGCATGAAAATCGCTTGAGCCCGGGAGGCGGAGGTTACAGTGAGCCAAGATCGCACCACTGCACTCTAGCCTGGGCAACAGAGTAAAACCCTGTCTCAAAAAAAAGAGAGACATGGGAGTTTGCTTCCTCCATCTGTCTTCTGTATACCATGAAGGGACACAACAGGAAGACAGTCGTGTGCAAACCAGGAGGTAGGTCCTCACCAGACACCAGATCGGCTGGCACCTTGGTCTTGGACTTTGCAGCCCTCCGTAACTGTGAGAAATGAATACTTGTTATTTAAGCCACTTCATCTATGGCAATTTGTTATAGCAGTCTGATCTAAGCTAGCATTTGTGGCAGGGATACCACGGAAGGGCCACTGTGCCCTTTCAGTGCATCACATTGAGGGCACCTGGTAACAACCTGTCTAACTTCTGGTATGACTCATTTTGATCCCTTGATTAACGTGGTGTTTGTGAGGTTCCTGCACTGTCGTTCCTGTTTCCCTGTGCTAAAATGTTTTTAAAAGATACTTTTTGACTATGCAAATACCCTGCTTCTCATCATACTTTTACCCATTAATTTTATCACCCATCAAAGATTCTTGCTTCTCAATAATTGTCACTGTGGCGTTTACTTAAAAGTAGTTTTCTATTTTTATCACTTCTACGTTTTCTATGTTCATCAGTGGAATTCAACTGTGAGGCAGAATTTAGCAAGAATTTTTCTAAATGTCTATGCTGTGAGGGCACCAGGTCAGGGGACCAGCCTTCCTTCTGTTCTTCTAGGGGGTCAGTGCTGGTCAGACAAGCTCTGTCTGGCCGTTTGATCCCCCCCACAGCAGCTGCTGAGGGAGGAGGAGAGGATCCACTCCCCTTGGCTCTTTGCTGCCCCTGTGTTTTTTCGCCTGCTGTTCCTTACACCAGATTGCCTTCCCCCTCACCGTCTAATTGTTCCTCAGGCCTCAGCTCCTGTAAATCCTTAGCAGGGAGCTTTCCTGTGCTTCTTCCTCCACAACCTTAGCACTTCTGTGTGCTCTCTCTGTCACAGCAAAGAATATGCTATCACAAAACAGCCACATTTTCTTTTACGAGTCCCACCACACTGTGAGTAAAGATCACATTATCTCTAGATTCCTGAGCTATCTGGCAATGTCTGACTTACAGGACCTCCCTGGGAAGGGTTAGATGAAGAATGAATGAATGTAAAATAGAGTATTTGTCACAACCCCCTTTTTTACATTGAACATTGCAATATATTTATTAAGGTATAATTCATACAGAGAAAAATTCACTTTCGTGGTGTGTAGTTCTCTGAATGTTGATGAATGTATACTGTCAGGTAATCATTACCACATTAAGATACAGAAATTTTGCACCACCCTGAAAAAGTTTCCTTGTCCTCTTTATGGTCATTCACCCTTACCTCCACCTTCACCCCTGGCAACCCCTGATCTATTCTCTATTAATTTAGTTTTGCCTTTTTCTGAATGTCGTATAACTGGAATTGTAAAATACGGAGCCTTTAGAATTTGACTTTTTTTTTAACTTACCATAATTCTTGTGAAATCCATCCATATTGTTGTTTCTATCAGTACTTTTGTCCTTTTTATTGTTGAGTAATATTCCATTTTATGGATTTACTGTGGTTTCTCCATTCACCAGACACTGGAACTTGTTTCCAGTTCTGAGGATGACAACTAAAGCTGCCACAAGCATTCATGAACCACCCCCCCCCCCCTTTTGTTTTTGCTTGTAGACATATGTCTTCATTTCTCATGAGAATATACCTAGGAATAGAAAGGCTGGGTCATACGGTAAGTATATGGTAGACATCAGAAGATGCTGCCAAACCTCTTTCCCAAGTGGGCTGGGGAGGGCCACCCTTGTGTACCTAAAACCTCCCTGGTCTGGAAGGGAAGTAGAGTCAAGGGACTTTGTAATGATACATGCAAACAATGCCAAAGAAGGGCATTTGTGTCCTGTATTATAACATAGGATGTGATGGGACAGGATGTTATGAAGTCACTCTATCTAAGCAGAGCATTATTCAGTTACTACATTGAGAACCCAGTGTTTCTCTCTGAATTCATTTGTCTTCAAAACGTAGAAGTGCTGTAATCCCAGCACTTTGGAAGGCCGAGATGGGCAGATCACGAGGTCAGGAGATGGAGACCATCCTGACTAACACGGTGAAACCCCGTCTCTACTAAAAAATAAAAAAAAAACTAGCCGGGCGAGGTGGCGGGCGCCTGTAGTCCCAGCTACTCGGGAGACGAGGCAGGAGAATGGCGTGAACCCCGGGGGCGGAGCTGGCAGTGAGCTGAGATCCGGCCACTGCACTCCAGCCCGGGTGACAGAATGAGACTCTGTCTCAAAAAAAAAAAAAAAAAAAAAAAAAAAAACAACAACAACAGCAAAAACGTAAAAGTGATAAAAATAGAAAACTACTTTTAAGTAAACACCACAGTGATAATTATTGAGAAGCAAGAATCTTTGATGGGTGATAAAATTAATGGGTAAAAGATTGATGAGAAGCAAGGTATTTGCATAGTCAAATGCCAGCACTACATGGGAGTTTCTCCTCACCCTCACCAGAACACTGAAAGCTGGGGTGAGTGTCCCCCCTGTTATTTTAGACAAATTATGTTAGCTCTCTTTTCATGGGCATATTTGCCTTTTTACTTTTTTTCATTCCTGAGACTGCCAGGGAAGTATATCTTCTCTGCTGAAGAATCTATTCAAATATTTTGTCCATTTCTTATTCTGTCATTTTTTTATTATCGAATGTTGAGACCTCTTTATATATTCCATATAGAGCAGAACTTTTAAATTTGGATGAAGTCCAATTTATTATTTTTTTCCTTTGGTGGTTTGTGCTAACATTTCTTTGTTTTGGTTGATTCGTTGTTGGCTAAACCTCCTTGTCTGAATTCTTCACCTCGGTAAGATTTTTTTGAAAAACAATACAAGTCATGGTTTCTAGGGCCATATTTAAGACAAGTCACTCAGCCATCAGTTGATGTCATTTTCTTATAGGTTAAATGGGAAGAGAAGTTTCTTCTTTTTGGGAAATTTTTGTGTTGTTTCTGATAAAAGTCAAGATATTTGCCTGCAGTGAGAATGAGAAAATGATTGGGCTTTTAGAGTTTTATGTCAGTAGCAGCAGTAGGTGGAGGAGGCAAGAAGGAGTAAGGATATACAGCAAAAGAACTGACAGAATAAAGTGATGTCAGGGGCTCCTCGTCTGTAGGGAGAGAAGGAGAAGCAGCAGGAGAGGGAATCCGGAGAGGGACCACCTTCCCATTGAAACAGACATGCCCTCAAGCAGGAAGTGGAAGTTTTATTTTTTTGTTTTTTTGAGACGGAATCTCGCTCTGTCGCCCAGGCTGGAGTGCAGTGGCTGGATCTCAGCTCACTGCAAGCTCCGCCTCCTGGGTTCAAGCCATTCTCCTGCCTCAGCGTTCGGAGTAGCTGGGACTACAGGCGCCCGCCACCTCGCCCGGCTAATTTTTTGTATTTTTTAGTAGAGACAGGGTTTCACCGTGTTAGCCAGGATGGTCTCGATCTCCTGACCTCGTGATCCACCCGTCTCGGCCTCCCAGAGTGCTGGGATTATAGGCTTGAGCCACCGCGCCCGGCCAGGAAGTGGAAGTCTTAGTAGCAGATAAAAAAGTATTATTCAAATTTGTATTATTCAATATAAAATTATTATTATTCAGGTTTTTGTCTAAAAACTGAAAAGACATAGAAAATATCCCCCAGCTGTTTCTATTATTGATGGCATCATTATCACTTCATGAGGAAAGGTGCCTTTTTCTGGAAGTATTTTCTGGCCTCAGTTCCCTTTAGAAGGTCAGTTAAAAAAAAATTTTAAAAAAGAAAGGGGATCCCATACAACAGAGTCAAAGTGTCTCTTACAAGGAGTGTCTGCCATGTGCCAGCACTTGTGCCAGGAACTATACATGCTGCCCCCAACCCACCTTATTTGGTGTTTACACCACCTTGCTGAGGACTCAGCGTGCAAGGAGGCTCTGGTCCAATAACTGCAGAATACAATAGAATATAAGTGACCCAACAATACAGTATAACTGAAAGTCTATGTGACTCTCTTGGGAAAGTCAAAGTTGATTCTTCTTTGTCATACTTTACTGCATCAGGCTTCTCTTTCTGAAGACAAATGAATTCAGAGAGAAACACTGGGCTCTCAATGTAGTAACTGAATAATGCTCTGCTTAGATTGAGTGACTTCATAACATCCTGTCCCATCACATCCTATGTTATAACATAGGTACATCTTAAGACAAAAATGCCCTTCTTTAGCATTGTTTGCATGTATCACTGCAGAGTCCCTTGACCCTACTTCCCTTCCAGACCAGGGAGGTTTTAGGTACACAAGGGTGGCCCTCCCCAGCCACCCATAAGAAGCTGCTGATAGAGTCGTTTTTTCACCACCCACCTCACAAGCAAATTATGCATCACCTTTCAAGTAGGATGGGATAAGATCTTATCAGACAGGCATTCACTAACTAGAACCAGAAAAAAAAATCTGTCCATCTGGCCTGGGCAATGTGCCCTCCTGGAAAATTACTGAATAGCTCCAAACTCCATAAAAATACATTCCTTAAAATGCCAGCAGAAGGCACAGACTTATGGAGAAATCAAGAAATTATGCAGCCTGCGCAAAGCTCCATTCATCACAGGCTTGGGGAACAGCAATAAATGCCCACCCAGACTTTGTGCCAGGAACATTAATAATTAGTTCATGGGAGCTGTCACTCAAGAATGCCCTGGCCCTGATTCGGATTCTAGTCATGGGAGAATGCAATATAAACACTCGGAGACTAGAGCAATGAGACATTTTGTCCTGTGTGGGTTGAGAATCAGAAGCAACCCTCCTGCTACCAGGAGGCAGTGAGAAGTGATAGCTTTGGGGATGTCTCTATGGGCTGAGGAAGGCTTCCCAAGTTAATTTCAGCTGTTGCTGCTGTCTTCCTTGCAGAGGGGAAAGCTATCAGACTAAGGTCCACTGTGTGCCTCCTTATCTCTTCCACCATCACCATCTGCTCACAATTGCTGTGATGTCTCCTAACCGGCCTCCCTACTTTCTCCTTCTCATGATCCTTCATACCTGTGTTATGGGCCAAATTTCATACACTGAAGTCCTAACTTCCAGTACATCACAATGTGACTGTACTTAGAGATAGGGTCTTTAAAGAGGTACCAAAGTTAAAATGAGGTCATTATAGTGGGCTTTAATACAATATGATGGGTGTCCTTGTAATGAGAGGAAATTAGTACACAGACACACAGAGAGAAGGCCATGTAAAGATGCAGGGAGAAGGCGGCTGTCTACAAGCCAAGGAGAGAGGCCTGACAGAAACCAGCCCTCCCACCACCTTGATCTCAGACTTCCAGCCTCCAGAACTGCAAGAAATAAAATTCTGTTGTTTAAGCTCCCCAGTCTGTGATAGTTTGTTATAGAACCCTGGCAAACTAGTACACACTGCCACCTCACAAATCACTCCATGCCCTTCCTCAGGCACTGAGAGTGCCCTTCTGCTGCCTAATGATTACAGTGCAAAGGTCTGGCCCTGGCAGTAAAGTCATTTTTATAATGATCCTCCTTCATCTTGCCTTACAGTGCCTTACTTCCTTTTAGATTCAGCTCCCTTGAGCATCAGTTTTTAACCCACACTTTCTCACTCCTTGGCCTATGCCTGTGCTGTTCCCATGCTGACATCACTCCTCCCTCAATCTCAAGCACGGGCCCCCTTCTCCATGGAGCCTTTCTTACACTCCCAGCTGAGACAGACCTTTCTTCTATGATGTGTATAATTTCCACTCACATTCTAAATATTTATGCACATGTTCTGTGTATCTAGGAGCCATGCTGGATTCAACTTTGCATTTCTTCTAGTCCCAGCATATTTCTTTGCACACTAGAAGTTCTCTACCAATATTTGTTGAATAACTGGTAGAAATAACATGTGAATGTTAATGGCTGTGTGATCCCCTGCTGAGAAGTATTTGTGCTTACACGTATTTTAAAAGGTAGCATGGGGTAATGAAAATAACTAGCTAGTGATGGAACAAATCTGGCTACAAATGTTGGCCAGACCACCACATAGTGTCTTCCTGCATGTCCCTTGACTTTACTGCCTCTTTGCTACCTCTAAAGGGGATATTTCTATCTCCTCTATAGGATTGTTATATGGATTAGAGACAGTAAATATGCAAAGTTCTTACACATACTAGACCCTCGAAATGTTAATTTCCCTCCTTTATACTTGTCTGAAAATGCTTAACCTAAAGAAATAAGGTTCTAACAAGATAATTTTAAACATTAGAGGCAACTGGCTGGGCCAGTCATCTCTGTAGGAAGCTCTCACTGTCTGAGGAACCCACATAGTGTCCTGTACCATGCTAGGTAAACAACCTGCTCCTCTACTCCCCCCTTGAGTCATGAGTACTGAGAACAAGCTGGTCAGAAGAGATTCTCAGTCATTCTAGTCATCAGATCTGATATGAGAACTCCACATACTGTTTAAGGGCTTCATCATATGTGTCCAAAGGACCAGAGGCTGTTATACCTCAATTGGCTTGATGGAATCCTGGCTGGCATACTGTAAGAATACAACACATGTGAAGTTTGGTTCATTTCAGCAGACATTTAACAAGTGCCTTCCACTTGTGGATCTACAGAGTGTACTTTCTCACCTTCAGGCATTTTCACCCTCATGTGGATGTAAACAGACACACAGGCAGAGCACTGTGAACTAGAGCAGGTGATTACAAGTTCAGTGGGTTCAGTGGGTCCTCATTATTAGTGCACTCTGTATTTACAAATTCACCTATTTGCCAAAATTCATTTGTAACCCCCAAATCTATACATGCTGTACTTCCACCATCATTTAAAGGCATGTACAGAGCAGCAACAATTTTAGTCACCCGACATTGCTGTTCCCAGCAGAGATGGTGCTCTGTCTCCTCATTTGAGCTCTCATACTGTAAACAAGTGTCCATCTCATGGTCCATGTAATGCCACATTTTCCAGTTTTGTAGTTTTTGTTGGTGATTCTGCTGTTTAAAACAAATCCCAAGCATAGGCCATGCTGTCCAATATTCCCAGGTGCAAAAAGGCTGTGACATGACTTACAGGGAAATACATGTGATAGATAGACTTTGATCAGGCATGAGTTCTAGTGCCATTGGCTGTGAGTCCAATGTTAATGAATCCACAACATACATTAAAAAAGGGGTTTTTAAACAGAAACACAAATAAAACAAGGATCTGTCAATCAGTTGATAAAAATGTGACCAGAGGCTCTTAGGAACCTAATCTTATATTTACCCTTAGGAACAGTGGTTCAGTATTTACTAATTCACTGTTCACAGTGACTTTACTGTTCACAGTGACTTTATAGAACATAAATACAGCAAATAATGAGAACTGACTGTATTCGGTATGAAATTCAGTTCAGAAGTTGAAAGTGGTAGATGAGGTTGGGGAGACACAAACAAGGAAGTTTCTTAAATGGCAGGTCTGGGCTTTGTCTTGCTGCTGGAGAGTCAATGGCAGGGAAACATGATTAAATTTTTATTTTTACATTCTGGTGCCCATGAAAGGAATGAGTTTGAAGAACAGTTTTGACAAGGGGTGGTGGTGGATAAAACAACTTTCCAGGATTCTTTTCTCTGCATTAGCAAGTGGCACAGGACTTCTAAGTATAACTTCCACTTCTAAAAATATAACTCTGTGCCTGCAATGGACTGGAAAAATGAAAAAGCTTACTCTAAAGAGCCACATAAGCCATGCTTAGCCATACTGAGTGTGTAGCTGAGCAACTACTTAGTAAAGAGCTTATGGTGTGATGTGGGAATGGAGATGTAATGAAGGAAAGCTGCAGGACTTTGGGGCTTTGACAGGACAGGGTCACAGAGTTATTTGCCTGTGAACATGCCCTACTCTTCAAGAGGAGTGAAAAATAACCCTGAAGGCAATTTAGAGATAATCAGGGCTACCACCTCCATTTCAACAGGCAGAGGCCCTCCACCTGGAGCCTTGGGAACAGAGCTGAGGAGACAGGACCCCTACCTAGAGCTATGGGATGGCATTGACATGCCAGTGAGCCTGGAAGGTGAGACACGGAGCCAAAGAGAATTATTCTTGAGCCTTAAGATCTAATGGAATTTGACATACTAGGTTTTGGATTTGGTTGGGAACTTCTGGTACCTTTCTTTTTGAATGTGAAAGTTTATCCTATGCCTGTCCCATGATTACATTTCAAAAGCATGTAACTTGTCAGGTTTCACAGGTTCACCGCTGGAGAGGAATTTAGCCTCAGGATGAATTGTATCTTGAGTCTCAACCCCATCTGATTTACGTGATATTTAAATAAGACTTTAAACTTTAGATTTTAGATGCTAGTATGTGGTTGTCAAAATGGAAGGCTGGTCACGGTAGCTCACACCTGTAATCTCAGTACTTTGGGAGACCGAGGCGGGTGGATCACGAGTTCAAGAGGTCAAGACCATCCCGTTCGACATGGTGAAACCCCATCTCTACTAAAAACAGAAAAATTAGCTGGGCTTGGTGGTGCACGTCTGTAGTCCCAGTTACTCGGGAAGCTGAGGCAGGAGAATCGCTTGAACCTGGTAGGTGGAGGTTGTAGTGAGCCGAGATAACGCTACTGCACTCCAGTCTGGAAACAGAGTGAGACTCTGTCAAAAAAAAAAAAAAAAAAAAAAAAGGCAGAGCTAGAATGCTATGGGCTGACTTGTGTCTCCCCAAGATTTGTATGTTGAAACACTAATCCCCAGTGTGATGGTATTTGGTGACAGGGCCCTGGGGAGATAATCAAGTTTGGATGAGGTCATGAGTGTGTGGGTCATAATCCCTTTGTGACTGTGTTAGGATTACTGTCCTTATAAGAAGACACACCAGAGAGCTGGTGCTCTCTCCCTCAACCCTTATCTCCCACCACATGAGGACACAGATAAAGGCAGCCAACTATAAATCAGAAAGAGAGGCCTCACCAGAAACCAACTATGCTGTCCACCTTGATCTTGTTCTTCTAGCATCTAGAACTGTGAAACAATACATTTGTATTATTTAAGTTACTCGGTCTATGGTATTTTATTATGGCAAATGAGTAGTCCAAGGCAGCCTGCAAGCTGTAAAATTTCTAGAGGTGATTTTGGGGACACACTAGAGACATCTTTTTATTTTATTATTTTTGTATGTGGGGATAAAAATCAGTTTGGGAATTGCGTATATGGTTATCTTTCTACTGGAAAACTTATGAGAAGAAAAAAATTGGATATTCCAACATTTAAATTCCTTCCTTTATCTGATTAATAAAACAATGCATACATGCATTTCATGCATATATAACATACATATATGCATGCATACATTCTTACACTTCTCTTTACTTTGGAACACGTTAGAAAGAGCTATAAATTGGGAGGCAGATTTTGTTTCAAGTCCAGATTTAGCCACCTATTAGATGGGATCTCTGCCCCTCAGTTTCTTCAATGGTTAAATAAGGACAATAATATTGTGTTAGCTCTACCCAGATCATAAGAATCATTGTTGGAAGATAAATAGACCATATACATTTAAAAAAATTTAAAGGCTATAAAGATGCAAAGTATGAACATGGCAGAAATAGAAATTGCCTCTGAATTGCTGGGAACCCAAGCCTGAAATAATTCTTGGAAGGAAGAAAGTCACTTAGGACTTTATAAGTGTCACATTGCTCTTCATGGTTTAAGAACACCAAAATAGCTAAGAAATGTTACGTAAGGAAAATCACTTCTACCACTTGATAATAGTAGTTTTTATGGAACTCTGCTTTTGCTCTCATCTGCATGAACAAATATACCCACATGCAAGCTAGGTCCTGCTTCAACTAAAATTCTAAAACAACACAAAACAACAACAGAAAATCCTTGTATTAGAAACTGAAGTGGCCAACTAATTAATTTATCCTGCCCACAATTATCTGTGTACCCATTATGTGCTTAGCATTGCTCTAAAGGTTTAAGGAGGTGCCCAGCAGCATCCAAGCTTCCTTTGAGAAGATTACAATGCAGTTGGGGATAAGACAATGACACAAAAGAGCTGTTAAATAGAGCAGGGAAGTAGTACAAGAGATGTCACAGGCAGATTTGTGACAAGTGCTGACAGCGTGTCAAGATTTCGGAGAATGAAGAGATGAGAGAAAGCTGAGCTAATCTTTGAATTTCCTGTTGAAGAGAAAGGACTTGAGTTGGATATTGATAATCAACTAGGATTTGGATAGGAAACAAAGAAGATGTTGGCTTTGGTTACAGAAATATGAGTTCGGTAAGTCATGTACAAATCTACCAGCTGGGACTATCTAGGCAGAATAATAATCTTTATGTACAGTATAATCCATAGTACAATGGCAACTGTACTATGGATTACACTATAATCCAGTGGTGATCATGAATGCCCTGATAATATAGCCCAGGCCACTACATCACCAGTCCTGCTTCCTTCTGGGTCACAGGGCCTTCAAAGTATATGAACCCTTGAAATTATAATTTAAACAATAATGCCCAAAATGAGTTTCATGAAACCTTGATACCTTCTGACATATATCAGTAAGTATTGCCTCTGAAAATGAAGACATGTGGTTAAAGAAGTTTCGGAAACACTAAGTACCGTATCTCCACTGGACGGCTTCAGTGCTCATTATTAGATGCACTAGACTGATTGTAGTAACTCTGCTCCATTCCCGCCCCCTGCTTTATAAAATCCAAAAATTCTTTAATGGTGGGCACAAAACAAAGATACTCAACTAAATGAGGGGCAGAACTCTTAGTTACTTCCATCTCTGAAGGAGAGAAGGCTGCCACGCAGGGCCACACAGGGAGTTGCACCCGGGGATAGGATAACAGCAAACTGGAGATGCAGAGAGAAATTTACGTCTGGTGTATGGCAAGCAGGGTTTCACAGGCTTCCTGTGAATTGGCTAATTTGAATAATTTTGTGGACTCTAGTACATAAAGACTGTCCCTAATTGTCTGGGTTCTGGCCCCAGGTGATTTGGGTGAGTGCATAGTGGTTTTCAGTGTGAGAGCCCAATAAAGAAAATGGTTTGAGTGTGGGCTTAATCAGTTGCTCAAGAAAGGGAACTGACAGGCTTCCAGTGGGGACCTCAAATTGGGTGGAGATACCATTTCCAAAAACAACAATAAACAAAATAGACCACTCTCTTCTGTGATCTCTACTGCATTCTAGGGGCTAGAAGCCTGATAACTACATTACTAAGATTCCAGAGGGAACAGAGTTCAGACTAGATGCTGCCAATGGAGAAGCACTTACATGAAAAATAAAAGGCAAAAGGGAGAGATCTACTGTTGTTTCTCCAGCAAGCGGCTGGAGCACATCTGAGATTTGTTAGATGCAATGTTTTCATGTCCTTTCTAGACATTCCCCTGAACATTAGTCACCTCAGGTCTGGAGACGCTAGTGATAGCGACAGCAACTTCCTAACTGTGGTGTTCTTTAGATCTAATGGTGGTTTTACCTGATCTTTGCAACTTCAGGCCTTCCAATAAAGTTGTAAGCTCCCAATCGCCTGCATTAAATATTTTTCTGCTAGAAATCTACAGTGGTTACTGCTTTCCTGACTGTGTCCCCACAATATAGCATACTTAAATTGCTGAGAACCCATGCTATGAAACAAAACAAAACAAACTAGCATTTCCCAAATATGTTTGACCATAGAACCTGACTCCCCATTTCCCCTTCTCCCCAAAACCACCTTCTGGTAGCTTAAAAAATCCATTTCATGGTTCACCCTTTGGAAAACATCTATGGATTTCTATGTTGAGAATTAGGAGTCCAGAAATGTGGGCTTAATCTCAGCTGTGTGACCTTGGGTAGGTCACATCACTTATCTTGTCTTTAGTTTCTCTGCTGGATCAAAAGAAGAGTTGGATGAAGATAACCAGCAATTTTAGCTCTCATTTTTTTTCCATTCTGTGAGAAATGTTGTCCTTAAAAACTATTATTGTTCAGGTAGAAAAATTAAAAATTAAAAAGAGAACCACTGTGTTTTCCTTTGCCTTCTCTTCCTTTTTAGCTTGGTTTGCCTGAATATTTTGAGTCAAGCTAAGAAAATTCCAAGGAAACTGGCAGTAAGTAAATAAATGCTGGGTAGCTCTTACTAAAGTGATATGGTATTTTTAGAACTTTAATATATTAGTGTTGATCCTAGAAATGGTCCCTTCAGAAATGAATTTCCTTTTGTACTGACACAGCAAAGAAAGGAAGAGATACAAGAAACAAACCTCCAACACTCAAACTGAGTCATTTTAAAATGTAGCAAGCTCCCTGTCACTGGGAACATTCAAGTAGAAACTAGATGTCAGCATGGCAGAGATAACAGAATCAGTTTTGTCTTTATTTTGCTACTTTTCTGAAAGGGATGGCACAGATCACTTGCACATATCCCCACATTTTACAGGCAAGGAAACAAAAATTCAGGGAGGTTATGTGGATTTCCCGAGGTCACACAGCAAATCCATGGCAGAACTGGGAGAAAGACACTAGACATCTCCTCGCTATTCCCCACTACACTCTTCTGTACATCTGGAATTCATCTGAGCCTCTTTGAGGAGTAATGTTCCATCACTCAACCTTCATTTTTAGATCTCTTTAAAGAAGCAGAGTCATTTTAATATGAGCTGGAAAAGACTCGAGGTTGCCAGATACTATGGGAAGCTGATGAAGTTGGAAAGTTTGAAGTCAACTTTTTGCCCTCCGAATCCTTTTATTTGGGCATCCATGGCAGGGAGACCCCATGCTCCAGCCTTGCTGTGCCCACTGGTGCCAGACGAGGCACCAGGATTCTGAAAATCCCGCATGGCCCCCTCTACCCTCAGACAGTCTCTCTTGCCTCATTTTGAAACTTCAGTCCCTGCAGACAGCACTGAAAAACCAACCTGAATACTAGTATCATCTAAATGGTTTGAAAACAAACTGCTCACCTCAGAGAGGACACAAAATACAGCCTGAAGTTGATGCCATTTGTGATGTGGCTGCTTGGAGCTGGGAGCTGGGCTTCCTCTGCCAACTACTTGACAGAATCCACATTCGTGTTCTTAATGCAGCTGGTAGTGGGTGTGTGTGTAGGGTAATGGCCTTTTCTTTTATTATCCAAATGCTCTTGAAGAGGGAACCAAAAAAAAATAAAAAGTGCTGCTAAAGCAGAGATCTGTCTGTGACTTTGCAGAGAAACAGGTGCTTAATGCAGATCTGGTTTTATCCTGAGCTTTTTCCCCAAAGAAAACCCAAATGTGGTGAAGAAAAAAGAAAGCCACTGAGGTTTTCTCTTTTCCTAAGATGATAGAAAGAAAGAAAAGTAACATCTTATTTTTTAAAAACCTGAATTTTTACCTATCAGGTTCTATGTTTACTAATTGGGTGATGAAATTATTAGAAGCCCAAACATCAGCGTCATGCAATACACTCATGGCAAACCTGTACGTGTACTCCCTGAATCTTAAAAAAATAAAAGGTCTGAGTTTTAAGTAAGCTATTTGTTCCTTTTGCTTTACGTTATGTTTAGACTTCTGTGAGAACTTCCAACAGTGAGGAAGCAAGGGACCGTTGCAAAAAAGCAGCCCTGATTTTCCAACAAGTTGTGCTTGGAGATTGTGCTGGAAGTCAAGAGGGCAGGTTAGATTAGAGTGAGTTGAGCCTTGCACTTTTGTTTTCTCTTTAATTGTTAACACTAAGCAACATCTTTAACTCTACTCTGCTCTCTTGGCCCCCATGCTAAACTTATCACAGATTCTCTTATGATTTCCATTTTATTCCACATCCACTGTCACTCTCTCACTATTGCTTGTCTTTCACTCTTGTTGTTGGCTGCCATCGTCTAAACGTTTATGTGCCCTCAAATTCGTATGTTAAAACCTAATCACCAATGTAATGATATTAGGAGATGTAGCCCTTGGGGGGTGACTAGGTCATGATTAGTGCCCTTAGAGAAGAGGCCTCAGAAAGCTGCCTTGCCCCTTCCCCCACAGGATGAGAGTGAGAAGGCAACCATCTATGAAACAGAAAGCAGACCCTCCCTAGATTCCAAATTTTCCAACACCCTGATCTTAGACTTCCTAACCCCCAGAACTGTGAGAGATAAATTTCTCTTGTTGATAAGCCCCCCCAAGCTATGATATTTTAGTACAGCCTGGACCAATGGACTGAGTGGACCAAGGCATTGACTTCTTACTGGCATGCTGCTTCCACTCTCAACTCTCTACAATTGGCCCACGTGGCCGCTGAACACAACCTTCTCAAGCCCAGATGTAATTCTATGAGTCCCTCATTCAAAATCCTATGATATCTTGACCCTCAAGTCCCTTCATGACTGTGACGATTAATATTGAGTGCCACCTTTGGATTGAAGGATGCAAAGTATTGTTCCTGGGTGTGTCTGTGAGGGTGTTGTTGAAGAAGATTAACATTTGAGTCAGTGGACTGGGAAAGGCAGACCTACCCTCAATCTGCATGAGCACCATTTAATTAGCTGCTACCTTGGCCAGGATAAAAATAGGCAGAAGAACGTGAAAAGCCTAGACTGGCTTAGCTTCCGAGCCTACACCCTTTTCCCATGCTGGATGCTTCCTCCCCTCAAACATCCAACTCCAAGTTCTTCAGCTTTGGGACTCAGACTGGCTTCCTTGCTCTTCAGCTTGCAGACTACCTATTGTTGGACCTCACCTTGTGATCATGTGAGCTAACACTTCTTAATAAACTTCATTTTAGATATACATCTATCCTATTAATTCTGTCCCTCTAGAGAATCCTGGCTAATAATGACCTAACCAGTTCTCTTCTCTCTTGCTCTGATCTTGAAGCAGATCACATATCCTTTTTCCTGTTCTTCATATGACACCTGCAACATTTCAGAGGAAAGGTGTGACATAAATCTACACTTTTCATACCTGAGGATTGTCAGCAATGTGCTCAGGGCTATGCAATGTGTCCCCTCTCCTTGTTGTCTTCCTCTGTATGGAGCAAAGGGAGTGTCTATGATCCCTCCTCTGAGCAGGACAAGTATTTTGTAAAAGGCATATTTATTCATCTGCTAGATGTTTGTTTAAACAGCAGGTTCTCTGCCAGGCTCCCCAGATACATTAATAAAGAAGACAAGCAAAGTTCTTGCTTGTGGGGAGCTTAAATTTTGTGTGAGATGCAGATAATAAACAACTAACTAAATAGAAATAATAATTATGGTTAGAAATGTATGAGGGGGTGTGGTGCATTGTACCAGGATAGAGAGGGATGCTACTTAGGTAGGGTTGTCAATTAAGGAATCTATGACAAGATGTTAGTTAAGTTGAAATATTAAGGATGATAAGGAGATTCTTATAGGGTACTGTTTTGGAGAGCAAATGGCCTGGAGGTGTAGAAACAGTGGCCAAGCAGACCATACACAACAGGAAAGGGTGTGTTCCAGCTGACCACCTCCCTCCTTCTGGGAGGACAGTAAAGAAATATCCAGGGCACTCTTTGTCATCCCTTCTTCTTTGATTCAACATTGTATTGTAAGTCCTAGCCAATACATTAAGGCACAAAAAATAAATAAAAGTTAAAAATATTGTAAAATAAGAAGTAAAACTATTTTTTATTTGAAGACAGCATATTGTATATGTAGAGAATCTAAAAGAATTGATAAACTCTCAGAACAAATATGTTAAGTTGTCAAGATCACAGGATCTAAGTTTAATGTAAAAATATCAAGTGTATTTCTAGGCGAGAAGTGTCAATTTTGAAAATGACAGTAAGAATAACTATATTATTTGCATTATCATCAAAAAACATTACATTGGAATAAACCCAATGAAAGATTTGCAAGACATTAAAAAATGTATCCACCATGATCAAGTAGGATTTATTCCTGAGATGCAAGGTTGGTTCAACATACACAAATCAATTAATGTGATCATCACATAAACATAACTAAAACCAAAAACCACATGATTATCTCAGTAGGTGCAGAAAAGTCTTTTGATAAAATTCAACATTCCTTCATGTTAAAAACTCTCAATAAACTAGGCATTGAGGGAACATACCTCAAGATAATAAAATCAATCTATGACAAACCCACAGCCAACATCATACTGAATGGACAAAAGCTGGAAGCATTTCCATTGAAAACCAGAACAAGACAAGGATGTCCTCTCTTACCACACCTATTCAACATAGTATTGGATGTCCTGGCCAGAGCAATCACACAAGAGAAAAAAATAAAGGGCATCCAGATAGGAAGAGAGGAAGTCAAACTATCCCTGTTTGCAGATGGCATAATTCTATACCTAGAAGACCCCAAAGTCTCTGCCCAAAAGCTCCTCAAGCTGATAAACAGCTTCAGCAAAGTCTCAGGACAAAATCAACATAAAAAAATTACTCACCCTCCTATACTCCAACAACAGTCAAGCCGAGAGGCAAATCAGGTGCACAATCCCATTCCCAAATGCCACAAAAAGAATAAAATACCTAAGAATACAGCTAACTAGGGAGGTGAAAGATCTCTACAAGGAGAATTACAAACCTCTGCTCAAAGAAATCAGAGGTGACACAAACAAATGGAAAAACATTCCATGCTCATGGATAGAAAGGATCAATATCATTAAAATAGCCATACCGTACAAAGCAATTTATAGATTCAATGCTATTTCTATGAAACTACCAATGACATTCTCCACAGAAATAGAAAGCGCTATTTTAAAATTCATATGGAACCAAAACAGAGCCCAAATAGCCAAGGCAATCCTAAACAGAAAGAACAAAGATGGAGGCATCATCCTACTTGACTTCAAACTATACTAGAGGGCTACAGTGAGCAAACAGCATGGCACTGATACAAAAATAGACACACAGACCAAAGCAACAGAGTAAAAAACTCAGAAATAAGACCACAAACCTACAACTATCTGATCTTCAACAAAGCTGATGAAAACAAGCATTGGGGAAAGTATTCCCTATTCAATAAATGGTGCTGGGATAACTAACTAATCATATGCAGAAGATTGACACTGGACCCCTTCCTTACACCATATACAAAAATCAACTTAGGATGGATTAAAGACTTAAACATAAGACCCAAAACTATAAAAACTCTGAACCACAACCTAGGCAATATCATTCTGTACATTGTGTTGGTCCGTTTTCGTGATGCTGATCATGACATACTCAAGACTGGGCAATTAACACAAGAAAAAGATTTATTGAACTTACAGTTGCACGTGACTGGGAAGGCCTCACAATCATGATGAAAGGTGAAAGCATGGCAGCAGACAAGAGAAGAAAGCTTGTGAAAAGAAACTACCCTTTTTAAAACCATCAGATCTTGTAAGACTTATTCACTACCACAAGAACAGCATGGGAAAGACCTGCCCCATGATTCAATTACCTCCCACCAGTCCCCTCCCACAACACTTGAAAATTCAACAAGAGATTTGAGTGGGGACACAGCCAAACCATAACATCCCACCCCACCCCCTGCCAAATCTCATGTCCTCGCATTTCAAAACCAATCGTGCCTTCCCAATAGTCACCCAAAGACTTAACTCATTTCAGCATTAATGCAAAAATCCACAGTCCATCATCTTATCTGAGACAAAGCAAATCCCTTTGCCTATGAGCCTGTAAAATCAAAAGCAAGTTAGTTACTTCCTAGATACAATGAAGGTACAGGCACTGGGGGAATACAGCTGTTCCAAATAGGAGATATTGGCCAAAACAAGGGGCTACAGGCCCCACGCAAATCTGAAATCTAGTGGGGCAGTCAAATTTTAGAGCTCCAAAGTGATGTCCTTTGACTCCATGTGTCACCTCCAGGTCACACTGATGCAAGAGGTGGGTTTCCATGGTCTTGGGCAGCTCCGCCCCTGTGGCTTTGCAGGGTACAGCCTCCCTCCTGGCTGCTTTCTTAGGCTGGTGTTGAGTGTCTGTGGCTTTTCCAGGCACACAGTGCAAGCACTCAATGGATCTACTATTCTGGGATCTGGAAGACAGTGGCCCTCTTCTTCCAGCTCCACAAGGCAGTGCCCTCGTAGGGACTCTGTGTGGAGACTCCGACCCCATATTTCCCTCCACACTGCCCTAACAGAGGTTCTCCATGAGGAACCCCCCCCTGCAGCAAACTTCTGCCTGGATATCCAGAAGTTTTCATACATCCTCTGAAATCTAGGCGGAGATTCCCAAATCCCAATTTTTTGACTTCTGTGCACCGGCAGGCTCAATACCATGTGGAAGCTGCCAAGGCTTGAGGCTTGCACCCTCTGAATCTGAATCCTCTGCCCAAGCTCTAAGTTGGCTCCTTTCAGCCATGGCTGGAATGGCTGGGAGACAGGGCACCAAGCACACAGCACAGGGACCCTGGGCCTGGCCCACAAAACCACTTTTTCCTCCTAAGCCTCTGGGCCTGTGATGGAAGGGGCTGCTATGAAGTCCTCTGACATGCCCTGGAGACATTTTCCCCATTGTCTCGGGCATTAACTTTCAGTTCCTTGTTACTTATGCAAATTTCTGTAGCTGGCTTGAATTTCTTCTTAGAAAATGGGATTTTATTTTCTATTGCATTGTTAGACTGCAAATTTTCTGAACTTTATTCTCTGCTTCCCTTACAAAACTGAATGTCTTTAACAGCACCCAAGTCACCTCTTGAATGCTTTGCTGCTTAGAAATTTCTTCCACAAGATACCCTAAATCATCTCTCTCAAGTTCAAAGTTTCACAAATCTCTAGGGCAAGGGCAAAATCTTGCCAGTTTCTTTGCGAAAATATAACAAGAGTCACCTTTGCGCCAATTCCCAACAAGTTCCTCATCTCCATCTGAGACCACCTCAGCCTGGATTTTGTTGTTCATATAATTATCAGTATTTTGGTCAAAGCCATTCAACAAGTCTCTAGGGAGTTCCAAACTTTCCTACATTTTCCTGTGTTCTTCTGAGCCCTCCAAACTGTTCCAACCTCTACCTGTTACCCTCACATTTTTCAAAGTCACTTCCACATTTTTTGGATATCTTTTTAGCAATGTCCCACTCTCCTGGTACCAATTTACTGTTTTAGTCCATTTTCACAGTGCTGATAAAGACATACCCAAGACTGGGCAATTTACAAAAGAAGTAGGTTTAATGAACTTACAGTTCCACATGACTGGCGAGGCCTTACAATCATGGTGGAAGGTGAAAGGCATGCCTCACATGGCAGCAGACAAGAAAAGACAGCTTGTGCAGGGAAACTCCCCTTTTTAAAACCATCAGATGTAGTGAGACTTGTTCACTATCACTGGAACAGCATGGGAAAGACATGACCCCATGATTCAGTTACAACCCACTGGGTCTCTCCCACAACACATGGGAATTCAACATGAGATTTGGGTAGAGATACAGCCAAACCAAATCAACTTAGGAATAGGCAAAGATTTTATAGTGAATATACCAATAACAATTGCAACAAAAGCCAAAAAAATGACAAATAAGATCTAATAAAAATACTAAAGAGCTTCTGCACAGCGAAAGAAACTATCAACAGAGTAAACATACAACCTGCAAAATGAGAGAAAATTTTGCACACTATGCATCTGACAAAGGTCTATATATCCAGTATCTATAAGGAACTTAAACAAATTTACCAGAAAAAACCCCAATGACCCCATTAAAAAGTGGGCAAAGGACAGGAACAGTTTTCAAAAGAAGACATACATGCAGCCAATAAGCATATGAGAAAAAGCTCATCACTGATCATTAAAGAAATGCAAATCAAAATCACAAATGAGATACTGTCTCACACCAGTCAGAATGGTTACTATTAAAAAGTCAAAAAATAACAGATGCTGATGAGGTTGTGGAGAAAAAGGAACACTTATATACTGTTGGTGGGAGTGTAAATTAGTTCAACTATTTGTGGAAGACAGTGTGGCAATTTCTCAAACATCTGAAAACAGAACTTCCATTTGACCGAGCAATCCTATTACTGAGTATATACCTAAAGGAATATAAATCGGTCTATCATGAGGACACATGCATGTGTATATGTTTATTGCAGCACCATTCACAATTACAAAGGCATAGAATCAACTTAAATGCCCATCAATGGTAGACTGGTTGAAGAAAATATGATACATATAAACCATGGAATACTATGCAGCGATAAAACAGAATGAGATAATGTCCTTTGCTGGAAGAGGGATGTAGCTGGAGGTCATCATCCTTAGCAAACTAATGCAGGAACGGAACACCAAATACTTCAAGCTCTCACTTATTAGTGGGAGCTAAAACAACACCCACTGAGGTCTATCAGAGGGGGGAGGGTGGGAGGAGGAAGAGGATCAGGAAACATAACTAATGGGTACTTGGCTTAAATACTTGGTTGATGAAATAATCTGCATACCATACCCCCATGACACAAGTATACCTATAAAACAAATCTTCACATGTACCCCTGAATTTAAAATAAAAGCTAAAAAAAGGATGTGCAAAACTATTCTATGCCAAAAAACTACAAATATTGCTGTGAGAAATTAAAGAAGTCCTAAGTAAATGAAGTGATATGTGTTGTTTATGAATTGGAATACTCAATGTTATTAAAAATGGCAATTCTTTCTAAATTGATCAATAGCTTTGATGTAATCCTAATAAAAACCCAAACAGAATTTTTACAGAAATTGAAAAGCTAATGCAAAACTTTTATGAAAATAAAAAACCTACAATTTTGGAAAAGAACAAAATTAGAGGACTGATACTCTTTGATTTCAAGGCTTATTATAAGTCTACAATAATTATTGACATGTAAATAAATGAAACACATTAGACAGCCTAGAAATAGGAATGTGCATACATGGCAAAATGATTCCAAACAAAAGATGCAGTGAGATTTAAAAACAAAGGAAACTCATTTCAAGAAATGGTGATGGTACAACTGGATATCTGTATGGAAAATACTTTGATCCCTACCTCATACATACCTCCAAATTAGAGATTGTTTATAGACCTAAATATAAAAGCTAAAATTATAAAGCTTCCAGAAGAAAAAATTGGAGGATATTTTCCTGTTTTGGAGTAGCCCAAATGTTTTTTTTTGTAAAAAATACTAAGTATAAAAGTTTTTTTTAAAAAAAGAAAATTTAACATCAACAAAATTGCAAACTTCTCAACAAAGATGTCATTAAGAAAGTGAATAGGCAACCCATAAACTGTGGAAAAGGACAAAGGACTTGCTATAGAACACCTACAGATTAATAATAAAAAGGCAACAACCCCATAAAAATGGTCAAAGGTTTAAATAGCCACTTTACAAAAGAAGATGTAAGAGTGGCCAATAAGCACGTGGAAGAGGGGTTAAATATGTATTAGTCACTACAGAAATAAAAAATTTAAATCTCATCGAAATTCCACTACAACCATTGTAATGGCTAAAGGTTTTAAGAGACCATTCATACCAAATCTTGTCAAGGTTGTAAAACAACTGGAGCTCTCATTTAGTTCTGTGGAGGAGGTTGTAAAATGCTACAGTTATCTTGGAAAATTATTCGGCAATTTTCATATAGTAATCATGTGAACCAGAAATCCCATTTCTAAGCATTTACACAAGATAAATTAAGACTCATGTACACTCATATGCACAAACTGCAAGAATATTCATGGCAGCTTTGTTTGTAGTACCCCAAACTGAAACCAACTCAAACGTTCATCAACAGGTTAGACAAACTGTGCCGTATTCATGAATGGAAATTTACTCAGCAATAAAAATGAGTGAATTACTGATGTGAACAACAATATAGATGGATCTTCAAAATGCTGAATGAAAGCAGTCAGATCTAAGGAGTATACAGAATGTTGAGTCTGATTATGTGACGGTCAAGGACAAAACTAATCCATAATGATACAGATCAGAACAGTGGTTGACTCTGTGGACCACTGACTAGAAATGGTCATGAGAAAATTTCCAGAGGTCACAGAAATGTTCTATATTTTGATTGGGTAGTAGTTCCAGAAGTGTTTATATTTTGCAAACTTAAACTGTACACTTAAAGTCTGGACATTTCAATAAGCACGGAAAAGAGTTCCATTAAATAAAAACTCTACTTTTCCCTCCTAACTGCCCAAAAGATAATGAAAGCATCCTTTTAAAGATTCAGAAAGCCAGAGTGGGAAAAATACTGGATTTGGAAGTTTATGCTTTTGTATTGTTTTTATCATACCTTCATTTCTGCAAATTGTCTTAAGAACTAAACTTTGACCTTTTTTCACTTCTCCAAATTCCTGTCAAAGGGACCTGAGCAGTCACGCCCTACAAACCATAAGATCTCATCAGATGGGTTTTGTTAGTACTATATAATGTGACTTACTTTTCAACCTCACTCTGGTATAGCATCACATGGCAGATAGCAGATGCTGAAAGAAATACAAAGATTTTACTCCAAAATATATTTCCTTGACATATTTTGAAATGGCTGCCACAGAGTTAACAGATTGAAATGGCCTTGCAAAGCTTTTTTGTGGGGAAAATTTGCATCTGTAGAAAATCTCCATTAATGTAGCCAGACCTCTCCCATTCTAGGCCTTTCTTGGGTCTGGGAGAGATTGACTGACAGTCTGACACCTTCAAAGTCTGAAAAGAGACATTTACCGTCTATTCTTTTTGAGGGCTGTTACCTAGGAGGCTTCACCTACATAATAAAAACCTTGGTCTCCACAACCCCCATATCTTAACTCGGGTATTCCTTTCTCCGATTTCAAGTCTTTAGACAATAGCTTAACTCTCCCAATCAACTGTCAACTTAAGAATCCCTGTAACTCACCTGTGACTTATAAGCTCTTGCTTCGAGATGTCCCACCTTTTTGGGCTGAACCAATGTATATCTTCCTTGTGTTGATTTATGGTTTACCCGAAATGTGTGAAATCAAACTGTAACTAAAAAACTGTAACTAAAACCAAATAGCACACTTTCTCAGCATTTCTTGAGATTGTGTAATCCACCCTGCAGTCACTCATATTGGCTCAGAGTAAGTCTTTTAAAGTATATTTTGTCAGAATTTGTTTTTTTCCATCATCAGTCTGGATTGCTTAAGGTGACAACATCGAAAAATACACAATAATAATAATACCATGTATGTGGAAGGTGCACTTCTCTACAGATATTTTTTAGAGTGTTTTTCAAATTATTTTCTTTCTGAGCAGCACAGAATCTGACATAAGACCCACAGATAGGAGCTGGTTGCTTTGGTGGAGGCAGAAGCAGGAGAAAGAGAAGAGTAGGAGCTTCACTCTTTCCTTCTCTCCCTCTCTCTCCCAGCTAGTGTACCCTGAGGCACCTCTGCTCAGCAGGAAATAGTTTGCAAACCACAGATGCAAGGGATTCTTCTGTGTTATACTTGCCACATTGGCTTCTATTAGAGGATCTTAGTAAATACTGTTATATAGTCTCTCAGCCTCACTGGAAACACATCATTTCTCAGCTTGTGACTAGTTTAGGAATAACAGAGGCAGAATTCCTTAACTGGTACCTGTCCTTACCTCTTCATGCATAGCACAGCCTCTGTTTACAGAGGATTCAAAACCTGGTGTTTGTACTTGTACTTCCACCATCTCCCAGGACCATGGGGAGCTGCTCCCGGCCCTTGTATACCAAGGTCCAGGACTGGTAGAGCTAAATAAACACTACTGATTATTGCCACATTTTTTTTATCCTTAGCTTTGTTTTTTGCCTTTGTTTTTTAACTTTCTAACTCTTTTCCTCTCTTTATTTAATGGTTTTTTTTTGTTTTTTTGTTTGTTTTTTTTTCCCATGCTCTCCACTTGCTTCCCTGATGTTTTTCCTCTTGCTCCTTCTGGGCCTCAGGAAAGGAAGGAATATATTTATGACCACAAATCTCTTTTCTGGGAATTCATCACTCTGCAATTCTTCACTACATCTCTGATAATGGACAAGTAGTCATAGGGAAAAGGCCACAAGTAAGGACAAACACAATTGAATAAATACACAGCAAATGCTCAACTGATTTGAGAGAAGTGTCCCAGCAGGGTGCTGCTTGGGGTACACATTCCACAAACTGCATTGCAATTACTCTGAGAACACCTTGCTTCTTCTATCTCAAAAAAAAAGTTAAGTATTAATTAATGAGCAATTAGTTCAGCCTTATGAGTTATTGCTCTAATAAAATGGCTGTTGAAGCAGGAATCATGACCAGTTTTAGTATGTTATTGCTATTCTAAGAGACATCTTTAATTCAACAATTAGGAGGCATGAAATGTACTTTAATAGACATAATTTAATGATATAAAATTGTTCATCTGGTGTGAGCCATTCATCTTCGTTAATACACCTCAGGTCCTGTGGAAAATGACTCTTCAAGAGGACTTACAGAGGCTGTTTGTTTTTTTCTCCCTGTCCTCCAAACTATCTGTGCTGGGAAAACCAATGGTTTTTTTAATGTCATCTCTGTTACCAGCTTGAGGTCTTGACTGCACAATAAAAGCAAGTTCTGGCGTAGAAACACTGTCTTATGCTCTCCCATCTCTCCCCATAATGTCTAAGAGTTATGAGTAACAAGTATTTTAAATCAAATTAAAATTGAATTTCAATTGTTGAATTAAGTATAAAATTTAGAAGACCTTCCTGTGGAATTAAGTGTATTTACAGAAACTGTAGAAGGTTTATTAAATTATGCTTTTTACCTTTTGTGGTGGTTCTCATTTTGTTACCAGTAGCAAGTCTAGGTGGGGTCTTCAGTATTTGATTCTTGTCTTCTTGGAGGAAAGAATTTGACCAAGAGACAGACATAGATTTGAGGCAGAAACAAGAGTTTATTGAAGCAAAGTAGAGTACACCTGGGCAACTAGGAAGATTGAATGCCCCCCATCTTTGGTTCAGGAATCTTATAGATTTACTACTTCCTGTTTATTTTTCTTGATCTTCTCCCTTCCTCCTTCTCCATGGGTGGGCTGTTGGCTAGCCGCTGCATGTGCAGTGACTCCTCAGTATCTGGGAGGGGCAGCATGTGCCATTGGGTAGTTGAAGTTAAAGACATGCTCTCTTAGGGAAATTTTCCCTTACTGGTCTAGCGCCCCCAGAGGAAGGTCATATACCAGACAAACTGCCATTTTGCCCCTTATTGTGCATGTCTGGCCACACTTGCTCAATTCCTAGGATCTTATCAGAAAGTCATTGCCCACAAGCTCAAGATGTTTCCTGTTTGTTAGGAAAATTTCCCCTCCCTGGCACCAGCTGTGACCATCATTCCTGAAGAGGCTGCCATGGCATGACAGTCACCTGATGGTCACCTGATATTGCTTGGGGTCATATCCTGCCCTGCTCATATCTGCCTATCTGTCTAACACTTTCATGTGTTCTAAGAGAGTTAATGGTTTCATAACTTCTTTCATAGATCCTTCCCTTTTGCTTCTCAACACTGCCACCACCCAGCCTTTGCCCTCTCTTGCCTCACTCACCTGCATCTGAGTTTCTGTCATTGTGTTTGTCATACACAAAATCCTGGTGAAGTTTCTCTTTATTTTGGCCTCTTCTTCAAGTCCTAGTTTTATAATTCATGACTCATTTGAAATTGCTTCTCAACAAAATTTTGTTAATTTAATAGAGATTTCTTATTTTTTTATTTGAAAGCACTTTAGTTTAGATAACTATTTTATTTGTTCTTCAATAACTTCACATTATTCTCTTTTTCAATGGTTATTGGCCAAATCAGCAAGATTTTACATTATTCTGAATGTGAACATTAAAGGGAGCAGCATGACAAGAGTAGAAATTAAAACTGACTAGGAAGGAAATATTCTGGGATCATGTTCTTACTCTGCTGATAAATCAGCTCTTTATGTAACTATGGATGAGTTTCTAAGCCTCTCGAAACCTCACTTTACTTATCTATAAATTGAAGATAATTATACCTCCCAGGGTTGCTGCTAAAATCAAATGTGGATAATTGATGTGAAAATGCTTTGAAAAATAAGAGTTCTATACTAAGCCAGTTTAGCAATGTAGTCATATGCGAGAAAGCCTCAAGGTTTGGCCTTTCTCCTGCACAACTGGTTTGCATAAAACTTTTCTGAGCTTCTACCTCCAACTCTACTTAGGTGAATATCCATTAGTGCTTCAGTCCTCAGTGTCCAAAATCCAACTCAGCATTTTTATTTTTCTGAAGAAGCTGTAACTTCAGTTGGTTCAAAACATGGCTAATAATGTTACCATCTTGGTCGTGCAGACCTGAAACATGAAAATTATTTTCAATTTGGATGGCCATGTCCCAGTATTGGTAGCATTATGCTGGTTTACAATGATTCCCAAATACCGTATCAGAAATTTATATTCCTAGAGTTCTGGAGGTTGGAGGTTTGGAATCTAGGTGTCCTTGTGGTTATTCCTTTTGGATGTCCTAAGGCAGAGTCTATTCCATGTTTGTCTCCTGGCTTCTGGTGGTTGCAAGCAATCCTTGGCACCTGTAGACACATCACTCTAATCTCTGCCTCCATCTTTACATGGTGTTCCCCCTATGTGTCTCTATCTCTTTCCTTTCCTTATAAGCACACTAGGTCATTTGCTTTAGGGGCCCACTCTACTCCAGTATAACCTCATTTTAACTTGAATACACCTACAAAGACCGTATTTTCAAATAAGATCATATTCACAGGTAGTGGGGACTAGGACTTTAACATATCTTTTGGGAGGATATAATTTTAGTCCCTATACCCTGAAATATTACCAAAAGTCCACCTTTAAACTTCAAATGTCCTGGTTTGGATGACAAATTTGATTGTCACCAAAAACTTTGACTCTTCACTCTCTTCTCCAACATCTCATCTTTTTGCAAAACCAGGAAGGAATGGTTTCTTGCATTTCAGCTATCTAAATCTGTACCTGCACCATGTCCCTCCATTTCTGACATCTCTCACTCTATTATTTTCCTCAACATCTGACCCTGTTATTCTACCTCTACTGACCTAGTCTGCTATCATCCTCAAACTGCAACTTCAGCCTCTGGCTATCTCCTACATGTCAATTCCTAATTCCCAAATTTAACTGTTAATATGTCAGCCATCCATAAGCCAAATCACCCTCTTAAGTGGTCTATTTGTCCATATAGATCACTATTTCAATAGGGTGAAAATGATTCATTCTTTTTAATGTATAATTTGGAATTCATGTATTTTAATTAATGTATTTATTTGTTTCGAGACAGAGTCTTGCTCTGTCACCCAGGCTGGAATACAGTGGTGCAATCTTGGCTCACTGTAGCCTCCACTTCCAAGGTTCCAGCGATTCTCCTGCCTCAGCTTCCCGAGTAGCTGGGATTACAGGTGCCTGCCTGTAGTTCCAAGCTAGTTTTTGTAGTTTTAGTAGAGGTGGGGTTTCACCATGTTGGCCAGGCTGGTCTCAAACCCCTTACCTGAAATGACCCACCTGCTTCAGCCTCCCAAAGTGCTGGGATTACAGGCATGACCCACTGCACCCAGCCAAATTAACGTATTTTAATCTCTTTCTTCTCTTACGGAGATACTGTCTAGGACTATAAAATATTTTTTCCAGCCTTTTGTTCAAGACCAAATTAAGTACATATGATGTTTGTTGATATTCATCCTTATGTTCATAGGGCTTCCTTTTAAATCCTTGAATTAAGGGTAGGGATGAGGGAAAAAATTCACAAAAGAAGAGAGACAATCAGCTGAAGCTCAGGCATTTGTATTAATACATTGTTTTATAAGTACTGTATGATGTGCTTCTTTGGGTAAATATCAGAATTTTGAGTAAAGGGCACTCATGATTTTCTTGATTCTACTCTTAGTTTTGTAATAACTTGGTGTAGATTGCTTTGTGTTCGTACAAATCAGTGAGATCCTGTGGGAGAAAATTATTTTGGAGCGTGAGTGGGTTTTCAGCCAGAGACTGTGGGAGGCACACATGACGTCTGTCTGCTTTTGCCTTCTCATAACTAAAATTGTAGTATTTTTGACAGACTTAAACTCTCAGGGATGGTAGCAAATTAAAGTGGTTTCTAAACAGCCAAGTTTGGCCTGAATTCTGCTACACAAATGTGTAACAGATTACCATCAGGCAGGACATGAAAGTTGACTGTTTTAAAAATCTTCAAAAGAGAGGTGAATTTCTCCCATTTAGTAGCTCAAAATGAATGCTTGTGAGAGAGCCAGCAAGCTCGGTGTGAAACCTGTACCATTTGAACATATTAAAAATAGAAAAAAATCCCAGAGAAACATCTTTTCAGAACAGGTTTAGGATGGGCTGTGGGATTCTGGCATGGTTAAAGGTTAATCTTTGGCATTCAGAGCAAAAAAATTTAATATATTTAAGCTTCAAAGGACAGAAAACTCCAGGATTCCCATTTATTCCGGGGTGATTTTCTTTTGGCTCTGGCTAAATCATCTGGGGCAAAGGGGCTTTCTTTAGAAAACAAATAAAAGTAAGAAGGAAAAGCAAGAAAGACACAGTTCTGGCATAGCCAGGAGAAAATGCTGATGGGAAGTGTGGAGGAAACCCTTCTCTAATGAAGAAAGTAAAAGCAGATGAAGGCAAATTAGAGTTTATCTGGGTCCAATAGAGAAATGGAATCATGTTTCTAGGTCTTCATTTTTCTAGTGCACAACAAAGATGGTACAACAATTCTTATCACGGTGAGCCCTAAGAGTGATTGGACATAAGTAAACTTTGGTATGCGAAAGATAACAAATTGCAGTGTTGGTCTCAACTATATTTTAATGTTTATATTTGTGTATTTAAACATAGCAATTAGACATAATTAAAATGCTTGATGCTAATTATGTTGATAAATAATTACATACTTAAAGGAAATACAAAGTTGACAAGATGGCAGGTTATCTTCCTTCTAGCTTTCTCTTTTATTGCCTACAAAATACTTTCAGGTTGGGGTTGGCTGGTGCAGCTGGCAGGCACCAACCACCCTTACCTTTCCAGGAGGTCTACCCACAGAGCATAAAAGGAGACAAATGCTTGGGAAGCTATTGTTGTAAATACGGATCTCAGTGCGATAGATTGCAAATGTCACACTGCTAGATTCCATCACTGGATTCCTAAAATCAATGCAGAGATAAAAAAACAAGTTTGTTTTTTTTTTCTCCCTTAAAAAAGAACAACTTTCTAATTTTCAGATCTTTACAATTAAGGAAATTTCCAGAAGAAGTTGTAAGAAAAGGCAGCATCAATAGCAAATACTTTCCTGAAAATTGATTTAAAAACATTTTTTATTTTCCATTATTTTTGTCTTCTTTCCTTGGAAGGAGGCTTTAAGAAAATGTCTTTGTGTTCCGGAGAGATGTGAAGTAAATAGAAACTCTGATTAAAAAGTACAGCTTCCCATCTGGAGGATAATGTTTGTTCAACTCAGCTCAAGATCCTCTAAATTTGCTAGTGATGATGCTTCATGGAAATTGACAGCTGAGGAACCCAAAGAGCTGTAGTCAAATAACTACCTCCTCCGTCTCCATCTCTTCTTCCCTCTCTCCACGTCTGGTGTCCCTAAGTGCAAATGACAATGTGGGGCGGGGGTGTACATACATCTCTGAGGAACAACTTAATTAGTTCCCTAATTAAAGAAAAAACTTAAGGGGCTGTGAAGGCAGCGATTATTTAACCCTTGGATTGATAGGAAAACAAGTGAGGTTCTAAGTCTCCTTTTTATGGATGGTGATAAAAGGGTCATCTTGTCAGTTAAGACTCTCCAGGCAAAATTTTCATTAGGTTAGTCACCAGCTCTGCGATGTTCATGGCAACAGTATCCTTCTCAGATAAATTCCTCCTTTTCCATGTTGAGCTACCACGGTCTGATCTGAGGTGCCATTCACTGGCCAGTCCTGCGGCCTCCTTCCTGTGGCCCTGAAAAGCTGGATCTGTGGTCTGTTCCAGCTGTAGAGAAATCATCAGTATGTTTGATAAGATTAACAGGGGTGGCTTGAGTGTGAAGATTTGGTCTTGTTATTCCCTGGCAGCAATCAGTCACCCCAGAATATTCCAAAGGGACTGAAATAGTGCTAACTGTGTCCATTCCATTTTTACTGCTGTTCCTTTGCCAAATGAGTTTTCAGCAAAAATAATTAACAGAAAGAGTGAAAACAAGCTGGGCCGAGCAGTTTTACTTCCAGTTGACTGACAACATAGCTACCTTAAAACTGACGACTGTGTCAAGAAAACAATTACTCACAATGTCATGACTCAGAGTAGCATTTTCTTGTGCACTTGTTCTGCACCTGAAAATTTAAATAGGTGTCTCTTTTGTTGGTTTAAAAATAATTGTGCAAGTTGACCACTGTTACCTTTGAGATCACTTACTTCCTGCTTTTGAGTGTTGAAATGTTTCCTGTTTTTTACGAAATAATGCTTATAGCAGTTGACTTTTTCGGTTTTACGTTTGCTTTAGGTAAAATTAAAAAGTTGATGACCACATATTAGTCCCCAAATTAAAAAAAACAGCAACATACTAGACAGTGAAATTCAAACATTTTAGAATCTCTAGAAAAACGATGCCCACCTTATTAATTTAGTCATCAAATATTTATTGAGTATCCACTTATATGTGGCTTTTCTAAGGCAGCATCCATCCAGGAGAAGTACAATGTGAACTATAAATGTGAGTCTCCCATGTAATTTTAAATTTTCTAGTATCCACACTAAAGAAAAGGTAACAAGAAATAGGTGCTAGATTTTAATATAATATATATAAACTTTTATTTTAAGTTTAGGGGTACAAGTGCATGTTTGTTACATAGGTAAACTTGTGTCATGGAGGTTTGTTGTACCGTTTATTTCATCAACCAGGTATTAACCCTAGTACCCATTAGTTATTTTTCCTGATCCTTTCCCTCCTCTCACTCTCCACTCTCCAATAGGCCCTGGTGTGTGTTTTTCCTCTCTATGTGTCCTTGCGTTCTCATCATTTAGCTCCCGGTTAGAAGTGAGAGCATGCAGCATTTTGTTTTCTGTTCCTGTGTTAGTTTTCTAAGGATAATGGTCTCTAGCTCCATCCATGGTCCTGCAAAGGACAAGGTCTCATTCTTTTCATGACTGCATAGTATTCCATGGTGTATATGATGGCAGCAGTGGGCGTCCAGAGTGGCCGCTGCCACCTCGCTGGCTGCAGCAGGGAGGTGTGACAGTGGCGGCAGTAGCGGCTGCGGGAGCAGCAGTGGAAGAGATGGGTCCCCTGCGCCTTGCATTGCCAAGGCAGCTGACGATACCGCCATCACCCTCACACAGCCAGGCTGGACCTGCCACCAGGCCTGGAGCCTCTGTCGCTCCAGACCCTGGCTCCCTGTTAACCACTGTCACCCACCGCTGCTGCGGGGAAGGTGCAGGGTGGGAGACAGAGCTAGGTCCCGCGTGCTTCCATGCTCCATGGAACGGGTGGGAGCCAGGGACAAGTGCAAACCCTCCCAGAGCCCGTTGTCCTGGGGGCCACCATGACGGAGCCCAGCCGAGCCATCAGCCAGTTAGGGAGCAGTGAGGTCAGGTATGGGCAGGCAGAGAGGGGCCCAGGGAGGACCTGAAGCCCTTACCCCAGGCTGCAAGGAAGCACAGCCAGGGCTGCCTGTACACTCCATGGAGCGGGCAGGTGACCCACCCTCCCAGGTGCAGGACCTGGATGTCTCTGCACTATGCACCTTTGGAGACCCAAGAAGTCCCCCACTACCCCTGCAGGCTTGGGGGTGTCTGCTTCTGCTGCCTGGCCTCTTCCTGCCCCGGCACTCGCTTCAATCTTGGAGCAGGGTTAGGGCCAAGCCCAGGTGCTGTCACAAGCTGGCTGGGTTTGCCTATGCTCATGGCAGCACTGACACACCATCCCCCTGCCGCTTTGGTCCCCTCTAGACTTTGGTTGCTGAAGAGTGCAGGGGGGAAATCAAGGTGGGACTAAGGGCAGTTACCTGCTGGCCTGCAGGTGACCCTTGGCGCTAGCAGTCTGGGAGCCATGGACAGCGGCAGGAGGCAAGAAGACTCCTGGGTTCCTGGGTGGAAGGGGGCGGGTCCCCAGTAAGTCCCCACCTTCAAGCCAGGGAGGGCCTGAAGGCTGGGGGCGGGCTGCCTGTCCCGCAGACCAAAGTGAGAACTTGTGGGGCCTTTCCGGGTCGCCCGTGGCTGCCCATGGACCAAACCTCACACACGTCCTATCCTCTGAGGCCCATAAAAAGCCCAGGGCTCAACCAGAGCTGAGCAGATGATGGAATGACTAGCTGCAGAGAGGAGCTACTCTCTCTGCTGGAAGCTAAACACTTCCTGGGACAATCTGCCTGCAGAGAGAAACTACCCTTTCCGCTAGGAGCTGAACATTTGATGGGACACCCTGGCTGCAGAAAGGAGCTGCCTCCTGCTTGTCTCCTCTGAGCTGTTCTATTGCTAAATAAAGCTCCTCTTCACCTTGCTCGTCCATCACTTGTCTGCCTACCTCATTCTTCCCGATTGCAGGACAAGAACTCCAGACCCACTGAATGGCGAGGCTAAAAGAGCTGTAGCACGAACTGGGCTGAGAGGTGCTCATTGCTCACTACCTTGCAGGTAAAGAGAAGGAGAAGCTCTGTGGCCCTGGGGAACCCGGACCTGGAAGCTCCCTGAACGAGGACTATGACTCCCTCTTTGGGGTCCTATGGTTCCTGGTGTCTCCAAGCTTCCGAGTGCCACCACATTCCCGGGTGCCAGCCGTGGAAGCTGCTTGCAGTGTGCCTGGTCCAGCTGCAGCCTCGCAGAGAGCTGGGACCTGTGCCAACACCTGGAGCTGCCTGAGCCTCTGCAGCAGCCAGCTTGTCTGACTGTGCAGTGGCTGGGCCCCACACTTGCTCACACACCACTGGCGGCTCCACACCTGACTCACCCTTGGCAGGTGTGGATCCAGGCCCTTCGCAGGCGTGGGATCCAGGCCAGTAGCATGAGCCAAGCACAGCCTGCCAGGCCAGGTGGGTTCCAGCAAAACTCAGGCAAAGATGCCCCCGGCCACAGAGGCTTCCAGTCAGAAAAGTGGCACCGCAAGGATCCTGTAACATGTATGTACCACATTTTCTTTATCCAGTCTATTATTGATGGGCATTTAGGTTGATTCCATGTCTTTGCTATTGTGAATAGTGCTGCAATGAACATATGTGTGCATGTGTCTTTATAACAGAATGATTTATATTCCTTTGGGTATACACCCAGTAACGGGATTGCTGGCTCAAATGGTATTTCTGTCCTCAGATCTTTGACACAGTCTTTCACAATGGGTAAACTAATTTACACTCCCATCAACAGTGTATAAGTGTTCCTTTTCCTCCACAAACTCACTCACTAGCATCTGTTATTTTTTTACTTTTTAATAATAGCCATTCCGACTGATGTGAGATGAGATCTCATTGTGGTTTTGATTTGCATTACCCTAATGATCAGTGATGTTGAGCTTTTTTCCATATGATTGTTGTGAGGATAATTCCTAAACACATGTGGGGGATGGCTTGCTGTGTGGGGGATAACTTGTTGTTAGCTGATGAAAACTGAGTGACCTGGCTGTGCTCCACGTCTTCCATCCTTCAGTCAACTAACCCAAATGTCCTTGGCAATGATGGAGCTGCAAGAGAGAGTAAGCTCCAATATACAAGCCCATTTCAGGCTTCTGCTTGCATCGTGTATGTCAACATCTTATTGATCAAACCAAGTCACATGGCTGTGCCCAGAGTCAAGAGGCAGAGCAGGTTTCTCATGGTAAGAATTAATAATAGCAAGTAATAGTTTGTCTCCTAAACTTCTGGTGGACTGGCTCTAACTGGAAGGTTTCCACAACCCCCTGCTCAGGCTTGATTAATTTGTTATAGTGATTTACTGAACTCAGGGAAATGCTTTACTTAAGTTTATCCATTTATTAATAAAGGGTATAATAAACAATACAGACGAACAGCCAGAAGGAAGAGATATATAGGGTGAGGTTCTGTGGGAAGAGGCACAGAGCTTCCCTGCTCTCCCTAGGCACACCACTGTCCAAGAATCTCCATGTGCTCAGCTATCCAGAAGCTCCCCAACATCAGTCATTTTGTGTTGTTATGGAAGCTTCATTATCTATGCATGACGGATTAAATCATTGGCCATTGGTGATAAACTCAGACTTCACTTCCCCTCCCAGAAGTCTCAACCCTGTAGTTTGGCCTAGGTCTTTCTGGTGAACAGCCCGCATCCTAAAGCTACCTTGGGGTCCCCAGCCACCATTCTTTTCATTAGCATACAAAAGACACTCTTATCACTAGAGATTCCAAGGGTTTTAGTAGCTCTACACCAGGAAAGGTGGACTAACACATATATGTATGTATATATATGTGTGAGTGTATATGTATATATAACTGAAAACTACAATATTATAAGTGGCCTCACCTCAATCTTTGCCTTGGGGACACAGGGGTCCCTCTGCTCATTCTTGGTTCCTTCACTGGCCACCTCTCTCCCTCAGCCTGGACAGTAGCTGCATTTTGTGCTCATACTGTTGGATTACATTTCCTGAAATTATTGTCTCAGGACTGCTTTTGGAGGAACCCAATTTAAAACAGTATGATACCCCAAGCTTACTGCAGTTATATATTTTAGGTTATAGAGTGATTCACCTCACCTACAACCTATAAGTTGTGAGTTGTAATACTGACTGTTGCAATCTGAAGCAAATAAATGGGTGTTTTAAAAATTCCTATTATGCTTTGAAGCTGTGAAAACATGTCGCTAAAACATCTGTTTAATTTATTTACTTCAGTCCAATAATCAGTCAATTCAGCCAGAAATATATTTGCTTGTATAAACTGAACAGTCAGGGGACCCTTGAAACTTTCCATATTTTAGTTACTTAGTTTGGTATTGCTGGTACACATCTGCTATCTTAACCACCTCCACAATAAACTGAAATAATCATAGCACTGCTCTCTCCAGGCTGTTGTGAGGGTAATTCCTAAATATTGCTGCAAGACTCATGGCACATATGAAATTGTTAAATAACAAACATGAAATGCTCTGTTTAAGGGTTCTCCCAAGAAAACAGATTGAGGTGTATTCATGTTTTGAAATTATCATCATTTTAATTATTATTCTCCTGTACAGCGCTGGTTAAAAATATCTTTCATACAATAGGTTTCTCAGCTTTATTCTAAGCATAAACTGTACCTGAAAACTGTTTTGCTCATAAAGTTCTGAAATGACAAATCAATATAAGCCCAGACTGACTAATGGGCTAGAGTACAAAGATAACCCAGTACTCTTCTCTCCTTGTTCCCAGTCCTTTGCCATTTGACTTTGTAATATAATTTCCCATTGCAGGAAACCTGCTCTACCCCTTGACTCTAGGCTCAGCCATGTGACTTGGTTTGCCCAACAGGATGCTGGCATACACGATGCAAGCAGAGGCATGAAATGGTCTTGGTCTCTCTTGCAGCTCTATCATTGCCATAGACAGCAGGATTAGTTTGCTGGAGAATGACAAATGTGGAGGATACCCAGGTCACCCAGTTTTGATGAGCTAACAGCAAGCCATTCTCCACGCAGCAAGCCATTCTCCACACATGTTTAGAGCCAAGCTGAGAGTAGAAGAACCAACCAGCTGAGCCTAGCACAAATTCCCAACTCTCAGATTCAAGGACTAAACATGTGCTTATTATTTTAAATGACAGAGCTTTGAGGAGGTATGTTAGGTAGTACTGTTACTACTTCTAATATGGTCAAATTCATGAGATGCTTCTGCTATGGCATTTACTAATCTAGTTTCCTACTTCATCTCCTCTGTGTTGATAGTCTCAGACTTTCTGACACTATCTCACTGACTGATTACCAAGATTTTCTTCCTGACTCAAGAATTCTAAGGCTTTTCAACATTTTTCTTCTCTTGACTTTATCTCTTTTTCTATCCTGCTAGGAGTCAGACTCTCTCTTTGCCATTAACTAAATATGGAAGCAAATGGTTCCATCGATTTTTTTTTTTTTTTGAGACAGAGTCTCACTCTGTTGCCCAGGCTGGAGTGCAGTTGCACAATCTTGGCTCACTGCAACCTCCATCTCCCAGGTTCAAGGTTCAAGTGATTCTCCTCCTTCAGCCTCCTGAGTAGGTGAGATTACAGGCACACACCACCATGCCTGGCTAATTTTTGTATTTTTAGTAGAGCTGGGTTTCACCATGTTGGTCAGGCTGGTCTTGAACTCCTGACTTCATGATCCCCCCGCCTCAGCCTCCCAAAGTGCTGGGATTACAGATGTGAGCCACCATAACTGGCTGGTTCAATCTTATAATCTCTCAGTAAGTTTTTTGCCTCTTTTAACCCTGTGTAACTGTAGTTTATTATGACACAGCCAGCAGCAACAGAAGTGTTTTATTACTGTGACAGACAGTTTGAAACAAATTTCTTTGACATTCTCCAAGCCAGTGTGGGAGCTGGAGAAACACACAGTGGGTGGGAAGAAGCTGATTGAAAGGGGTATTTTCAATATATTTTTACACAAAGGGATGCATCTATAGTTTTTATGGCACTTGACACTTCAGTATAAACTGCAATAGCTGTTTTTCCCCAAAACTGTGTTAATACTATATGCCAAATAAGACTTTCTTATTTCCATTAATGCACTTACTCAGAAAATGCATACATAGTGGGGTTCTCTTTGTGAGGCCTATTTGTGCCCTGTAGCACATTGCAGTATGCTCTTTTGTTTCCTCTGTCTCCTCCATCAAGGCTCCAAAGTAACCCTAAAAGTATTGGGACTTAGTGAAGACTTACTCCCTACTTCCCTAGTGAAATCTTCACTAAGTCTCTTGGCTTTCATGAAGTCTTTTCTGGTTTACATTCAGATTCTTGCCTCTGTTTTTGTCCTAGGAAAGAGGAGTTTCATAAGCAAACACTGGGATGAATACTAAAGCTCCAACGTTGAATATTACTTGAGGGCTCCCTCAATATCTGGTACTATCTCACTGCCTCCTGAATTTGGTTTCGGGGAGGATTCCTGAACATTAGCCAAGACACAACAGTATATACAACAAGATTATATATGAAGGGGATTCCAGAGATGAGATGAACATCTCTCTAGAGCCTCCTCAAACTCGAAATTACCCTGAGGAGGCTTGGAGTGGAAGAAAAAGGAAATGGAGGCAGCTGCTCGACTTCTAACAATACTTGTTTGAGAGCAAGTATGGGGCACACCCAGAAATACGTATGGGACTTGTTCTATGGAGGGCCTGCTATATTAGACAGGATGAGAGTCAGTGAAGTAAATACTGTTCCTGGTTCTAAAGTATGAGTTATATATGAATAAAAATTCCATGGACTGGAAATTCAACCTTTTCAAGTTTCTTTAGTTTTCACTAGTATTACTTTCTGAAATCTTTCATTTGGCTTCATTTAATTGCAAATACTTTGTACTATGCATAAGAGAACCAAGAGACAGTGTGGGCCATAAAATATTCATTGCAGATTTTAATTTTGATTCTGGAGTCAAATAATAAAATGGAAATAAGGGGAAAATATTCCAAAATGAGTCACAAGATCCACAAAGGTCTGAAAAAATTATTTTAACACTCAAATTGTATTAGAAGATACATAAGTTAATGAATCATAGATCAATGCTACTTTTTGGAGTACTAACAGATGGAACTTCCACTGGAGGAAAGTGAAATACTCATCCCTGTAGAAGTCCACTTGGGTGCAAGCAAGTGGCACAGAGTCCATTGGCATTCAGGCAGCTAGCTTTGCACCTCTGTTCAGTGCTGTGAACTGGCCTTTCCATAAAAGTCCATCCCAATCTCTGTACAATGCAAACATATAATCATACGATAAAAATAAGATGTAGAGGTGGATTGTTGCAAAGAATCTATTATATCCAGACTCAAAGAGAAAAAACTGTAAAAGCAATGCAACTATACTAAAAGCACTTACTCCTTTATGAGGAAGAAGAGTTACATTTGATTATATTGAACCCATTTGCATAGGAAAGGGATAGATAGTATTGGAAGTGAAAGAGGAGAGAAACTGAGTTACATGCTCATGGCCTAGATGCAATGATAGTTGACTTGGAAGGGGTTACATGGGGCTCTACACAACTTTCTCTAGGCACTCTAGGTGCCCTGTCCACATCTCATTAATCCCCTTTACCATTCCTTTACTCTTACCTTTGTTTCTGTTTGATTTTGCTTTTAATGTCCTTTACCTTGACACTGTCAAGGAGTGTCTGTCACTGGAGGCCTGTCATTGTGCTACTGGAGCCACTTTGCCCACTTGTGTGGATTTTGAAGTGCTTTGGGTTTGAGACTCTTTGGGATGGCCCTTAGCAAAGGTTGATGAGCATGGAGATATGAGAGCCTAGCTCCTTTGCCTCCTGTCAGTACAAACTCTGAGATGTAATTTATGCTCTAGAGCTCTCCTGCAGGATGAGCAGAGGCTGGGATCCTCCCCAGAACTGCACTCTTGCTAAATGACTTCCCCTTCTCTTGTCTTGCGAATCCATTCCCTCACTGATTTCTCCTGGGGCACTTCCTTAATAAATTCCTGACAAATTCCTGAAAAATTCCTGTTCAGGATCAGCTCCTGAAGACTCAATCTAAGATGTTCTCCAATGGATAGTTCAATCTATCCACATCCTCAGCAGAGCTACTCTGCTCAGCATTGGTGGCCAGCTTCACACTGTAAACTCTGTTTCAGATAGTGCCCACAAACATTTCCTCAAAACACTCAAGGAAGGTGTGGATAGCAACAGTATTCTGAACTCTTTTTTATCCGAAAAAAACAACTGGAACGACAATAAGCCACAATCTTCCAATGACAGGAATAAAAAGTAACCTTTTTACTTTAATGAATACATTTAGGGAGACAGACAAATTGGCTCTTTTGATAAACAAGGTAATAATTCTATTTCTTCTCAGTCAACAGAAGTTAATAGCTTTCTACTGAAACCTATTTAAGTTGACAATAAGTTGGAAACTAACCCGAGTCTGTGAAAAAGGTGTCATAATTAACTTACTCAGAACGTTTCTTGATGTATTGGTTACCATTTATCATGGACAGAGGACATTTGCCCTGAGAATTGGGAGGTACGAGGTGGTGAATTTACACAGACACAGTGAAGAGATCTGGATTCTCCTGATCTAGAGCTCAGAGACATGGTTGGTGTTAGGAGAAAATTCAATCCTTACTTCCCTCTCTTTTTTTATCTTTTCTTTTCTCTTCTTTTCTTTTTTTCTTTTGTTTCCCCTCTCTCCCTCTCTCCTTCCCTCCTTCTCTCCTTCCTTCCTTCCTTCCTCCCTCCCTTCCGTCCTTACCCCCTCCCTCTTTTCCTTCCTTCCTCCCTTCCTCCCTCCCTCCTTCCTCCCTCCCTCCCCTCTTACTTCCCTGCCTCCCTTCTTCCTTCCTTTCCTTTTTCCTTTCCTTCCTCCCTCCTTTCTTTCCTCCTTCCCTCCTTCCTTTCCTTCCTCCCTCCTTCCTCCCTCCCTTCCTGCCTTCCTCTGTTTCTTTCTATAGCAGAAACCACTCAGACTGCACCCTCTCCCTCTGACTCTCCACAGTCACCAATGGCAAATAGCAGTTGCAGGAAAGCAGCACCAAGAGCCAGCTTCACAGTCAGGAGAGAACCCTGCGCCTCTTCCTCATGTTTCTGGTGCTCTACACATTCAGAAAAACTGCCCTAGTGACAAACTCTAGAAATGATCCCTGAAAATATAATCTTCATGTTACATTTCTTAATGCTGGGCTCCCCAATCCGAGGAAACAGTCCACACAGTAGGCCTCACAGAAACGGGGCAAGCCAGCATTACCTCCTGAGCTCCACCTCCTGTCAGATCAGCGGGCATTAGATTTTCATAGGAGCAGGAACCCTATTGTGAACGGCACATGCAAGGGTTCCAGGTTGCCTGATTCTTATGGAAATCTAATGCCTGATGACCCTAGGAGGAACAGTTTCATTCCAAAACCATCCCCCTACCCCTACTCTGTGAAAAAATTGTCTTTCACGAAACTTGTCCCTGGTGCCAAAAAGTTTGGGGACGCTGCCTTAATAAAAGTTTTTTAATCTGACTAGCCCCAGTCAAATTTGCATTCGGTGAGAACGTAAATAGACTTCACGTAAGGAAACGGTTCTGTTTTTTAATCTGCAGGACTTCTCAGAACCTTTATTTTGCTGATGTATGGTGCAAGTCTCTCAATACTACATTTTCCAAACTTAGTGGTTGTAACATCTTTTTTTACAGAGCATCTCTGCTGCTGTAAACAAGGTTGTAAACTAGTCAGATTTCTCTTTACCTTCCTCCACTTTATTTCTTTATCTCTTCCCTTTGATTCCTTACCTGAACCATCTTGTATGAAAATAAGTATGAGAAATATAGGTTTCTAATAATTAATATCTTATTCATCTATTATTGTCAACTCAGGCATCTGCTCTATAGAAAGTCAGAATGTATTTCTTGGGAGGAATGGGGTCTATTGCTCTCCAAAATGGCCTATGCTTCTTTGTTCTTCCATGTGCGTCTATCTCTGTCTCCAACTAGATCAGAATACCCTGGAGAACTGAGTATAAGTTAACATTTTTTGAACGAAATTAAACACTGATTTTCGTATTCAATTAATTCAATTGATGTTATAGGTCTAAAACTTACCAAGCATTCCCACCAAAAAGAAAATTTGTCAATAACTTTGGGAAATAGTCTTAGAATGTAAGACTTTAGCATTTGCTGTTTGCTGTCCATGGGACATCCTCTTAGAGACCGCTTATCACTACCTCATATATATATGTGTTGATCTCTCTCTCTTTTCTCTCTCTCTCTCTCTCTCTTTCTCTGCCTACAGGCACACCCCATTTTATTGGTGCTTTGATTTATTGTACTTCACCAGTATTACTTTTTTTTATATATACAAATTAATGGTTTGTGGCAACCCTACTTGAGCAAATCTACTGGCACCATTTTCCCAACAGCACATACTCACATCGTGTCCCTGTCACATTTTGGTAACTCTGTCGATTTCAAACTTTTTCATGACTATTATATCTTTTATGGTGATCTGTGATCGGAGATCTTTGATGTTACTATTGTAATTGTTTTGGGGTGCCACAAACTGTGCCCATATAAGATGACGTACTGAATAGATAAATGTGCATGTTCTGATTCCTCCACCAACTGGCTATTTCCCCATCTCTCTTGCTTTCCTTAGGCTTCCCTATTCTCTGAGACACAACAATATTGAAATTAGGCCAATTAATAAACCTACAATGGCTTCTAAGTATTCAAGTGAAAGAGTCACATGTCTGTCACTTTCAATCAAAAGCTAGGAATGATTAAGCTCAGTGAAGAAGGCATGTTGAAAGCTTAAACAGGCTGGGCCTCTTGTGCCAAAGTTAACCAAATTGTGAATGTAAACAAGAAGTTCTTAAAGGAGATGTAAAGTGCTTCTCCAGTGAACACATGAATAATAAGAGAGCCAAACAGTCTTATTCCTGATATGGAGAAAGTTTTAGTGGTCTGGATAGAAGATCAAACAGCTAGAACATTCCCTTAAGCCAAAGTCTAATCCAGAGCAAGGCCCTAAATCTCTTCAATTCTAGAAAGCCTGAGAGATGTGAAGCAGCTGCAGAAGAAAACCCTGGAGCTAGTAGAGTTTAGTTCCTGAAGTTTAAGGAAATCAGCCATCTTCATAACATAAAAGTGCAAAGTGAAGCAGCAGTGCTGATCAGAAGCTGCAACACATTATCCTGATCTTGCTAAGATCATTGATGAAAGTGGCTACACTAAATGAAAGATGTTCAGTGCAGATCTAACAGCCTTCTGTTGGAAGGAGATGTCATCTAGGACTTCCATAGCTGGAGTGGAGAAGTCAATGGCCAGTTTTATAGCTTCAAAAGACAGGCTGGCTCTCTTGTTAGAAGCTAATGCAGGTGGTGGCTTTAAGCATAAGCCAATGCTCATTTACCATTCCAAAAGTTATAGGGCTCTTAAGAATTAGGCTAAGTCTACTCTGTGTATGCTCTATAGATGAAACAACAAAGTCTGGATGACAACATATCTGCTTGCAGAATGGTTTACTGAATGTTTTAAGCCCACTGTTGAGAACTGCTGCTTAGAAAAAATGATGCCTTTCAAACTATTACTGCTCATTGACAATGCATGTGGTCACCAAGAGCTCTGCTGAAGGTGTACAAGGAGATAAATACTGTTTTCATGCCTGCTAATACAACATCCATTCTGCAGCCCATGGATCAAGAACAAATTTTGACTTTCAAGTCTTATTTAAGAAATACTTTTAATAAGGTAATAGCTGCCATAGATAGCAATTCCTCTGATGGATCTGGGCAAAGTAAACAAAAGCTTCCTGGAAAGAATTCACCAGTCTTGATGAAATTAAGAACATTTGTGATTCATGGGAGGAGGTCAAAATATCAACATTAACAGGAATTTGAAAGAATTAGATTCCAAACCTCACGGAAGACTTTCGGGGGTTCAAGATTTCAGTGGAGACAGTCACAGTAGTTGTGGTGAAAATAACAAGAGAGCTAGAATTAGAAGTGGAGCCTAAAGATGTTACTAAATTGCTGCAATCTCATTATAAAACTTAACAACTGAAAACTTGCTTTTTATCGATAAGCAAAGAAAGTGGTTTCCTGAGATAGATTCAACTTCTGGTGACATTCATACAGCCAACAGACACATGAAAAAATGCTCATCATCACTCGCCATCAGAGAAATGCAAATCAAAACCACAATGAGATACCATCTCACACCAGTTAGAATGGTGATCATTAAAAAGTCAGGAAACAATAGGTGTTGGAGAGGATGTGGAGAAATAGGAACACTTTTACACTGTTGGTGGGACTGTAAACTAGTTCAACCATTGTGGAAAACAGTGTGGCGATTCCTCAAGGATCTAGAACTAGAAATACCATTTGACCCAGCCATCCCATTACTGGGGATATACCCAAAGGATTATAAGGCACGCTGCTACAAAGACACATGCACATGTATGTTTATTGCGGCACTATTCACAATAGCAAAGACTTGGAATCAACCCAAATGTCCATCAGTGACAGACTGGATTAAGAAAATGTGGCACATATACACCATGGAATACTATGCAGCCATAAAAAAGGATGAGTTCGTGTCCTTTGTAGGGACATGGATGCAGCTGGAAACCATCATTCTCAGCAAACTATCACAAGAATAGAAAGCCAAACGCCACGTGTTCTCACTCATAGGTGGGAATTGAACAATGAGATCACTTGGACACAGGAAGAGGAACATCACACACTGGGGCCTATTGTGGGGAAGGGGGAGGGGGGAGGGATAGCATTAAGAGATATACCTAATGTAAATGACGAGTTAATGGGTGCAGCACACCAGCATGGCACATGTATACATATGTAACAAACCTGCACGTTGTGCACATGTACCCTAGAACTTAAAGTATAATAATAATTTTTTTAAAAATCAACTTCTGGTGAAGATGCTATGAACATTGTTCAAATGACAACAAAGGATTTAAAACATGAAATAAACTTTGTTAATAAAGCAGCAGCAGAGTTTAGGAGGATTGACTCTAGGTTTGACAGTTCTTCTGTGGGTACAATGCTATCAAACAACATCTTATGCTATAGAGAAGTCTTTCACAAAAGGAAAAATACGTCAATGTGGCAAAAGTCTTTTTTGTCTTATTTTTAAAATTTCCCACAGCCACCCCAGGCTTCAACAACCACAGCCCTTATCAGTCTGCAGTAATCAACACTGAGGCAAGACCCTTTATAAGCAAAGAGATAATGAAGGCTCAGATGATTTTTTTAAGCAGTAAACTATTTTTAATTGAGGTATGTGCATTGTTATTTAGACGTAAGGCTATTGCACATTATTAGAATACGGTATAGTATAAGCATAACTTTTAAATGTCCTGGGAAATTAAAAAACTATGTGAATTGTTTTATTGCAACATTTGTTTGATCGCAGTGGTCTGGAAATGGACCTTCACGATCCCTTAGGTGTGGCTGTATACTGTATATCAATTATTCTTACCTCTAGAATGTAGGCTCCAAAGATTAAAGATTTCATTTTGCTTGCTGCTGTACCCTCAGTACCAGGCATATATCAGATGCTTTGATGTGTAACAATGAAAAGAAGGAAGGAAGAAAGAAAGGAAGGGAGGAAGGAGAGAGGGAAGGAGGGAAAAAGGCAGGAATCCAGCGTATACACATGCTTATGGTACTTTTTTTGCTTTTTGCCAGAGCGTAGCTGCTGCCTTACACTCATATATAAAACACAAGGATTTCATTAAATAGTGGCATAAGTAGTCTTCAGGAACTGAGTGGTTTGGGGGTTAGGATAATTCTCTTGGAAGAATAATGATAAGGCACTAAGTATGTGTTGGAAGCTGTGGTGGATATTTATTTTGGCCAGCTCAGTGGAAACATATTTATTAAAACAGAGTTTCATTGATACTAATTCTATTCAACATGGACTCAAACAGGACAATAAGAGATGAGTTAGGTTCTAGTTTGGGGAACCAGAGGACTGGGACTTGGGGTCGGGGGCTGGCTGGTGTCAGGAGAGAGGAAATGTTATTATCAGGAAGAAGTTTCAAGATGTTCCAGGCATTTACAACATTCTTATTTCCCAAAATACCCAGAAAATCAGGTCAAGTAAGACATTCTGGCCCTTCCTTCCTATAAGAACTTACTTCTTACTTTTTAAAGAAGGTCTGTGAAAAGCAAAAAAGGGACCTTTTTACCAGAGCTGACTGTAATGTCAGCTACTTGCGGAATGTGACAACTGCTTGTCATTCTCAATGTCCGATCACCAGAAGGTTTCTCCCCAGTCATGGATTCATATAAGAACTTGGCTCAAATGTTTCTGACACTGAAATGGTCTTTTCCAAAAATTCTTTTCTTTTTTTTTTTTTTTTTTTTTTTTATTGAGACCGTTAATCTTCCTTTTTTCAAACTTAGAAGACTCTTTCTTGACCTTTGCCTCCCTTCATTGCTATGCTCAGCCTACAGTCACATCCTAATAATTTCTTCCTCACTATGCCTCTTCTTTCACCTCAAATGATATAACCCCATCATTCAAGGGCAGGTCCCCATCACTGGTCATGTAGATAGCTCTGACAACCTGCTAGCTGGCTCCAGGCTGAGTGAGTGCACGTTGCAAACCCAGATTTCTTTGGGGACTCTCAGATAGTAGAGAGAAAACTATAGAGATACAGAGGGCTCCAGTTATAAGTAAAATCAGCCGGGAGTAAATACTTTCAATGTAGCTTAATCAGGAGACCCTTTGTTTTTCTCAAGGAACACTCAGAGTTTTCATTATGTAGTTATTGTACCAGGGTGCTCAGTGAGGAAGAATTCAACACAGAAATTCTTTCAGATATATATATATATATGTAGGCAGAAATATGGGGTGACCTGAGAAAATATGATTTTCTGTTCTGCTGTATATTTATGGAAATCTGGCCCCCTTACACTAGAAAAAAGCTGTATGGCAGATTGTATTATTTACAATTCTATCTCTCCATGGCCTTGGTATGTCTTCCTTGTGGGAAGACTTTGCTTCCGACCCTTTTGATTTGGGGTTTGACCATGTGACTGTCTATAATGACAGCTCTGCATAGAGGCTTCAAAAGGTCTGCCATGTTGCAGCTTGCCTTCTTGAGTTTCTGAGTCCACCATGAGAAGAGGATGCCCCACACAGCTATGGCTCATTCGGCTCAGTCCCAGAGTGAAAATAAGGAGGAGCAAAGCTGAAACTGACACAAGCCTAGAGTCCAGCCCAGCCCAGCTGATTGACCTACAGCTGATCCATGGACCCATACACAAATGAACATTTATTTCAGGTCACTGTATTTTAGGTATGTGTGTTATGGAAAATCATGGCAGAATGCATGAATACAGGTTATAAGGGGACTACGTGCCGCTTTACATGCGGGGCCCGCCTAAAGCTGCTTGCCCTTAAAAAGGACTTTTCAGCTCCTCATTTTAGTTTTCACCCCACTGTTATTATTATTATCTTGAGATGGAGTCTCGCTGTGTCGCCCAGGCTGGAGTGCAGTGGCTTGTTCTTGGCTCACGGCAACCTCCACCTCCTGGGTACAAGCGATTCTCCTGCCTCAGCCTCCCAAGTAGCTGGGATTAGAGATGTGCATCACCACACCTGGCTAACTTTTGTATTTTCAGTAGAGCCTGGGTTTCACCATGTTGGCCAAGCTGGTCTTGAACTCCTGATCTCAGGTGATCTGCCCGCTTCGGCCTCCCAAAGTGCGGGGATTACAGGCATGAGCCACCATGCCCGGCCTCATCCCACAGTTCTGACTTCTGCTTTTTGCCATTGTGTTCTGCTAACATCTCATGGAGCACTGTGAGCGATCTGCAAAATGGCCAGAATTATACCAAAGAGTTGGACTGGAAATAAAATAGGTTAATCCTGGGCAGAAGAGAAATTCTGTCATAAGTGAGGACATTGATCACATTTTTCAAGTGGATTAGGTGAGAAATAAATTTAAATCATCCAATTGACAATAGCTATCACTGGCAGAAATTATCAACACAAAATAAACTTGACAGTGGTGGCAACTTCACATTATAACATTTGCTCTACAGGAAAAGCTGAAAAAAATTATAAAGGAAGTGTTGAAAACTGCAATGGCTGAGAAAAATTAGACTTGATAGGAATAATCAGCAGAAAATAAAACAATGAAAAATTGAGTAAAAATTGACCCAAGAGTCAAATCATCTCAAGGAATATTAATGTGAAACGATAGCCCTGGAAAAACTGGACTTGGCATGAATAAGGGCCACAGGAAAATCCTCTCAATAGGGATATTGTGATTTGAGGATCTAGACCACCATGGCACACTTCTGCAGTGTTTTTCCTGTGGGTTCCACGTCCCCTTGGCCATCAGTGTGTGTGCTGTGGACCTGTCCCCCAGCTCCAGCCTGGCTGCTTCTTTGGAGTGGAGAAAGTTCTCTGAGGTGGTCAAGAGAGGAAATGGGACAACACTGATGTCTCCAGCAAGTGCAGCACCCACCAGTGGGCCCCGGCCGCCAGTGCTCTCCTGGTATAGCTTTGGATCTTGTATCCAAGGTGAGTCCATGCATGCAGTTCAAAAGGCTACCCTCTCCCTTCTAGGTAGGTTTCATTTCATGAGGCCACACTTCAGAGTGTGGTGAAGGCAAAGCGTCCGTGTGCTATGTCCAGCTCCATCAGTAGGATTTCCTCAAATTCTGGCATTTTATTGACAGAGATTACCTCCTGAAAAGGTGTTACCATTTTATACCAGAGTTTTCTGAAACAGCGGAATTACTCTTTGTAAGGCACTGCTGCCTTGTCTGACATATTTGTTAGCATGCATGTATGTGTGAAAGTACATGAACTCTTTATGTGTGTGTATGTCAGCATGTGGATGTGTGTATTTATGTATGTGCATTTGTATGTGAATGTAGGTGCATTTGAGGGTGTATGATGTGAATACAATTATGATTTTCAGTGTTTGCCTGTGTGTGTAGGAGTGTATATACTTGTATTTCCATATTGTATGTATATGTATGTGGGAGCATACTAGGTGTGTGTGTGTATGTGTGTTTTTGTGCATTCTGATGAGAACTTTTTCAATAAGAATACACATTACTCGTTTTGGTCATTAATATCATTTATTTTATTCATCTTTTGGGGAGTTTAGCACTTTTTATTTTATTTATTTATTTATTTATTTTTTGAGACAGTCTTTCTCTGTTGCCTAGGTGGAGTGGGTGTGATCTCGGCTCACTCTAACCTCTGCCTCCTGGGTTCCAGCGATTCTCCCGCCTCAGCCTCCCGAGTAGCTGGGATTAAAGGCACCTACCATCATGCCTGGCTAATTTTGGTATTTTTGTAGAGATGGGGTTTCACCATGTCGGCCAGGCTGGTTTTGAACTCCTGGTCTCAGGTCATCCACCTGCCTCAGCCTCCCAAAATGCTGGGATTACAGGCATGAGCCACCGTGCCCAGTCGGCACTTTTTGTTTTGATTATACCCCACTGCTTTCTTCAATGAGCATCCCTAGTTTTTCTCTACTGGATTCTTTTTTTTTTTTTTTAATGTTTTTAATATCTTTGAAATCTCTCAATAAATTTGTTTCCCTTCTAAATATTTCTGCTATTTTTCAAAATTTCATTAAATAATCCTCTTGTATTCTATAAATTTTACTGTTCCACTTTTCTTCCAGAGAATTAAAGCTGACTAGACTTTAGGAACCGGGAGAAAAGTGGGGGAAAATTTGTTGACTTGTTCATTTAGTAAATATTAACTGAGCAACTGCCAAATGAGATGTACTGTTTTAAACACTACAACTATAGTTGTAAATAAGATTCACCTTTCTGAGACTTAAATTTTAAGGCCATTCCAAGCAGAGGGAACAGCATGTGCAAAGATACAGTGGTCCGCCCTGTAAAGGCCTGGTTACCAAGCTAAAGGTTTGAGTGACACTGTCATTTTGCTCCATTGTATTGGTTATGCATGTCACAGGCACAGACCAGATACAAGAGGAGAGGACACACAAAAGTGAGAATACCAGGAGGCGTAGTTCACTGTGGGCACCAGTGTAACAGACATTTGCTCCTACCATGCACCAGGCAAATATGCTCAGTTGTGAGGTACTCCTGCCCTTCAAGAGACTGAAGGATCCTGAGGGGCTGAGGGATCGAGAGGGAAATTAATCCCAACGTCGCACCAGGAACTAAGTGAAGACGTCTGGTGAGCAGTGACATGTATGCTACAGAAGCATTCAGGAAAGATCAGTACTGACAAGAAGGGGCCCATTGTTCCATCAAAAGCTGCTGAAGTCACAGACTGACCATGGTTGTTCCAGGAGTGAGAGGAGGATGGAAGATCAAAGCCTAAGAAACAAAGGCATTTAAAGAACAGACTACTCCACAAAGACTATGAAGCAGAGTTGCGGGATTAAAAATCAAGAGACGAGAAAGGATAAATACATTGTAGGTTTTAAAAATTAAGAAACAGAAATTACACCACACACACACATACACACGTAGTGTACAACATCATGCTCTGAAATATGTATACATTGTGGAAGGTATCAGTTGAGCTAATTAGCATATGCATTACCTCAACTACTTATGTTTTTTTGGTGAGAACACTTAAAACTCACTCTCTTTGAAATTTTAAAAACACAATGCAGTGTTATTTACGACAGTCACCATGTTGTACAATAGATCTCTTGAACGTATTTCTCCATCTAACTAAATGTTTTTCTTCTCGGCCCTCCCCACTTACCCCCAGTCTCTGGTAACCGACAGTCTACTCCTACTTCCACGGGATAAGCTTTTTTAGATTATACATATAAGTGAGACCATGTGGCATTTGTCTTTCTGTGTCTAACTTATTTCACTTAACATAAAGTCCTCCAGGTTTATCCATGCTGTGGCAAATGACATAATTTTCTTCTTTGCTAAGGCTTAATACTATAGAATTCTACTGTGTATATCTACCACAGCTTGTTCTTCCATTCATCTATCAATGGACACTTACGTTGATTCCTTCTCTCAGCTATTGTGAGTAATGCTGCAATGAACATAGGAGACTACAGGTATCTCTTTCACATATTGATTTTATTTTCTTTGGATATATACCCTATAGTAGAATTTCTGGATAATATGCCAGTTATATTTTTAATTTTTAAAGGACCTCTGTACTATCTTCCATAATGGATATCCAAATTTACATTCCCACTAATAGTGTATGAGTTCTCTTTTCTCCACATCTTCCCCAACACTTGTTATTTTCTGATTTTTAAAAAAATAATAGCCATCCTAACGTGTGAGGTGATAGCTCATTGTGGTTTTAATTTGCATTTCTCGGCAGTGCTACTGAACACTTTTTAAAACATACCAGTTGGACACCTGTATGTTTTCTTTTGAGAATTGTCTCTTCAGGTCCTCTGTCCATTTTTAAATTGGGTTATTTGTTTTATTGCTGTTGAGTTATTTGAGTTCTTATATATTTTGTATATTAACCCCTTGTCAGATGCATGGTTTACAAATATTTTCTCCTATTCCATAGGTTATCTCTTCACTCTGCTTATTAGTTCCTTTGCTGGGCAAAAGCTTTTTAGTTTGGTGCAATTTAATTTGTCTATTTTTTTGTTTTAATTGCCTGTGCTTTTGGGATCATATTCAAACGTCATTGCACAGATAAATGTCATGGAGCTTTCCCCCTATGTTTTCTTCTGGTATTTTTATTTTATACTCCCTCATGAATGGGATTGATGCCCTTACAAAAAAGGCTTCAGAGAGCTGCCTGGCCCTGCCATCTTTTCTGTAACGTGAGGACACAGCATTCAGCCCTTTTTACCCTTCCCTTCATGAGTCTTGCTGTCTCACCCAGGTTGGAGTGCAGTGGCATGATCATAGCTCACTGTAGCCTCAACCTCTTGGGCTCAAGCAATCATCCTGCCTCAGCCTACCAAGTAGCTAGGACGGTAGACACAGGTGTGCACCAGCATGCTTAGCTATTTAAAAACATTTTTTTTTTGTAGAGATGAGGTCTTGCTATTTTGCCCAGGCTGGTTTCAAACTGTTGGCCTCAAGCTATTCTCCTTCCTCAGCCTCCCAAAGTGCTGGGATTAAAGGTGGGAGACACCATGCCCAGCCAAATTTACCTTGTTTAAAATATTTCTTTACCAGTGTCAGGTATTATGTTGTAGCAGCCAGAACAGACTGAGACAAAGTCGGTGCTCATGTCCCTCTCATCCCCATGCTTCGGGTATCTTTCTCAGACAGTGCTGCTTGGGGTTAGGGGAAGGGTGATGCAGATAATGTAAAACGATTCTTTCTATCCTCTTCAGTGCATCTTTTCTTACTTCTGTGCTATACTCAGGTGCTGTTATCTCTCATCTGATTTCCTTGGCTCTTGTGAAGGTATTGTAATGAACGGATTGTTGTTTAAATTGATGTTTCTATGGAGGGTGGCTGCTGGAATGTCCTATTCTGCCATCTTCTGATGTCAACCTCAATAAATTGTAGTTATTCAAGAACGGAGTACCACTCAGCAACTAATGATCTACTGATACACGCAGCAACATGGAGGAACCTCCAGAACAAAAGCACATTTAATCTAGGGTGGTTGCTGTCAGAATAGTAGTTGTTTTTATGGGGTCGAGGGGGGAATTTCCTTGAGGAAGGATCACAGCTAACTTTTGGAGGGAAGGAAACGTTTTGTATCTTGATTTCAGTGGTGGTTACAGGAGTGTATATATTTGTCAAAAAATTAAACTATACATGTAAAATCTGTGCATTCATGTTATATAAATGATACCTTAATAAAACAACACAAAAGAAGAAAACAATAACAATATATACTATACCACCTCTATCGAGAGATGTTTTAGTGATCTCCAGGTTTTTACACCCAAAAATGACCCTGGAGAAAAGGAACATTTGGGCATGAGCACTTATTCACCTCCCTAAGTATTTCCTAAAGATTGATCCCTAGATGGGAGATTAAATGTTCCAAATGTTAAAATATTCCAAGTTCCAATACTTTTAAAGATCTTGGTATTATTTGCTCTTAGTAGATTTGTTAATGCCTACCCCTACCCTCTTTCCTTTCCTCCATCTCTCTTCCTTTCCTTCTTTTCTGCCCTCTAGCTTCTTCTTCCTCCCACTCCTCATATGTAATATACATTATATAAATATATGTCTTTTTTGACTGATCACTCTATTCCAATAGCATTATTTTCTTTTGGTTATGTTTCTTTGTAACAACACCACACTGCTTTAAATATTATTGGTTTCTGGAATGCTTTGATATCTGTAATACCTTTTAAATCAGGTCAACATATCATATTACACTACTGAAGAGACCATTCCAAGCCTTGATTGCTATTTTTTTTAAATGGAATTATAATAAAGTTTGTGAATAGTCCTAAAATTGTGCTTAAGGTTTTCCTGAAGCTCACAAATTTAGAAATGTTTCTAAAGATGTTGAATAACTGCACAAGTGTAGTGGAATGTTATTTAAGCCTAAGTCTTTCCAGCCCAGCATACGAAGGGGGCATTTTCCGTCTCCTTGGTCCATGCCACTTAGAGTGAATTCCATGAGCCAGTAATGTTGGCATCACCTAGAAGCTTGTTAGAAATGCAGAATCTCACACTGTAGCCAGACTTACCGAATCAAGCCGGCATTTTTACAAGATTCCAAGATGATGCATATAAGTAGCAAAATTCAATACTTAAAGCCCTCTGTGGTTGCCAAATCTGTGTGCATTAAAAAAACCTCTTGAGATATTTCCAAGATGTGGAACAGGTGTAAAGTGTGGATTTTTGGTGAGGCCAGGCGGGTAGATAGGATTCCACTATGACCAGGGAGAAAGTCCACACACAGGGAAGAGCTGAGGATGTCTAGATGCTAAATATAGTATAGTCCCTAGTAATAACTAATACCGTAGTCCAAATAAGCAGGAAGATTCCAACCTAGAGCCCATGGTCAAGTCAGGAGGAGGGAATATGCCCCGAGGGAAGCGATTATGGGGAGAGAAATTGCCTTCTGAGTATCTATCCATTTTCTTGTCGTTTATGGTTGCTAACGAGTTTGAAATATTCTGCTCTGACCACGCACAATCAAGCAGCCTGCATAAGAGTGGATCCTTATCATAAAAAATCTCTGTATTTTCCTTTCCAACTTGTGTTCCTCATTCACAGGTAATCCTTGCAAATTCTAACTCACCTAAAAGATAAATTCCCAATGAAAGGAATTAGGACGGCATAGTCTTCCTATTCTATAGATGTGAAAACAAAAACACCAGAATTTTATTAGGTTCTTAATTTTAATAGGAAACTAGGCTATCAGGTTCATCCTAGTTTCTGAATTTATTGATCAAAATTCCAGGTACTTGTGGTGAGTATACACTGCCAATCTTTTTTGAAGTTTAGAGTTTATATCAAATCAATATTCCTACAACTTGTCAAACAAAAGTGCTGTTCAAAATAATAGTATTAGCTGAGTTGTTTTGGGCACATTGCACTGAATACAATTTTGCTGGCATAATACTGCACCAAGTCAATGGCACAACTGAATTAAAATAACAACTGTGAGTATGAATTGTGTTTGGTAATGGTAAGCTGTAACGGCTTATGTGTTGATAGATCATTAGTTTAAAATGATTAATTTTGCATTCCCTAAGGTAAAATGGCAAAACGATGCTGTATACAAACTCCTTATTTTTTAAACCTACAATTTGTACAAGGATTGAAAATATCAAGACAGGTGACCAGCAGAAGTTCGATGAGAAAACAGTACAAAGCTTTACACTCTATTGTTTGAAAAATGGCAATGCCAGAAGTGATCGCTAGAACACTAGAATGGCAATGCTAGATCCCACCACAGCTTAGTGCTCCTAACCCACCCCAAAACATGGTGGAGGAATGAAGTTGTGTGGGAAAAAAATCTTTAGAAATGTGCTCAAATTTTGAGAAGACTGAATAAAAACATGTGTAGGTAGTCCAGAAATAAATGAAACATCTGTGAAAATAAATGCTTCATCCAACCACCTTGATGTCTCTACAGAGACAAAATAAATCTATCAGTCTTCGCCATTTTGTTTGTCTCCTGCTGGGAGGAAAGGTGAAATAGGAGCCTAAATGCTCATAATGACTCTGAACTGATTATTTCCAAATGTGAGTAGGAATCTAGCAGGGTAGAAAACTAAAGGGGAAATAAATATGCCAGAGGTGGGTAGTAAGAACTCTGGGACAACTTTCTTTCTCACTCCGGAAAACTCACAGGTCTCATCTGTACTCTCCCTACATATGTTGGAAGGATGTGAAATGGACTTACAGAGAAGCGAGGGATACTGGGGAAGGGAACAACTGCAGCTCTTTGATGAAAGCGAAGGCCCTGAGGCCTGGTTTGAATTGGGAAAGGGATCTGAACTGTACAGCTATCTATATATATCTCCTAGACCAGATTGAATGAACCTTGGCTCATAAAAGTTACAATTTCAAAAGACAGAATAGAAACTAGAGTCTCCAACCCCCAACCCACTAAGCTATAGAAAAGTCCTCAATACACAGCCCTCCAACTGAAGGTCTGAGGGCAAGAGAAACCGGCCTAAGGGATTCAAGGAAAATTCAGCAACATCATTTAAGAATAAATTGAAAGTTTTGATATAGGTTGAATTTGATCTCACTTGCAAAAATCATGAAAAAATGTCATAAATGAAAATAAAAACCAATAGTCTATAAACACTTTAAAATCAAGATGTTCATCCCTAAAATATATGAGTAGCTAAGAATTAATAAATCTATTAATACGACATATGCTACAATAATAGAGTAAAATATGTATTGTATACATTATATACTATAAGTAAACACGATACAAGTCAATATTAAACAGTAACATAAAATAAGTCAATCAATTAAAGGAGAAAATTAAGCAAATTCAATGCCCATTTTCTCAGAAAACCAAACAAATTGCCTTATAACATACTTGACTATTACAAAATGATTTTAACATGTATCAACAAACGCCAGGATTTTGCAAGGTAATATTTGTTAATTTAGGGGAATTTCCTATCTAGACATTCTCCCTATTTGGGAAAATTTTCCCATTGAGTTAGTCATTGAAAAGTTCAGTCGTTTCTCCCACGTCAGAAATCCAGGGAATGAGATATCCATTCCTTTTCAGTTGGTAGAGAGATTGAAGGTATACAGCCTAGGCTTAGCATTTTTTACACTTTTATCTAGGAATTTAAACCATGAACCAGAGGCTGGGGCTGTGGTTAACACCTGTAATCCCAGCACTTAGGGAGGCTGAGCCAGGTGGATAACTTGAGGTCAGGAATTAAGAGACCAGCCTGGCCAACATGATGATACCCCATCTCTACTAAAAACACCAAAATTTGCTGGGTGTGGTGGCATGCACCTGTAATTCAAACTGCTCGAGAGGCTGGGGCATGAGAAGTGCTTGAACCCGGAAGACAGAATTTGTAGTGAGCCAAGATCGTGCCACTGTGCTCCAGCCTGGGGACAGAGTGAGACTCTGTAATAAATAAATAAATAAATAAATAAATAGGTAAATAAATAAATAAAAAGTAAAATAAACCATGAGCAAGAGACAAACAGGAAGAAAAAAAAATGAACAATTATTTATTTTGGAAGAAACATCTGAGATGGTAGGTAGGGTCAAAGATAGCAGTGCCCAGTGGTGGAGGTCTCAGAAATGGTATAAAAGTCAGACAAATCTTGATTTTGCATTCTCCAAGTCTGGTTTTTTAGCCTCTGCTGACTGTTGGAACCACTTGATAATCTTCCAAAAGTTATTTCTTGCCTAAGGTCACCAAGGCCAGTTTTTGTGGCTTGTGCCTGGACTCTTGGCTGGCACTGGGACATGCTGCTTAATGGTGGGAAAACAATTAATAATTCCCATTTAAGTCAGGAAAAATGCAAGGTTGTATATCACCATTACTATTTTTAGCATTGTCCTGGAAGTAAAATGTAATTAGACAAGAAGAGTGTGTTTGGTTTATGTATTGAAAACAATGCAGAAAATTTATTGTTATTTGTAGACCATCTTAGTATCTACCCAGAAAATCTAGGAAAAAGAGAGGAACAAACAAAAAATATCATAAGCAATAAGATAATTCAGAGAGCTTGCTGCTTACAAAATTAAAATACAAACATTAAAGTTCTCTAGCTACACATAATAGCCAGCATATTTGGGTCAGCAAAACAGAGATAACTGTGGCCTGAGCAAGATCATGTTCAGAGGTGGGCGATGCAGACACTAGTATGCTCTGTCTTATTGGGGAAGTTTCTATTGGTAAGAAATAAGAGGAGGTGATATACTGGGGGACGATCTGCTCTAACAAGCTTGAAAATATAATTGAAGTATAGATCTCACTTATAAGAGAAACTTAGTTTTAAACTATAAATAAACTTAATAGGATGCATAAAGTATTCTATTCTGAATAGAATGCATAAAAGTGATATTATGTGAAAATGCATAAGAAATAGTGGGAAGTTTGCTAGAAATAATAGTCATAATGCTCAGGTAGCATCCTCTAGAAGCACTAACTAACAACAAAATAAAACATAAACCTTTAGAGTGCCAAGATCACCTGGACCAACTGCTGAAACTGAGTATCACTGGCACTGTAACAACCTGATGCCAACCTGATCCTGTCTGAAGGAGAGAGCATCTTCTATTAACTACTCTCACCACAAAATGGTGGACCTAGCCAAGACTTTTTTTTTTTTTTTTTTTATACTTTAAGTTCTAGGGTACATGTGCACAACGTGCAGGTTTGTTACATATGTATACATGTGCCATGTTGGTGTGCTGCACCCA
>NC_045453.1:45043476-45126081 GCF_002776525.5 Piliocolobus tephrosceles | reverse complement strand
CATGATAGGCCCCAGTGTGTGATGTTCCCCTTCCCGAGTCCAAGTGAGCTCATTGTTCAGTTCCCACCTATGAGTGAGAACATGCGGTGTTTGGTTTTCTCTTCTTGTGATAGTTTGCTAAGAATGATGGTTTCCAGCTGCATCCATGTCCCTACAAAGGACGCAAACTCATCCTTTTTTATGGCTGCATGGTATTCCATGGTGTATATGTGCCACATTTTCTTAATCCAGTCTGTCACTGATGGACATTTGGGTTGATTCCAAGTCTTTGCTATTGTGAATAGTGCCGCAATAAACATACGTGTGCATGTGTCTTTGTAGTAGCATAATTTATAATCCTTTGGGTATATACCCAGTAGTGGGATGGCTGGGTCATATGGTACATCTAGTTCTAGATCCTTGAGGAATCGCCATACTGTTTTCCATAATGGTTGAACTAGTTTACAATCCCACCAACAGTGTAAAAGTGTTCCTATTTCTCCACATCCTCTCCAACACCTATTGTTTCCTGATTTTTTAATGATTGCCATTCTAACTGGTGTGAGATGGTATCTCATTGTGGTTTTGATTTGCATTTCTCTGATGGCCAGTGATGATGAGCATTTTTTCATGTGTCTGTTGGCTGTATGAATGTCTTCTTTTGAGAAATGTCTGTTCATATCCTTTCCCCACTTTTTGATGGGGTTGTTTGTTTTTTTCTTGTATATTTGTTTGAGTTCTTTGTAGATTCTGGAAATGAGCCCTTTGTCAGATGAGTAGATTGCAAAAATTTTCTCCCATTCTGTAGGTTGCCTGTTCACTCTGATGGTAGTTTCTGAAACTGGATCCTTTCCTTACTCCTTATACAAAGATTAATTCAAGATGGATTAGAGACTTAAATGTTAGACCTAATACCATAAAAACTCTAGAAGAAAATCTAGGTAGTACCATTCAGGACATAGGCATGGGCAAGGACTTCATGTCTAAAACACCAAAAGCAATGGCAGCAAAAGCCAAAATTGACAAATGGGATCTAATTAAACTAAAGAGCTTCTGCACAGCAAAAGAAACTACCATCAGAAACTAGCCAAGACTTTTGACTTCACTTTAGGTTTACAGGAAATGGGGATGAAAAAGTAAAACAACTCCTTGAGGAAACAATCATATATTCTGCAGGACACTTGGCCTGGTCTTTTCAAAAGTCAATGTCACAGACAATTTTTTTAATGGTGAGAGGCCCGTTTGATATTAAAGACACTGGAAGCATGCAACAGCAGAGTAAAATGAGTGTCTTTTGATTGGATTTTGGTTTTAAAACAAACCCAAATCTTCATCAATTGATGAATAACTAAATAAAATATGGTATATATTCACACAAGATTGATTCATGCTATAACATGGATGAAACTTGAAAAGATTATGCGAAGTAAAAGAAGCCAGACACAAAAGCTACATCCTGTGTGGGATTCCATTTATAAGGGATGCTCAGAATAGGCAAATTCTTAGAGACGGTAAGTAGATTAGTGGTTGCCATGGATGAAGAAGGGGAAATGGGAGAGTCATTGCTAATGGGGATAGGATTTCCTTTTGTGTTAATGAAAATATTCTGGAATTAGAATTCGATAGCAGTGTTGGTTACACAACTATGCTAAAAACCGCTGAACTGTACACCTTAAAAGGTTGACATTTACAGTGTACTTCAAAATCAATTTAAAAATGTAGTGAAGCTGCAAACAATAACAAAACCCAAAAGCTTTATAGTGAGGAAATTTGAGTACAGATTGCATAGATAACACTAAGGAAATTATATAGGCATAATAAAGGTATTGTGGTTTATAGGACAAAGTCTTTTTTAGGAGACACATGCTGATATATTTAGTATTTAAAGTATCATGATGCCTATAATTTGTTCTCAAATAGTTCAGCAAAAATATAAATGAATTAAATAAAAATTCATAACTATAACTAAAATATGGCAAATAACAATATATGTATTTAAATGGTGAGTGTATGGCTCATCATTTTACTCTTATTTTAACTTTTCAATATCATTAAATTTTTTCACAAAGAAAGGTTTGCAGAGGGACTGAGGTGCTTAAGACATCACTCAGGCTACTAGAAGGACACCCAGAAGGAACTGCTCATATGGAGATATCAAGTCTGTTGACATTCTCTATACTTTCAATGTCCTCCCAATGAGAATACTGTCGGCACTATTTTTAGAACTTAAGCTTATGATAGGAAAGGTTAGCTGGAGAAACAAACATGTGAAAATAGCCAGTGAAATTTTAAAAATGAGAATGAAGAATGAAAGTGGTCACCAATCTTATGAGTTATTAAAGCATTATGTAGCTGGGTGTGGTGGCTCACACCTGTAATACCAGCACTTTGGGAGGCTGAGGTGGGCGGATCACTTGAGGTCAGGAGTTAAAGACCAGACTGGCCAACATGGTGAAACCCTATCTCTACTAAAAATACAAAAATTAACCAGGCATGGTGACATGTGCCTGTAATCCCAGCTACTTGGGAGGCTGAAGCATGCATAAGAATTGCTTGATCCCAGGAGGCAGAGGTTGCAGTGCGCCGAGATTGCATGAGTGCATGAGTGCACTCCAGCCTGGGGGACAGAGCAAGACTGTCTCACAAAAAAAAAAAAAAAAAAAAAAAAAAAAAAAATGAAAGAAAAGAAAAGAAAAACCACCACATAAATCTAAACTATTTATAAACGGTTTGATATCAGTGAAAATAGTCATTTTAATAGAATAAAATAGGAAGCTCAGATATGACCCAAATATACATATTATTGCTTATATTTAAAGGTGGTTTTAAATATCAGTAGGAGAAGGATTACTTAATAACTTTCTCTGAACCAAATGGCTAGCTGTTCATAAAAAGGCACATGTGGATCTTTTATTCCTTATTCTAAATACATTCTAGATGCTGTAAATCTTTAAGAAATGAAACCGTAAAAGATTAGCCTGCAGGTAATGATATCATAGCTTGTGTTTTCACAATCCAGCAGCAAACAGAGACTGAAAAATCACTATGTATCTGACATCTCCTCAGTAGAAATTGATACCATTGTTGCCATTGGGAAAATGAGTCGTGAGTCCCCAAGTTTAGTGGTGCTGGGGATGTTCACTGTGTTGCATTTGCTGAAGGCAGACTTTGCGGAGAAGTTTGCTGTTCTGAACATCACTGAATGAGGAACATTACTGTTACTCCCTTGTTCAGAAAGAGAGAGAGTGTATTAGTTAGGGTTCTCTAAAGGAACAGAACTAAGAGGACAGATGAATATGAAGGGGAGTTTATGAGGAGAATTGACTCACACGATCACATGGTAAAGTCCCCGCAATAGATCATCTGCAGACTGAGGAGCCAGGAAGCCAGTCCGATTCCCAAAACCTCAAAAGTAGAGAAGCTGATTGTGCAGCCTTCAGTCTGTGCCTGAAGGCCCAGGAGCCCCTGGCAAACCACTGGTGTAAGTCCAAGAGTCCAAAAGCTAAAAAACTTGGAGACTGATGCTCTAGGGAAGGAAGCATCTAGCACGGGAGACAGATGAAGACCGGAAGACTCAGCAAGTCTGCCCTTTCGTTTTCTTCTGCCTGCTTTTATGCTGGTGGTTGATTAGATGGTGTCCACCTAAATTGAAGGTGGGCCTGGCTCTCCCAGTCCACTGACTCAAATGTTAATCTCCTTTGGCAACACCCTCACAGACACACCCAGGAACGATACTTTGCATCCTTCAATCCAATCAAGTTGACACTCAATATTAACCATCACAGAGAGGGTCTCACTTTCGGCCAGGGGTAGGAAAGGGCAGCCTGCAGCTAGAGATGCTTGTCCAGATAGTTCAAGGTCAGCTGGGCTTTGTGAGCAAGTGTAAAGGCAAAAATGAGTATCTGACACCCAGCATTTCGCAGCCCTCCAGGGACATGCTGGGGGCATGCATACTTAGGTGAGTTACCATAATAATGCCACTTTGTTACTTCAGAGTTGCACTGTGAACATGGAAATGGATCCTAAGAATGAGCCCTCTCTATCCTTGGTTTTGGGATAAATCCAATGCCCATTCCAAAGGTTTTTCCAAATCCTGGAGAAGCTGATATTCTCTTGTCATTTCTGTGTACAGCAGGCTTTACTGAAAACTTGGGAAGCAGAGGGATTTTAAATGCCCAAATCATTAACTGTCCCAACCCCAAGACTTGAAAAGTCCCAAAAGTCACATCCCCCTGATTGTTTCAGGTCTCTACCCTCTGACTTTCCTTGAAACTCCTCTCTTTCCAGTATGCAGCACAGTCTAGATAGAACAGCTCCTACTCAGCCGAAGGCTGACTTTTGCACATCCCAAACCTGAGGTCCTGACGAAAGGAAGGAAGGAAGGAAGGAAGGAAGGAAGGAAGGAAGGAAGGAAGAAAGAAAGAAAGGAAGGAAGGAAGGAAGGAAGGAAGGAAGGAAGAAAAGAAAGGAAGGAAGGAAGGAAGGAAGGAAGGAAGGAAGGAAGGAAGGAAGGAAGGAAGGAAGGAAGGAAAAAGAAAGAAGGGAGGGAGGGAGGGAGGGAAGAAGGGAGGGAGGGAGGGGAGAAAGCAAGCCAGTTGCTAGCTTTTAGCAGCGGCGAAAATAAGATTAATCTTCAGAAACTTACTTTTCTTTTCTTCCTGTTCCACACCCCTCCACCCCATTCTCTGTAAGTGAAAGGGAGAGGGAGAGGGAAAAACAGATTCCTTTTTTACCACAAATTAACATTTTGCCACAAATTTTTAGGAGGCAGAGTTTTTGTTACAGATTTCTTTTTCTTTCACACATCACTATTCTCATTCACACACTTAGGGTTATTGAAACGGAAATGGATACTTCTGCCCCAATATCCATTCTCCCCTTCTTTCTCAAAAAGCGAAGCCCAGCATTTTAGCTCAGCTTACCTACCAAGAATAAAAACATTTTTCTGGTCTACTTTGGAGTTGGGTGTTACTGTGTGACTGTTTTCTGGCAAATGGGACAAGCTAAGCAAAAACATCTTGTGACTTCTGGGGAGTACATTTAATGGAAAGGACAAGCACGAATTTGCTCCTTTCTCCATCTGCTGTTTAAAACACCATTGTGATGGCTGGAGCTCTAGAAGCCATCCTGGAACATGAGTTGGAGTCAGCATGCTGATGGTGACAGCATAGCACAAAGAGGACTGAGTCCTTGGGAAACCGTGAAGCTGCTAGCCCTGAAATGCCCCCCTCCCCAGACTCTATTTACATGGAATAGAAACAAATTCTATTTTGTTTATGTCACTGTCATGTTGTATTTTCTGTCATTTGCAAACAATTTATTAGTAACTTACATGTCTTTAACTCTGCTGGTTTGTTTGTAGTTTTGGCTTGCAAGTCTTTATTTTCTCATTAACACATTGTATCCTACCACGATTCCTACTGAAAAGTTACCTCCGAACTGAAGGTTGCCCTTTCTATAGCTCTAAGAGAACATTCATTTCCAAGCTCCTAAAGCAATTACAGTATACACATCTGTAGGTGTCCAGCTGCAAGTAAGAAAATTCCTCACTCAAACCACCCTAACCAATAAACAACTTGGTCACAAGTTGACGTGAAATTCAGATGCCCAGCAGGTTGCTCAATTCAGTGGCTCCATTATGTCAAGATGGACCCAGGTTCTTTTCCTCTCTATCCTCCCACACTCATTGTCAGCTGCAGCCTCAAGATGATGCCCAGATGCACTTCTAGGCATCATATCCAGTCACTGTCATGTCCACAGAAGTAGAGAGACTTTGTGTTTCTTTCACAAAACAAGGTTCTTCCCGTTGACCAGATTGGGTCAAGACACCACAAACTCATTGTCAAAGATAAGGGATTATCCCTATAGGATCTGGAGCTAGGGCAGTGATGAAGTGTTGCACACGGAGAACTAGATGAAGTCCCATCTGGATGAAATTTGGGTATCTAAGCAATTTAGGACTCTTTCAGTAAAGAATGGATGCCAGGCAGACAACCAAGGGCAGCCACCAGAAATATGAACCAACTACACAATTATATTACTTCTTGATCATTAATATAAAATCTTTATGTCAAATCCAAAGATAGGAAGAGAAATACAACTCCACCTACTATTCATCTTATAAAGTAACCTTCAGTAATAGAGTTGAGACCCTCTCTCTAATTGTATGTACTTTCCCTTCCTCGTACACAGATGCCTACTCTTCAATATTTAATGTTTGTAATGTCTATGTATTTATATAAGAATTAAGTATATGCTTGTATCTCTAAAAAACATTTGGTATTACCTAGTAAACATAAAGATTAGCATACCCTAGGACACAGCAGTTTTATTCTTAGGCGCATACTATTTTGCATGTTCTAAAAATATACATAGAAGCATAGAACTATTATATATTTTTTGCAACTTGATTTTTTTCTCAATATTATGTTTGTAAGACTTTGCCATATTGTTACGTGTAGTTTCAGCTTATGTATTTTCATTGCTGGCATTGTATTTCATTATATAAATATGCCACAGTTGATTTACCCATGCCCCAGCTGATGGAATTATGCTATTTCCAAATGTTTGCTATTATAAAATTCTCTTATGAACATATTGTATATATCTTCTTGATCAACATGTGCAAGAGTTTCTCCAGATATATTCCTAGGAATAAAATTGCTAGGTCATCACATATATACATTTTCAGTTTTAGTAAATGCTGCCAAATTCTTTGCCAAAATGTTGATGCCAATTTACTCACCCAGCAGCAATGAATGAGAGCTCTTGTTGTTTGGTATGTTTTCCAACACTTGAGAGCCTCGGGTTTCTCATTTTAGCCAATTGATGGTTAGGAAATGCTACTGTACTGTTTGAATTTTCGTTTCCCTGATAGTAGCAAGATCAAGTGTCTTTTCACATATTTACTGTTCTTTGCTCTTCTCTCTTCTGTAACTTTTCCTTTCATATACTTTATTCATTTTGCTGTTAAGTAGTTTGTCTTACTAATTTGTAGAAGTTATTTATATATTCCGGATTGTAATTCTTCCTTTGTTACATGAGCTGCAGACATATTATTTCTGGCTGTGCCTTGCCCTCTCACTTTCTAATGGGGTTACTGATAAACAGAAATTATAGATTCTGGTATATTTGTGTTTTCTTTCAAAGTCTGCACTCTTTTTCATAAGAAATCATTTCCTGCTTTGAGTTTGAGAGACTGTTTTATTATGTTTCCTTCTAAAGTGTTAAGGATTTAAAATACCACATTATCTTTATCTTATCTGTTATTTACAGAGAGTTTTTATGATTCAATTCTAAGATTTAAAAATTATTTTGATTTCTTCTTTTACTTCTAAGAAAGTTAGAATTTAAAAAGAATTACAAATATGTGGGGCATTTATGTGGCTTAATTTTTTTTAAGAAGTATAGTAAACATAAACATAACAAAATTTATTATCTTGACCATTTTAGGTGTACAGTTCAGTACATTTACGTTGTATGCAACCATCATCACCATTCCATAATTCTTTTTATCTAGAAAAACTGAAGCTGTTCTCATTAAAGAACTCCCATTCCCTAGCCTCTTACATTCTCCATTCCCCTATTCTCGATCCCCCATTCCCTAGCCTCTTATGTTCTCCATTCTCCTTTCTGTATCTGTGAATATGACTGCTCTAGGTACTTCATATAAGTAGAATCCTATAATATTTGTACTTTTGTGACTGGCTTATTTCACATAGCATAACTGTCTTCTGGTTCATCCATGTTGTAGCACGTATCAGACTTTTCTTCCTTTTCAAGACTGAATAATATTCCATTGTAGGGTAGAAATTTTGTTTGTTCATTCATCTGTTAGTGGACATTTGGTTGCTTTCACCAAAATGAATAAGGTCTGTTGGGAATAATGCTGCTATGAACATGGAAGTACAGATATCTGTTTGAGTCTCTGATTTCAATTTTTTTGGACATATGTCTAAGAGTGAAGTTGCTGGATGATAAATGGTCATTTTATTTTTAATATTTTTAGAAACTGCCATACTGTTTTCCATAGTGGCAACATCATTTTACAACTCCATCAACAGTGCACAAGGATTCCAATTTGTCCACATCCTCACCAATATTTGTAATTTCTGTTTAACCGTAGTCATCCTAATGTTTGTGAGGTGGCATCTCATTGTGGTTTTGATGCATGTCTCTAATGATTATTGATGTTGATGATTTTTTCATGTGCTTATTCATCATTTATATTCCTTCCTGGGAAAAAGGCACCAATTCAAGTCCTTTGGCCATTTTTTAATTGGGTTGTTGAGTTATAGGAGTTTTTTAAAAAGCATTCTGGACAGTAATTTCTGTCACACGTGTCCGTGTGAAGAGACCACCAGACGGGCTTTGTGTGAGCAAAGCCAGTCACCTGGGTACAGGCAGTCTGAGTCTGAAAAAAGAGTCAGCAAAGGGAGATGGGGTGGGGCAGTTTTTATAGGATTTGGGTAGGCAGTGGAAAGTTACAGTCAAAGGGGGTTGTTCTCTGGTGGGCAGGGGCAGGGGTCCCAAGGTGCTCGGTGGGGAAGCTTCTCAGACTGTCCAGGAGAAGGAATTTCACGAGGTAACTTCATCAGTTAAGGCAGGAATCGGCCATTTTCACTTCTTTTTGTGGTTCTTCAGTTGCCTCAGACCATCTGGATGTCTACGTGCAGGCTTGGGCTCAGAGGCCCTACAATTTCCTATCAGATATATGGTTTGCAAATATTTTCTCCCTTTTTATAGGTAACCTTTCCACTCTGTTGATTGTGTCCTTTAATGCACAGAGGTTTCTTAATTCTTACGATGTTCAACTTTTTCCTCTTGTTGCTATGCTCTTGGTGCCATATCAAAAACTAAATATATATAGCCAAATCCAACGTCTGAAGCTTTTCTCTCCTTAAAGAGGCGATGGTAACAATTTGCCTGTATGAGTCTGTTTGGGCTGCCGTAACACCACCACAGGAACAGGAATAAATTTTCTCACAGTTTTAGGGGCAGGAAGTTCAAGCTCAAGGTGCCGGCAGGGTTGGTTTCTTGTGAAGGCTCTCTCTTTGGCTCACAGCTGCTGCCTTCTCGCTGTGTCCTCTCATGGCCTTTCCTTTGCACGTGCACATTCCTGGTACCTCTTCCTCTTCAGGAAGACGCCAGTCTTTTTGGATTAGGGCCTCACCCTTATGAGTCTATTTAACCTTAATTACCTCCTTAAAGGCCCTATCTCCAAATGCAGTCACATTAGGGTTAGGGCTTCCATCTATCAATTTTGAGAGGACACAATTCAGTTCACAGCACTGACTCAAAATTCTGTGAGATAATAAATGTGACTCATTTAGCACAGTGCTGCTATACATTTTATAGTCAATTACTGTTACCAGTGGGTATTTACACCACCAGTATTATTGTTTAAAAATACAGTCGAGGGTGTGCAAAAACTGAACTGAGAAGTTCGGTATGACTAAAAGTTTATGTCACTTTTAAATGCTTGAAACTCAACTTAATTCTACCCCTTAATAACTATGTGAACTTATGCAAATTACTTAGCTCTTCTGAAACTTAGTGTCTTCCACTGTAACATGGGATAACGGCAGCAGCCTCATTTCAGGCTTTTTTGGGGGATAAGGGTGTGAATTAAATAAAATAATGCATTTAAATTGCTAAGCACATGCCTGGCAGATAGAAACCACTAAATAAATGGTAGCCACTATAGCACCCAAGATAGAGTGGATTTATAATAAATGAAATACCTGAGGCAACTGATAATTACACGTAGTGAAAATGACAGAGCCAGGATAGTATGGAAACTTCCGGCCACACAGTTTATCCATTTGCCAGAGATGAGCCACTAACACAGTTTTAAACCTTCTAGGAACCATCCCAATAAAAGAAACACGAGCAGTTAAAAATTTCACAATATCTACAAGGCAAAAACCAACTAACTGTTCATAAGAGGCACAACTCTTTATGCATTTACAAATGGAGAGGATTTTATACTGTGAATCCTCAAGAGGCTCTCCATCTCCTTCTGCTGTCTGGGTTCTCACCGTTGCTGGGTTCCTGACCCTCCCCAGGCTGTCAGGTTCTGTGAGCTTCTTTCCATTAAATTGCCTTTTCTGCTTAATTTAGGAAAAGTAGATTTTTCTTGCGTGGAACCAAAGATGCCTGTTTGATCCAAATACCCTTATGGGGCACACATTTGGCCTCAACTCAGTGAGAGCTACTGTCCCAGGTAATTGACACATGTTAACTTTTAATCACATGAAGTAATTACTTGAAGTAGGTACCACTGGAGCTCAGAAAAGTTACATGAAGTACTATTTGGGTTTGGAAAACAATGCCCTAAAGTATGGCGGTTTGGAATACTGAATGCTTTGAACTAAAGGAGAACCATTTTCTCTCTGTCCTTCTCCCACCCCCTGTCTCTCACCCCTCTTTCCCTTTCAAAATGCAGGGAAGGGCTTTCTCTGAAGTTCCCTTATCTGACTACCAGAAGTTCCTCCAGAGGCATGTAATTTTCACGAGCCTTCTCACTAGAATGTCATCAAACAGAGTAGATAACTTACAGGAAAGGAGATTTCTGAGGACTGCTATCTGAGGGACTTTACCAGTATAAGACAGCCTATGCTCATCATGCATCTCCTCCCTTAACCCACCCATAGCTTGTGTCACCACCTCCTCACCAGAAGCCTCAAGATCCTATTTCTTTCTGTAGCTCAAAAAGCTATTTAAGCTTCAACTGCCTTGCCCATCTTTGAGTCTTTTGATATTTGTCAGGCTCCTGTGTATATGCATGTTAAATCTGCATGCCTTTCTCCTATTAACCTGTCAGCTGTCAAGTCTATACCAGAGGCTCAAATTATTAAGACTTCAGAAGGTGGAAAGAAACTTCCCCTCACCCCATAGTTCAGTCAACACCTGCATTTTACAGATGAGAAAATTGAAGCACAGAAAGGTCAAAAAGTTGTCCAAGCTCATCCAGCTACAAGTGACAGAGCAAGCATACAAATAAGGCTGTCCATGACCTTGACCACTGCCTTTCCATCCTGGAAACCAAGATCGGTGCCACCAGGCTCTTTCTGACAACATCCCTCAATGCAGGCTTAAGGCATCATGCCACAGCACAGTTAAGAATAAACAGTCTTTGTGGGGAGCAAAGTGATCTGGATCAGCTGTGTGGCTGTTTACAAATCTATCTTAATCCAGGGATACTTCAAAGTATCTAGAGGAATAAAAGGATTTCATATCCATCATGCATTTCTAATTAAATCCTAGGTTTTTCTTTTGCTGAACATTTGAAGATATTGAGCAGCTGAGCATTCCAAATTATATAGCCCATCAAGTACCAGGGAGTCAGAGCAGAGTGAGTATTAGTGCAGGTCAGCCTAGTTAAAATCACAACTCTGTCATTTCCTAGCTCGGATATCTAGAGGTTATTTAAGTTCCCTAATGTTCTCACCTGTAAAATAATATCTATATTACAGTGCTGTTGTAATAATTGAGAAGAAAGTTTTGAGTAAGCATAGCTCCTGATAAACAGCAAGTGCTTAATGCATATGAGTTCCTGTTACTGTCACCCATGTGTGCTACTGGTACCTGCAGTGCATCCATCCCGTGGTGTTAGTTAACTACAGGACCATTGATTAAATGACTCAAGAGCGTGGGGGTAGGATTGTTAGTGTCTAAAAGACAAGGGAAAGGACATGTTTCCGGATGAACATCTTCTCCATTTCCCCTTAAAATTGATCAGAGGAAGCATTTGTCATCCAGTCCACAAGTTCCCCAGGGAATAACCTTTTGTTGGTTTAACCACATGGATAACTGGGCAAACTATACCTTCCAAGTATGGTTGTAGAAAATTTCTAAAGCTGATCTAACCAGCAGTTACTTTGGCCATATAAAAAGTAAAATAAAGCTCAACAAATTCATAAATAGAAAGTTCAATTTTGGAAGGTCAGTTTCTTCCAAAAGTAACTAACTGCAGAGTGCACACTTGAATAGGTGATTTGTTTCATAGGGATGTTAAATATGCAGAGCTTGAAGGAAGGTGGGTAGAGATGGAGTGGTTTGACAAACCAAAGACTTTGGCTATAAATGATTGCTCTGTAGCCCTTTATCCTTATAATAACCCGTATGGGTGGTAATAATAAAACCTTGCCGTCTAGAGATAACACAATGTTAATCCTTTTATATTTACATTATCTCCAAAGGGCATGTGCCCAGTCTAGCCAAGTATTTATGTAATATCACTAAATTGAATAACCACCTAGGATAGGTTTCCCCAGTAAATATAGGTGAATCACAAGCATAAAGTAGACATGTGGAGCAATTAGAATCCTCACACACTGCTGTCGAAAATGTAAAATAGGGCAACTACTGGAAAACTAATTGGGAGTTATTAAAAAATTTAAACATAGAGTTAAATTTGACCCAGTAATTCTATTCTTGGGTATATCCCCAAGAGAAATTAAAACACACATGCATGCAAAAAGAGTTGTGCATGCATGTTTAAAACACCATTATTCATTATTACAAAAACAAAAAAACAAAAAAACAAAAAAAACCCTGGAAATGACCCAAATATCTATGAACTAAAGAATGGATAAACAAAATGGTACTTACACACAATTAAATATTATTCAATAGTAAAAAGGTGTGAAGTATTGACATATGCTACAAAATGGATGAGCCTTGAAAGTGTTATGCTGAATGAATAAAGGCAATCACAAAAGATCACATATTGTATGATTCTAAATATGCAACAATTCCAGAACAGGCAAATCTATGGAGATAGCAGTAAAGTAGTGAATGCCTAGGGCTGGGGGGAGGGTAGAATAGGGAGTGATTACTAATGGGTAAGAAGTTTATTTCTAAAGTGATAAAAATATTCTAAACTTACATCATGGTGATGATTGTACAACTCTGTGAATATACTAAAACCGTTGAGTCGTACACTTTGGATTAATTCTGTGGCATGTACATTGTATATCAATAAAGATTTAAAAAGAAAGGATTAACAAGGCAGTTTGGTTGAGACTGGGGAGGGAAACATGACCCTAAAAGTAGCTACAGGGATGAATCACAGATAGAATATCCAGACCATTAAACTCCAGAGCAGTGGAGGAGTGACGCTGCCCGCCAGGGGACATTACATTTGGCAGTGTCTGGAGATATTTGTGTTATCACATGAGAGAGGGTTTCTGCTGGCACCTAGTGTGTGGAGGCCAAGGATGCAGCTAAATATCCTACAATGCACACAAGACAGCTCCCAACAACAAAGGCTTCTCAGCCCAAAATGTCAACAGTGCTGAAGTTGAGAAACAGTGCTTTAGCGGAAAGGAGTTAGGCAAAGCGCCTGCTTCATAGGGTTGTTCTTCTCACCTCCACCCCACCAAAGGAGTCTGGGTTAAGTAGAAATAGGAAGCTGTCCCCTAATGTACCATTTATACTAAGAATTTCACAGTCTAACTGTCTACAGTCTGATTCTTAGAGGTGCTTACCACCCGGGGTCTGCCTTGGTAGAAATTTGCCACCATTTGAATCAGTTTCCAAGAGCTGGTAGTTTAGAAATAAATAGAAAATAGTTTATTATTCATCTGCTCCAACCAGTGTGTTCTGTGTTTAGTGCATCTTTCATACATTCTCGGAAGCAAAGAAAAGTTCTTGGTCATTTATTTCTAAAGACTGGAAAATAAATTTGTAATAGTTTACAAATAATCAGAATCCATTGTCTCTGTGTTATTTCTGAATCCAACTTCACAGGATCATAATAAATTGGCAAAGTGGAGGAAGGGATTTTTAGCCATTATGTAGACCAGAAATATTTATTTGATAGAAAATCTATACTGAAGTCAATAAAAACACATGGCAGCTGGAAGACATCTCTTAGTACTTCTAGAGATACTTTATAATTAGCCACACTTAGAAACAAGCCAAGCAGCCAGTCAATCAAGCAAATTAGTGGCAAGGAATTTGGGAAAAGGATATGTTATAAAACTGGGCACATAACAAACACATGCAGAGAATTCTCCCAGAACTTGAGAACATTAAATTGAACTCAGTTTGCCTGTCAAATATAAATAAATTGCCAGGGGGTCAGGAGGTTTAGTTCACTTATCTCCTAGAAACTTTAGGATCTCATTTTCTTTATGGTTAAAATAAAAGGGTTGAAGTAAATAAGCAGCTCTCAAAATTAGTGGAGCTTATTAAATATGTGCAGATTTTCAAACTGAATTCCTAGGAAGTCTGAATCCACTGGTCTGGAGTCAGGCATGGGCACTCAGGCTTCAAGTTATGAATGATTTTCATGTACATCCGGGTTTGGGAATAACAGGACATAGCTATCATATTGATCCTGAATGCTTTACCTACACAGAGATCCAGAGTTTAGCATGGTGAGGCAGGAATAGTCCCCCGCATGCAAATCATAAAGGAAAATTAAAGAAATCTGCCAGGGAAGATGAGGGCCTGGCACAGAGGGTGCTAAAGGGAGGGAGGATTCCCAAGTGCTGGATGCTGTTGCTATGGCAACCCCATCTTTTCCCAGCATGTGTTCTGAAAGGCTGCCTATGCTGTGCGGGGAGGTAGGTAGGGGAGGTTTCAGGTCTGATGGGATGCAGATTGTTCATGTCATCAATTTGGAGATGAGGACTTGTGAATAGAACAGGATAATCAAATAAAAGTGTGTCTTAATATTAAGAACCAACAGCATTTCTTAGTAATTTAAATGTTTGGATGTTTGGTTTGTGTTCATTACAGGTAGCCCCAATGGAGCCCTGTTTTCTACTTTGTTTTGTTTTCTAGAGATTTTTCTGAGTTTGATACTTTAATACTTCTCTCTACCCCAAGCGCCCACCTCATGGAAGTTCATTGTATCCTTATTTAGAAGAACAACAAAAATGACCCCAAAAGTTTAAACTGATTGGAGTGAAGCAGCATGCCTACCCTCATAGTGTGCCCCAGGAGGACAGACTCCTCTTCCACTCTGAGTCAGTCCTTCCGCATCATTTGCTTTCCCCTCATGCTCCCTGTAAGATGGCAATGACAGGAAGGGAGGAGATCAGCTAAGGAATGGAATACTAAGTGTGGGGAATGAAGGTCCCTGGGAGATCCTGACCCAATCAGGGTTGTTTCCTCACTGATGGATCGGCAGTACAAGGTGATGGGCAGGAGGATGTCTGAAATGCACATTGTGATCACAGCTTCTCTACTGACCCATGAAGTCTAGTGTTTATTAGAGCCTGCATTATACTGAATGCTGTCCTAAGCATTTTACATGAATTATTGTTTAGTCCTCAGAACAACCCTCTAGTTTAGGTTCTATGGTTTATCCCATTTTACAGAAGGAGTATTGAGATTTAGAGGGCTTCCATGACTTGTTCAAGATACTGCTGCTAAGTATGTGATACAACAGGCCCAGACACATGTCTGTCAAAGCCTGTGTTCTTGACTACCACTGTCTCCTAATGAGCCACACAGCTTTTCTTATGTCTACACGAAAGGGTTGGCTCAGACAATGGCATCTTGAACTAGGTATCACTTGAAATAAGTTTGGGGAATATCCAGGGAAATAAATTAAATATTTTTTACAGGACTTCTCAAAGCCTATATATTATGCTGATATGTACTGATAAAATATTCGTCCATTTCTCACATTTATTTGATCTTTGAATAGTTTACTCTCATCTTACAGGACCATTGTTTAACACAACTCACTTTAGGAAATACAAAATTTGGTGATTTTTAAGAGATCAATTAGTATTAAAGTAAACACCCTTCTTTCTCTGCTCATTCTGGCTACATTCTTAACCTTTCAAGCTTTCTCTATCCTTATCCCCTCACCCTTTTTTATGACAACTCTATGCAGGTGCTTTTTGGTAATAGCCATTCTTACATGTGTGAAGTGACATCTCATTGTGGTTTTGATTTGCATTCCCTGATGGTTAGTGGTGTTGAGCATCTTTTCATATGCCTACTGGACATTTATATGTCTCCTTTTGAGAAATGTCTCTTTAGGTACTTTGCCAATTTATAAATTTTTTTGTGCTGTTGTATCGTTTTAGTCCCTGACATATTGTGGATATTAAGCCTTTATCAGATGTATGTTTGGTTTGCCAATATTTTCTCTTACTCTGTAGGTTGTCTCTTCACTCTGTTGATTGTTTCTTTTGCTGTGCAGAAGCTTTTCAGTTTGATACAATCTCATTTGTATATTTTTGCTTTTTTTCCTGGGCTTTGGGGTCACATCTAAAATCATCATTGCCGAAGGCAATGCCAAGAAAGTTTTTCATGTTTTTTTCTTCTAGGAGTTTTATAGTAGTTTCAGGTCTTACATTTAAATCTTTTTAAGTTGATTTTTTAAATGGGGTGAGATGAAGTTTAAATTCTATTTTTCTGCATGTGGATGTCCAGTTTGCCCAACACCATTTATTAAAACTCTTTCCCTCATTGTATATTCTTGGCACCTTTACCAATGATCAATTGACTGTAAAGGCATGGCTTTATTTTTGAGCCTTCTATTCTATTCTATTGGCCTATATGTCTGCTTTATTCCAGTACCATGCTGCTTTGATTAATATAGCTTTGTAGTATATTTTGAAGTCAAGTATGTGAGGCCTCCAGCTTTGTTCTTATTGCTACAGATTGCTTCAGCTATTATGGCTTGTTTCTGGTTCCAAACAAATTTTAGGATTGTTTTTTATTTAACTTCTACAAAAAATATTATTTGAATTTTCTTAGGGATTGCATTGATTCCATAGATCACTTTGTACTATAGATATTTCAATAATATTAATTTTTCTAATCCATGAGCAAGGGATATATTTCCATTTATTTGTGTCTCCAACTTACTTCTTTTTTTTTTTTTTTTTTTTTTTTTTGCAGTTTTCAGTGTACAGGTCTTTCACCTCCTTGGCTAAAGCTATTCCTAAGTTTTTTTAGATGCAACTATAAATGGGATTGATTTTTTAAATTTCTTTTTTTCAGGTAATTCATTATGTATAGAAAGTCCATTTCACATACACACATGTGCACACACACATACATACACAGACATTGTGTAATGAAACTTTGTTGTATGTAGAAAGCTCATTCATGTATAGAAAGGCAACTGATTTTTGTATGTTGATTTTGTATCCTGCAACTTTACTGAATTCATTCATTAGTTCTGATTTTTGGTGGAATCTTTGGGGTTTTCTATGTATAAGATCATGTCATCTTCAAACAAAGACAATTTTGTTTCTCCCTTTCTGAATTAAATGCCTTTTATTTCTTTTTCTAGCCTAAATACTCTAGATAGAACTTCCAGTGCTACGCTGAATAGAAGTGGTGGGCCTGGGGCCCGGGACCATGGGGGTCAGCCTCACATTCACTGGGGCAGGCCTAGTGCTGCGGTCTGTGATGAAGTCAGGTGTTCACTTTACCCCCATGAGGAAGGCATCTCCTTGTGCTCTGCTGCATGGGCTTGAGAGAGAGGTGATGTGGGTAACATGAAACCATCCTTCCTACCCTCTTCAAAGCATCCTTCCTTATTTGTGCTCTGCCAAGGTTTTTTAATCTCTCACCCGAATTCCTTAGCTCTCCCGAAGGTATTTAAACTATGAATGGTTGTTTAAACGGATGTTTTTGTGAGACACCAAGCTCTGGGAACTCCTGTTTCACCATGTTGGTAACATTACTTCTGTCCCTCCAATTTTAAAGTCAGTATTCGGACTTCTGATCAAATTGAGTATTATTCCTGGAAATGGTCAAATGTCACATGGTTTCTCAGTTGTTTTACTAGCCAATAAGAAACTTTTTGTATTGAATTAATTTCCAGGCCTTTTTTTTTTCTCTCATTTCCCTTTCAATTTCACTAACTCAGAATAATGTACAACCCAGACCGCACCAGACATGTAAGTGAATTTGGCATGAGAGCTGTCATTCTGCCTGTCACTGTGACAGGTAGTTCATCAACACTCTGACCTGCAGAGGATAAATCTAAGGCTTCCACGTGTATTTGAGGGAATTGGGGAATGTTCATCATCATTAGCAATAGTAAAGAAATCAGAGATAATTCACTGAATTCTTCAAAAAGATGCTTAGCATTTCGCAAACATTTATGGAAAGATAATTAATTGTGCACTCTCTTTTTCTTTGTAGAGAAACAAGAATTTGAGGATCTGTGTCATTCAGATGAGCTGCGTGGCCTGGAGAATGTTTCTCAATTAATTCAAGAATTATCTGTTGGCTTCTATTATAGAATCAGCACTTTGCTAGATCCTGGGGAGATGGAAACAATAAAGTACAGTCCCAGCTACCAAGGAGTGCAGGTCTAATGTTTTCACATTATTAATTTTCATTTCACCATTTACAGTTTCTAGTTTTCTGGAGAGAAATGAATGCAGAAGAGGTTTTACTTATCAAGTTTTCTTTTATGGCAGAGCCAAATGTTTAGAGATCATTTAAACTAATATTATTAAATATCTCCTCCAGTAAGTCTGATAAAACTCAGCCCTTTGAAAATAGTTTTGTCAAAAATGTCTTATTTTGATGCTGTGTAGTAATATCAACATCTTCAACAGCCTTTGGCATGAATTCGCTTATGTCAATCCGCAGATAACCTGGTGAGGTAGGTAGTGCAGGTGTTACAATTACAAACCAGTGGGCATCTTAGAAAAATCTCTGAAGAAATAAAGGGAACTTTTCTAATGCTGGTTGAAGGATTGCACCTTACAGCTCTACAGCACCATGAGATAGCTGTGATCATCTCACCATGACAAAGATAAATGATGTGTTTTGCCTAGGATCACATAGCAGGTTAGTGCTAGAGTAAAGCAAGAATTCATCACTAGAAATGAAGCAAAATATTAATATAAATTTGCTGCTCTGGGGTAGGATGGAATCAAACACCCTAAAAATAGAGGGCTTGAATCAACATTAGAGGAGCCAACCCCCACACCCAGAGTGGAGTGAATCTGAATGGACTGACCCCCTGGTCATTCCCACACCACATTCCACCAGGGCTTCAGAGAGTGCCTCAGACAGTGCCTGTCTGGCTTTCAAGGTGCACAGAAACCATGCTTGGTCCCCTTTTAGGTTTTGACTTTTAAGCAGCATGTTGCTAGACAGAGCACTCATGCAGAGCCAACGGAAACTAAAAGGGGTTAATTGTGCCATAAATTATATAAGGCATTGAAGGAGGTTTATCTCCAGAGTTTTAGTTTCAGATATCTCTACTTAACCATTTTCATTATATTATTCTTGACTTTATTAATTCACTCACTTATTTATTTACTTTTTCTTTCATTTACTCTTTTATCCACTGTCTCTTTATGTTTGAATTCCCAGATATACATAGCAAGAATAATTGCAGTCTTAGTATAATGAATCAAGTTGCCTAATATTGCTCCATTTGTCAACTAACTGAAAGTTTTCCACCATGGGTCTTTTGGTTGTTACACAATATTTTTGAAAGGTTGAGGATACTTATTTTGAATACAAACTCTAAAATTTAAATATATATGTTTTATCTGAGGTTTTCTCAGATTTGAGCTATATCTTTTTCCAACACTGTCTGTTTCACTTGAGCATTTAGATATCTTGAAATTGGCTTCCATTGTTATTATTAGCTCTGCTTCCACACTTAAAAAATATGCTGAGCTGCTTGCTATAATATAGTTGCCCCCCAAATATATTCTAGTTATTTGGAAAAATGTTGGTCAAAACTCAGACATCAAGGCAGTAAATGACTTTAAAAGAAGCCAGCCAGTGAGCCGTTAGAACCTTTTCCCATTAAAAGCATATTGTTGTTCCTAATCAAATTACGGTATGCTTGTTAAGTTGCTTCTTTCACACAACTGTTTCAGTATTTCTCATGAATGATGTTAAGCTGGCTAGCATGTAATTAGTTACTCCAGCTCACATTCTGGTTTAAAGTAATGATATTTCAAAAATTTTAGAACCAGATAGTTTCTGTTTTGAGACATATGGTTATTTAGCATTTGGGCTGCAAGAACTGTGCTTTCTTCACCATCCTTGGCTCCCTAGAACCCAGCAAGTGCTGGGAATAGAGTGCAAGCACAATTTCAATGGAAAAATTATATTATTTTAATCATATTTTAGTTCTATGATGTCATTTTCTTTGTCCCCTGGTTCTCACCATAATGAAGGTGAACTCCAAGATTTGCTTCAGGTGTGTTAGACTGGCCTGGCTTCTCAAAATGTCTTCTGCACCTTCCCACTGGCCCCACTTCCCATCCTGGGACCCCAGTTGTCATCTTATAGTTTCCTTCTAGGAGGGAAGGATATGGATGAACAGCTACAAGGTTATGTATGGTATCTCATTTTATCTTCCCAGCTGGTGCTTAGAAACAAGTCCCCTTAATGCCTTTTCACAGATGAGGAAACCACAGAGCTGAACCGGCCTGATTTGACTCCAATAGGAAGTGGGAGACACAGGGTCTTAGTACAGTCATCTGACTCCAAAACTTATGTTCTTTGTTTTACATCATTCTGCCTCATTTTCCAAGGATAACTCCTTCTTCAATTTTAGAGATCAGCAGCTAGCTTTCTCTGTTCCTTTGCTTCCAAACCTCTTAACACTGCCACTGCTAATAACTTTCTTTCTCCAATCCCTTTATCTAGATCTACTAGACTTGTTCCTTGAAGCCCATACCCATATAAGCTGCTGGCTGAATATCCTACCTCTACCCAATCTCTTCTGCCTGTTGCCTCCTCCGCTCTACCTTCCACTCTGTCCAACAACCCCATTGCCTTTCCCACCAGAGCTGATGGCTCCTCTCTCCATCTAGTCGTGCTGAATGCAAAACTTGCCTTAAAGAACTTCAAAAACTGGATAAAGAGACAAGGATGCTACATACAGAAAGTTAAAATATGATTCAAGATCTTGATTGTCATTGAAGATCATAATGTGAGAATGACCACATGAATATGTATGATAACTATGTTTTGAATGGACCATTTGTGCTATGGAGGGTGGTCAGGGAAGAACACCTGGAGGAGCAAAATTGAGCTGGATTGTGGAGGAATACAGGACCCAAAAAGGCAGAGGACAGTGTCAGGGGCATGCCAGTCAGGGATAATGGCAGGAGGAAACGTGCCAGGGCCCAGGTGAACACGGTGAGTTCAAAGAATAAGGGAGGAGCTTGAGTCAAAAGAGCTTCAGGATCTCACCATGGGAAACGATGCGTTCTTTTGAAGAACAGATTTAAAGGCCATTGAGGTTTCAAGGATAATGTTCTGTTTTATTATTTTCATTGTTCAGTTCAATCTTTTTTTGCAGATTGTTTAGAACATTGCTTTAGCATCTCAGAGGACAGATAAATTTAGAAGCTATGATTTAAATGCTGACTTGGGTATTTATCTGGTTCTATAGAAATGTACCTTGCATTTCTGTAACAATTATTATTTTTTCTTCAATTATCTGTAGTTTCAGCTTTGCCTCTGCTGATTCTTTTTTAGCAGTGACTGAGTTGTAGATATGAAAATGAAATTCTTCTCTGTCCTTTTGTAATAAATTCAGCTGCAGCCTGAGTATACTAACTGAATAGTCTGTAGCTGTGACCTGACTTCATTTTTGAGACTGTCAACAGTAATTATGGACAGACAGATTTTCCCACTCAGCATCTGGAAATGCACAGATATGGAGAAGGAGTCTCAAGTATCATTAACATCACCTTTCTGCCTGCTTTTTATGTCTCCACGTGAAATAGTCTATTTCACAGTTGGCAAGATCTATTGTGGGACCTGTCCTTCCCCCTATGGAGCATCAGATTTTCCCTCGATTGGGAAGAAAGAAAGGGGTTCACATCTTTAGAAGACAGGATGGGTTTTGTTGTCACGTTGGCCTTCCACTGAAAGCGCATGACATTGGGCAATTTGCTCATTCTTGCCTGTGTTAGTTTCCTCATCAGGGGTTAGTTACTTCTGTAGATTTTGTAAGGATCCCACAAAGTAACACATGTAAAACAACTTGCAAAGTAATCGTTTCCTTTAATAAATTGGACAGAAATTGTATTTCAGAAAGACTTCTTTCCCCCCAGGAACAACATGATTAGGAATAGCAATATTTTTGGATGAGAAGAGGTGAGACACAAAACGTCAGGAAAGTGAAAAAGGATATGGGTCACTGTTGGAAACTATCTTTCATTCAATAATAAGTAAGGTCAAAGTATATTTAAATTTTTTATTTTTAATGATTAAAATATTACAGAAAAGTTGAAAGTTGCAACGCACCTCAAAACTCAATCAGGTAAGTGTAAAAGATCAAAAAGGAGGCTGAGGACAAAGATTATCTTTTGTGAATTCACAGCTTTACCGAGGGCTGTTCCTTCTTACTGTCCTCTTCTTCAATTACGTTGCAGATATTTATTGGATAAATAGCCATACATTTGCAGGACACTTTTGGCTAGTGGAATCCAGCAATGTACGCTCAGCTAAGCTTTGCCTCTGGGCTGCAAGATAATCCAGCTTCTCAGGATTTAAGATGGACTCTTTTAAGCACAAATCCCTTTTTGTTGAAAAGGACTTAATAACAAAGCTATTCCTCCCTATAAAACCCAACTAACTGGGCTAACCTCAGGCTAACACTATTAACTGTATTTTCTTTTGGGGCATTCCATTTTTAGAAGAAAGGACCAAATGGCAAGAAGAAAGGTTAAGTTATTCTAAACGGCATTTGATTACAAAGACCTTCATCTGAGAGTATGATGTCTCATGGGCTCACGTAATCAAACACAAAAACATTTTGGTTATTGAAATAATCCTATACAAGATAATCAGTGAAAATGGAGCCATGGAGTACATAAAGGAGTATTTAGTTTTGGCAGGAAGCAGCAGAGGATAAGACATGCCTAAGCCAATGGAAAAAGTGGTTGCCATGGTGACACTGGCCAAGATTGGCAGATGTCAATTGTCAGGGTAAGCTGATGGTTACTAGGGTTGCAGAGAGCTCACAGTGAGGAAATCCCAGGGTCTTAGGAGGATTCTGGGAGGGTGACATCTAGACAGAGTGACTGATTCATATGCCCTTATATTCTCCCTGTCTCAAAATTACCTTTATTTTATTCTGCATCTAAACACCCTTGAAAGTTAAAGGTACATTCCTAGTTTGGCTGGACTCACCATCATGAGTCTGGACTGATCTTCTTCTCCTTTACCTAGAAAGATCTGCAAACATTATCCAGGAGAGACAGTCCTGTCTTCTGGGAGGATTTGAAGCCAGTTAGGGGCTCTGTATTTCTGAATTGGATTAAATGCCACCTTCCAAAACATAGTGGAATAATCAGGTGTGCTATCACATTCCATCCCCAAGCCTTACTCGGTTTGCCTAGAAAATTGGAAACAGCTGAGGCTGTGGTGATGAAAACTAAAAAATAAGCCCATTTGTAGGAGACAATGTAGGATCAGCACACACACACACACACACACACACACACACACACACACACACACGGCTCTGTGATTCAGTCTTTAAATTTAAGTTCTCTAAATTTGCATCTGGAAATACAAATTCGCAGTCCTCGCCACAGATTTCTAAAATCCAAAAGTCCAGAGTGAAGCCGTACAATTTGTGTTTCAATGAGAACTCTAGGACAGGCGTCTCCAACCCCTGGGATGTGGACTGGCACTTGTCCGCGGTCTGCTAGAAACCCGGCCGCACAGGACGTCAGTGGCAGGTGAGCGAGCATTGCTGCCTGAGCTCCACTTCCTGTCGAATTAGCAGTGGCATTAGATTCTCAAAGAAGCAGGAACCCTATTGTGAACTGTGTATGCAAGAGATCTAGATTGTGCACTTCTTACAAGAATCTAACTAACTAATGCTTGATGATCTGAGGTGGAACAGTTTTACTCCAAAATCATTCCCCTCACCCTCGACCCCATTCCTGAAAAAATTGTCTTCTACAAAACCCGTCCCTAGTGCCAAAAAAGTTGGGGACCACTGCTCTGGGGCATTCTGATGTGCGTGCAGGTTGGAGAATCACCATGCTAAAAAAACAGTAAGTGCTATGAGCCAGTCCCCAGAAGGGTTCTCTTCTTTAGTTTTAGTTATCCAGGAAATTAAAGTAATGTTGGCATTATAGTTAATTGTTGTGCCTTGGGGAATGAAGGCTTGGATGTTTATTTTCAAGTAGAAATGAGGCTCATATTCTCTTTTAGGTAACTTCAAGAGGAAAAAAATGTTACAACCTGAAAAGTTTACATTAATCCTTTTTAACTCCCATGCTCTGGGATTCCCACTTCTGTGTTGAATAGAACTGTGGGCTCCTGTCCACTGCATGCCCTTTCTGTGAGCCAGAGGACATGCTCTCCCTGACTCCTCCCATGGCGGGGCTCTTCCATTAGCATAACACAACCGAGAAAAGAATCTGCACAATCATGCAGGCTCTCCGGGGTTCAAAGAAAGCGGCATTGTGCTGAGGTACCGAGGTGAAATTCTCATCCTCTTAGTAACTGCTACTAGAATGTTTCTTATTTGGGAAATTAACCTTTGATTTGATAGCTGAGAACGGGAGGATAAAAAAAGTGCCATCTGAAGGAGGTGGAACTATAAAATAGCACCAAAGGACTTTGCATGATTCCAGAGGCGGAAACCCTGCTGTGCCCGAGGGAAGAGAGGAGATGAGAGAAAGCAGAAGAAGGTGGGAGGGGTGATGCTGAAGGTGATGCACAGGGTGATGCCGAAGCTCATCTCGAGGAAAGGGGCAGTGGTGAATCCTCTGTGGTTGGGTGGTTGAAGGAAATCTGTAGATGCCTAATATTAAATTAAAGAACATTTGTGTTACTGCACTAGAAATGCTCCTTCTCTCCCCTACTCTACTTGTAAACATTTTCTGTATGCAGGATATTTTGTGGGTGGAAAACAAAGTGAAGAAGTTGGTTGAATTCTGAGGCAGGGAAGCAGCAGCCAGGAGACAGAGGTTGCCACGAACATAAACGTGCTGTGAATATGTCCAGAAATCCTGGGCAGGACTTTCAACATCCACAGAGTATGGAACTGGGATTTGGACTGCGATTTATTCAGGTTTCTAAGGCAAAGACACCTCAGTGGATGACAAATTTGAATTTATTTGTGGTGGTATTTGTTCATAGTCATCATTCCAGACAACAATTTTACACTGACAAGGGCAGAGAGAATTTGTGGTATTGCCCTTGACAAATGAAAGGAACAACAGTCTTCTCACCACCCTGGACTTCTCTCCTCTAGGTCAATATTTATGCTGTCTTGTCTCTAAAAATGTAGTCAAATCCACTGTGGCCCTAATTTAAATTATGATCAGAGAGCTCATATAAAGAAGACCTGGGCTCTGTGTACTCAGAACCTGTCTTCAAAATCTCTGCACATTCTGCTACCTTGACCTTGAACATTTTACACAATCCATATGCTCTTGATCCCAAAAACCTCTAAAAGCAAGTCATGAATATCCAGTGATAACTATCTTGGACCCCCTACAGTCCATTTCCAATGACCTCCATTCTGCTCAGCTTCTGACCCCTGAAATCCTTTCCTATTTATGCACATTCCTCACTTTGATCCTTGAGCCAGGGACTGACAAACTCACTACCTCAATGGTACAATGTAGATAACACAAATGAGTGCAATGAGTTGGGAGTAAACAATAAAGAGTGGAAAGGACTGTGGCAAACCAGAGAGCTCATGCACCATCTAACAGGTAGTGGTTACCAGCTCCAGCAATGTGTTCCCATGGGGGAAATGCAGACCCAGGTTGATAGATCTTCCAGTCTTTAAATGCTGACAACTCATTCCAAATTACTACAAATTAATGCTTGAACAAAAAACAAACAAACAAAACAAAACAAAAGAAACCAAACAAAGAAGCTGTACATAGAACTTAGGATCCCAAGCTTCAGAGACTTTCTGGGTTCAATTTCTGAGTCCTCCACTTCCTTACTGAGTGACCTTGGCCAAATGGTTTAACCTCCATGTGCTTCAGTTCCCTTATTGGCAACATGAGGAGAGTAATAATCTTCACCCCTCAAGCTGGTAGTGAAGATGAAGTACATTGATAGGTAACGAGTGTGAATTCCTTAGAGGCATGCCTGGCGAACAGAGGCATGATGTAGGTGCTGGCTGTAGTTATTAAGCCTGGGGGCTGGTTTGATCTATGGCATTTATAACCTCTCATATGGAGGCTTTGACTCTATACTTTGTAATGCCCCTGGCTACCCCGGAAATACACTTCACATGCCTGGCACTCTAGTTGGAGTGGAAATGTTGGTCATCTGTTACAAATCACTCTGCAGTTGGATTCTGATGCCATTATTCAGGCCTCTTGTGTCCTGATTCTGCAATATTTGGGCACTGACTCCACTGTTCAGTTACTTAGGACCCAAGTTTCAGTCCCCATACCCCAGGCCCTTAGCAGGGCTCCCTTAACTTTGTGACATTTCACACGTTCCCTCTTCTCCATTGTGCTGCTGTCCCAGACTTGAAACCTCATTTCCTGAATGGACTTGTCCAGGCTGCATGTTCTTGTGCCTCTCTGCCCTGTGTCTCCCAGGTTGACCAACTCTAACCTACCTCTGCCTAAACCATGGCTAGAGAAAAAAGAAATAATAAGCTGCTAAGAAGGTAAGCTCAGCCTCTGATTTTTCTGCACCTACAGTTTAGGAGCTATGGTCCCAAGCAAGAGAACATCTTCAACTTTCTCACGTTTTCAACGTAACTTTAACAAGACCTCCTGCTCACCTCCCAACACACACAATATTAGACAGACATCAAGGAAAATAAAACAGCCAAAAATAAGATACACAATGACAAGAAATTTATAAATATGAGAAAGGCAAAACTACGTAGGAAGAAAAGCTGGATAAGGAAGACAGAGAAACATTTGTAGCTTTAGTATCTAAAGAAGTAATAACCAAACTGCCGTACAGCACCAAGGCTCCAACAGCTAAGAACAGAACTCTGTGAATGCACGATTACATTGAATATTGGACCCCAAAGATTATGAACAGTATCGCTGAAGGTAAAAGCAATGAGAGGAAACTTTGAAAGCTAGACTTGAGGCCATACACAGTAACATTTATATTTCGTTTTGCAGGTTATAACCTTTATAAAGCAGTGTCCCCTCATGAAATTATAGTCTTCTATTTTCACATGTGTCTGCTAAATCAGACCATTTGCTCTTTGAAAGCCAGAACCATGTCTTTCTGATTTTGATCTCTGTGCCAGGCACATAGCAGGTGTTCCACATAACTGTTTCCTTCTACCTTCACAATAATCCCACAAGATAGGCAAGGCTAGAGTTATACCAGACGTTTACTTTGTTATCATTAAACTTCTTTCATGCATTGTGCCTTGTAGAAAGAAATATGGTTTCTGATCCCACCGAAAATGAGTTAGGACAGTGTAGAAACAGAGAAACAAGATGTCTTCATCCAGAAGAATCTTCAAGTTTGCTATTTATCTTCCAGTTTGGTTGCTTTAGAGGGTGTTGAGCAAAGCAAAAGTTGGGCAACAGGAAGAAAACATGCTGTTAGAACAAGACTAATAAAATCAATGTTCTATCCTGTTCTTTTGTACGCTTTGGGCTATCTTGGAAAATACCCCATCTGCCTAGGGTCCTGGTCAGGGCCCTTCTTGCCATTCTCCTTGAGGAATGGAGAGATTGGACACCTTTACGGATCACTCTGTAGCCCAAAACTATGACTCTAAATAAGTCACCCCAAATAAACCAACAGTAAACTCATGGGAAATGAGCAACTTACCTATGGTCTTGCTCACCTTCTCTGCTTCTCTTCAACTTCTTCAGGCCTCCATTGCTTTTCCATCCATGTTTCTCTACTGAAGTCTCCACTATGACCAAAGAAGGCAGAGGAATGAGAATTCATTGGAATTTGAGGCTTGCCTTAGCTGACATACTCAGTCTCATTTGAATTGTCAAAATGAGGTGATTGTGCTGTTTATTTATTTTGTCAGCAGGTTTAAATTATAAGCACTTCTTCCATCCCATGGGTAATTTAAATTTGGCCATAGAAAGCAGTAAGTACATAGAACAGTTTTTGTGCTAAAGTGGTAAAGAAGGGTAAATATTAAAAAGTGGACAGGGTTATTTTATAAAGGTAGAATGAGTTGATCTTAACTGCATATATACTGTCCAACTGCCTCATCCCTTGGGCCTTCCATTTGCTTTTTATAATTTATAACTCACAACTTAAACATTTAGCCATGAAATTAAAATGGTCTAAAAATAAAGCAGTACATTCTGGAGCCAAATAAATCCACGGCCATTAGCACACAGAAATTTGTATGCTGCTAATTGCTAATTATTTATATGGCTAACATAATCCAAGCAGAAAGAAAACAAAGACAAAAAGAAGGAGATCTGGGGAGGACTGAAAAAATAAGCCCCGAGTCAAGCAAAGCAACTTCATCAAATTTCCTGGCAATAAATTAACAGAGCTACCTTGCCTACTTCCAGTTTCTCTTGAGATGCCAAACTGGTTGTGTAATCTAAAGACAAACAAGAGGCAGGAGAGGAGGACACTGGACAAGAGCTCTTCTTTCAACCTTGTCGGGGCACAGTTGTGAGGAGGTGCGAGTTTCAGGCCCACCCCCACCCCCCCAGGTGAGCAATAAGTTGGCGTCGTTACCACATTGTCATTAGGGAGCACTTTTTCTCCTTTTGTGTCTTTGGGCTCATCTTTGGCAAATGGAATGACTCCACATACTTCACTGATTATCTTTGGAAGAATTTTATGTCCAAGGAAGAAGCCAGGCAGAGGTAGGGAAGTGACGTCTCCTCCTACCTTTCTACTCAGAGGCTCCTGTATGCATTTGTTCTTGGAGTGAGTGTCCCTGGTCTCCCGTTGAATGGGGTAGACTTTCAGAGCTGAGTGGGAATTAAGAAAGCAACCACTTCAGTTCTCACAAACAAACTGAAGACCAGAGACGGGTCGTGATTTATCCAGGGCCACATGGCTGCTAGGAAGCAGAACAGGGATTTCAAGCCAGATTTGCTGACGTCTGGACCAAGGCTCTTTCAAGAAACCCTGTGCCCGCTCCTCCTCCCAATAAAAGCACGTTTCTGCCCTATGCCACGAGGTCTTTGATACACTTTCTGTGTTTTAATGGGTGACAGTTTGTATGAAAAAATAATCTGTGCTGCCATGTGAGTGTGGACTCATGCATTTTTTTCTCTTTTGAATAACAAGCATTATTCGTCTAAATACTGCAAAGCATAAACATTATGGTCTGAGAGCTCTACTCCTAGATAACTCCTGCAGATTTTTAAAGTACATGTACACTTTTAGTCCTTTTAATAAATATAACATTTATTAAATTCTTATTATGTGCCAGACACTACTCTAGGTACTTTACATATATTAACTCACATAATCTAAAAACAGCATTCTGAAGTAAAAGCTATCATCCCTGTTTTATAAATAAGAGAACTGAGGAATGTGGAAATCACACAGCTGTTGATGGAACCAGGATTTAATTCCGGAAAGTTTGGTTTTAAGGCTTGCGCTCTAAGGCACTGAAGGCTTGTGCTCTAAGGCACCAAAAGCTATAAAATGTAGATCAAAGCCTTCTACCATGCCCTGCTGGCTTTCTTCCCGAAAGTTTGCCATTTTTTAGTCTCTTACCAGGAAAAAAAAGTCATGCTTGTACCCAAATACTGTATCAATACACAGACGCACACACTACTGTACTAGGGGGTCCTCCTCTGCATGGCTGACCTCTGCTCGTGGTCCTCCGGCCTTTGCCTCTCTTTGGATCACCAGGGTGCCTGGCCCTGGAGTCAGGAGATTTCCCAAGCTGCAATCCCTTAGGCTCTATGAGTAGGGGTGGGAGGGGGTGGTATTCATCCCCACCCCGAGTCAGCCAGGAGCTCCATAAGAAACAGAAGGCAGACTCGTTGCATTTGCCTGGAGAGAGTTGAATGAAGTGGGCAGGATTGAGGACCCAAGTAAAGCAGGGTGAAGCCCCCAAAGACCAGCAGCAGTAGGTAGACGTCACCATCTCAAGGGTGGAAGGAGCAAGGGGAGAGATCATGTTATTGGAACCTCTTCCAAGGAAGATCCTTGGAAGAGGAGGCTCTGGACAGGAGCAGAGGCCACAGAGGGAAGCAGACAAATCGCAAAGAAGCTACAGGGAAACAGAGGGAAGCAGACAAATCGCAAAGAAGCTACAGGGAAATAGGGGGAAGGAATATCAGGACTGCTCTCTTTGTCTCCACCCTCCAGGCTCCCGACGATGATCCCTCTCACTGGCTAATCCAACTAAGGCCAGAGGGCAAAGAAGCCGAGGAGATGCCACCCTTAGAGGTCGGTCTCCCTGCGGCTAGAGGAGGATGGATATAAACAATGATAGATGGGCAGCAAGTGAGTAAGAACTAATCATGGAGCCCCACGAGGATGGGGAGGGCCAGGAAACCCCAGCTTTCTCTATGGAGACCTTCAGCCAATCTCCACGAGCTCAGCCCAGTCAGGCCCTGTTCCCTGCTGTGCCAGATTCCTCTTTGTCAAGAGTCTGAGCAGCTCTTGAAGCCCTTTCCGCCACGCCCTACGGTGTGGATGGCGTTTCTGCTCCTCTCCCATCTGCTTCTTTCCTCCTACTCTCAGTGGACACTTCTCATCCAATCAATGTTGCTTCTCTCTCATTCTCTTTGAATTTGTGGGTTTAAAGAGTCATCTTTTTTTAAAACGCTGTTTTAGTAAGGTCTTGAGAAGGAGAGAATTAAAACGCATGAGGTCAAACCACTAAGTTTAACTGAAAAGTTTAATAGAACCTTGAATCTTTAAATATATGTTTTTCTGGATAAGTTTATTTATAGGTATTGCATATTTTAGGTTATAATTAATTGAATTTTTAAAATTTATTTTCAAGCTAATTTTTTAGTTTTTAGATAAGATTTTTAATGTTTGTATATTAACTTAGTTACTAGTCATCTTAATAAATTAGTTTATTTTTTAAATTGTAATTTATTTGACTGGAGTAGTCTGGGTATATATTTTATATCAGAGCAAATAATATATGTTTCATGCTTCTTTCAAACACACACACACACATATATATATACTTAGTATATTTTTCTTGTTTAACTTCTTTGGTTAGTACTTCCAGAATAATGTTAAATAAGTTTTAATAGTATTCTTGTCCAGTTTACAAAATAGAAATATTTCTATTTTTTTACTTTTAAATATGGTAATTCATATTCTATATGTGATTATTCCACTTCATGACTCATATGCCATCTATTCTTATTATACTGTTTTTCCTTTTACATGAGAGGGAAATGTAGGATATTTGCAACTGACTTTTTAAATTTAATGAGTTAATCTTATGTTTTATGTCATCTGATTTACATTATATTATGTTAACAACTTATGCATTATATTAGATTTTTGAATTCCTGGAATAAATATGTGATTACAATTGCCTGTTATTAAAAATATGCTCCTGAGTTTTATTTGCTAATATTTCATTAACATATTGACTTTAGTAACTTCTTTTTTTTTTTGAGACGGAGTCTCGCTCTGTCGCCCGGGCTGGAGTGCAGTGGCCGGACCTCAGCTCACTGCAAGCTCCGCCTCCCAGGTTCACGCCATTCTCCTGCCTCAGCCTCCCGAGTAGCTGGGACTACAGGCGCCCGCCACCTCACCCGGCTAGTTTTTTGTATTTTTTAGTAGAGACGGGGTTTCACCGTGTTAGCCAGGATGGTCTCGATCTCCTGACCTCGTGATCCGCCCGTCTCGACCTCCCAAAGTGCTGGAATTACAGGCTTGAGCCACCGCGCCTGGCCAGTAACTACTTTCTTAGAAAACAGTTATTTTAATCTAGGCTTTTGATTTATTTCTAAAGTTTTTATACATGTTCTGTTTTGTGATTATTTTAATTTTCTCTGTATCAATTAGTGTTTTTCTTTTTACATTTTTGTTTGTTTGTTTGTTTGTTTGTTTTGAGACGGAGTCTCGCTCTGTCACCCAGGCTGGAGTGCAGTGGCCGGATCTCCGCTCACTGCAAGCTCCGCCTCCCGGGTTCACGCCATTCTCCCGCCTCAGCCTCCCGAGTAGCTGGGACTACAGGTGCCCGCCACCTCACCTGACTAGTTTTTTGTATTTCTTAGTAGAGACGGGGTTTCACCGTGTTAGCCAGGATGGTCTGCTGACCTCGTGATCCACCCCTCTCGGCCCCCCAAAGTGCTGGGATTACAGGCTTGAGCCACTGCACCCGGCCCCCTCTTTTTACATTTTTTTACTTCTTTTGTGTTTCTACATTCTTGCCCCTTTTTTTCCTAGTTAAGTTTGTCATTTTCATAGTTTATTATTGCCATTATTTAAATATAGTTTTCCTTTTAACTTTGTTTTGGTTTTATGTATAATCTCTGCTTCCTCCGCCAACATTTTCTAGCTCCTTATCATTATTTCCTCTCTTCTGTTTTCTTTAGATTATTTTATTCTCTTTGTCTTTTTTATTTAGATGCTTAATTTATCTAATTTTTAATTTCCTAATGATATATAGTATGTTCGACTTTAAAGTGTGTTAAGAATTAAGCTTTAGCTATACTAAGTTGTGCTGATTCTTAGATATTTCTTGCTCTTTCATTCACTGAAGTTGTTTCCCCAACACTGTCATAGTTTTGACTGTTTAATAATTGATGATGGTATTCTCTTTGTTATTATAATGTTTACTCTTTTATTCTTGAGAGTATTGTTATTATTTTGTGTGGCAAAAAAAAGAAAAAGAGTTTTAGCAACCTGCTCTCCAACTGCCCCTGTGAGCCTCAAGTCCTGGGCATGGGACTTTTTGACAGGAGTAATTTGAACTGCCACTAGGTCAAAAGATTTTTTGTTGTTGTTGTTGTTGTTTTTAATGTGAGGACATTGTGACAAGTGCAAAAGAGCACACTTTTAGATTTAAAGATATACACTGGGTTGTGAGCCAGAGTCTCAAACCCAGATGTGTCATATAGGTAGTGTTCTCTGATTTTGTAACTGAAAATATTTGTGGCTCTGCACCTGTCTCTCTAGTACCGTTTGATCTAGCCTATTCCTCATCTTCTCCTTGTTGAATCCAGTGATTTCTTTTCATTTACTTTTGCGTAAAAGTCACAGACCAGAACTCAGAATTTCTAGCCACCTAGATGGCTCCAATATCCCAAGGAAATTAACAGGGGCATCAGTAGGGGCTGGACTGTGTCCACTGCTCCTTGGCTGAAGTGATCTTATTGAAGCCAGTAGTGCACATCTTTCTCAGGAAGAGTTTCACTCTCCCTCTGGCTTCTGGCTGTACTCAGTCTTGGAGCTCTAACTACATTTACCCCTGGCTTCTATTATGACATATGCAGCATGAACTTTTGATGAAATAATACATATTGTGTTGCTTAACCAAATGACCCCAGGAGCAGGCACACAGCTGTTTGCTGTCGCTCTCTCTCTCCCTCTCTCTGCCAACCTCACACCAGACTTAGGGTCATGATAAACTATAGGATCCTTGTGCACACCACTTAAATCCAAGGGAAGTAGAGGTGTCTTTGACAGCAAGAGGTGCCATGATGTCATCTCTCTACTGTCCTCCTTCATAAGGATGAATTGGGCAGAAAATGCAGTGTTTCCATCCTCCGAAGGCCTGGACAGGAAACAGAAGCAGAGCAGTGGTTCTCTTCCACTCTCGCTTCACCCAACATCAAGGTGTGAGTTCACTTTGCCCACTTCCTTTTTCTAAGCCTTTCCTCTCCTTTTGTCTTTGAAACTCCCTTTTATCTAGTAGACTGTGCCCTGCAGTAGAAGGGATTTCAAATCACCATGCAAATCTGCACAACTCTACATGGGAGAATGATGGATCATTGAAAGATGGATGTAGTATCTCTGCATTAGCTATAAATTATAACTGCAGCTACCTCTTCTCTCTAGAGGTGAGTAGGAGAGAACTTGTAGCTACACCATGTAGGCTGAAAATTGAGCATCAGTGAATACTTTGAAATATCCTACTATGCAAAGTAGTATGCTAAACAAACTCTCCCTCCATCCTTAAACTTTTACTATTCCTTATCACAGACTCTTAGATTTGTGTTAGGGATAGGGCTGTGTAATCTCAGAGTTGGGAATGGTACAGATTTGGTTCAGGGATTGGTGTAAAAGTTCAGAAATGGAATTAGGTTGGAACTGAAGTGGTGTCATTGCCTGGGATAAATACCTGGGTTTCATTGTCTCACTCCAAGAAGATTAAAGACATGGACACACACATACACACAAGGAGTAAGTTTAGGAGCAGAGGCTTAATAGGTAAAAGATAAAGAAAGGAGAATAGGAGATTCTCCAAATAGGAGATCTGGCCTGTGGCAAGAGCACCAGATATTATAGGCAGACTCGAGGAGGTGGTGTCTGATTTATGTAAGGCCCACAGATTGGTTGGACCAGGTGTGACATTTACATAGCCAGTGGGGAAGGCTGCCCACCCCACCCTAATCTTATTATGCAAATGAGCTTTCCACTTGGTCAGTGCCATCTTGTCTGCTCCTTACTGTACATATGGCTAGCAAAGAGAAAGGAAGATGGAGCCGCCATGTTGGACATGTCTAGCCCCAGATAGCCTTTTCCTATTGGCACAACTGCCATCATTCATCCTTGCAAGCTTCCAACTTGCTTGCCTATGTCTGCAGCTCAGTTTTACAGGCTGCCCTTTGTTAGAAAAGAAAATGATTTGGGGACTCCTTTACATTAAAAGGAAAACCTTACTGAGGACTCCTATACTTTCACTATCTGCCTAAGATTTTCTCTTAACTCTTTTATCAGAATTAGGTTGCACCCAAAAAGTGTGTGATGTGGAGTCATCTGTTTACCACACTTGATAGTCTCAGGAATGATCCTCAAGTGCCATGTTTGTTTATTCTCTGAGCATTTACAAGAATCTTGAAGGATCTGCATCTCTTTTGAAACTACAATAGGTGTTTTCATTTATTTTCTGCTAATAAATAGACTTAGCTACTTATTACTAATTGAACGCATTTCATTTTCCACTTGAAGTTTGCAGAGTGTGCACAACATTCTTTTCAAAGACTTTCTGGTTATGCCAACCTTATTTGGTATAGTATTTTTAGACTGTGAGGGCATTGGAGGAGTTAGTTGACAGTGAGATCTCTTATTCTCAGCTCCAGGGTAGATCTTCATCTTTTTAATCACAAAAATCACAAATTGTAGATCATTGAAACAGTACAGGAATGAATAAATAAACGTCCTTATACTTGGATTTGGAGTTAAGATTGGGGTAAGAGACAGGCATAGAGTAATATTCAGGTACATCAACCATATGCATTAACAGGTAATAAGAAACCATGATTTCACATTTTAACTGGGCTGACAATGCCACATGAAAATGACTGCACTAACCTAACCCATCATCAAACAGGAATGCTTTTCTTGGAAACTTGGTTGTGAAGGTGAGAAGGGCAGTAATTACATGGGTCTGCATGGTCGAAAGAGTTTAATCTTTTTGTTGTTATTGTTAATTAAATGCAACTCTTGGGATATGTAAAAGATGATAAGAGGCGAGATTCTTGCAACACAACTGGGATTAAATCTGCAGATGGCACACGAAGTAGAGCCAAACCCTCTCCCACCCTTCTGTTGTGTAGGGCTGATGTTCCTGGCTTTCCTTTAGGTACCAGATGGAAACCACTCTTGAGCAACCCTCCTTGGTGACTCACTGGCTCATTATCCCACAGCCAGCTCAAGTATTTATACACATTGTCATTTGATCTGGTGGATTCTTCAGAACATTTGTACTTGATGGGCCATTTTATTGACCCCATTATTGACTATCATGTGTGGTATTTAACTGAAGAGGTAGTTTTGAAGACTTATATATACTCATATATACTTTTCCTACATAAAGGCAAGCATTTGTCCAAGGCAAATCTGTCCAAGGCAGCCAGTCATAGGAAAGGGGAGTAAAGACTTTTGCTTCTATTCTCTCTAGAGTTCTTGCAATACACAGTCCCTTAATGAAGCCAGATGCATCCTCTTGTGCTTGGCTTCAACATGATCAGTGAAAATGACTCAGAGCTGTAATTTTAATATGCCAATTATTTTCTAAAGAAAAATATAAGACTGCTTTATATGCAGAAAGTCATTTGTGGCTATTTCACACATCGTAGGTTCTTTGCACTGGGTTTGACTGTTTACTCTCTAAGAAATCCATCGTATTTATAAGGTTTAGTGTTGCCGTAAAATTTCTGGCTCCAGAAATATTTGTAAAGTCTCTGTCATAAATCACTTTTAACTTTGTAAATTTGTCAATTGTATAACATATGTCAGGTAAACTACACATGACCAGACAGTTTTATGACCATAAGCAGAGGCCAGCCTATTGTCTCATGCCAGCTTATGCACAGGTTGGCAATAGACACCTTCATAAAGAAAGAGATAAACCTGATTCAAGCTTTAAAATAGATTACTCATTTATTGGCCACTTTTACTACCATTTATAAGCTCACAATTTTTGAAATAAAAGAGACTCTGTCATTTAAAATTACATATTTTATTTATTTATTTATTTAAAATATAATTTATTAGGCTTTGGGAAAAAATTTTAGGTAAAAATCACTCACAAATCCACCTTTCTAAAGATAACACTAATAACATTTTTATTTTTCCTATGGTTTAGTAGTGAGAATTGGACATGGAATCTATTGTGTTAGGGGACGGTAATGTATTTGCTTAAGAATAAACATAAAATATAACTGGTAGATTGAATTGAGTTTAGGTATGTTTGAGTATGCTCTAAATGTGATGCAACTAGAAATGATATGCGTCAAGAAAAGGGCACGTTGGGAGGAACAGACTGGCAAAAAGAGACTGCACAATATTTACATTTTTGAAACAATAAAGAAGTAAGCCAAGAATTCATGTTGGAGTTCAAACAAATAAAGCAGAGGTCTTACTAACGTGCAACTGAGTAGGAGTGACTCCTTTTTGCCCCAATTATGGGGGCCTGCTTCTTAGGGCAATGATATTATTAGGTTGGTGCAAACATAATGCAGCTTTTTCCATTACTTTTAAATGGCAAAAGCTGCAATTATGTTTGCACCATCCTAATACAATGAGAAATGCTGCATGCAATTGAAGTAAGCAGTAATTAGGGACAAAGGTATGTGTGTTCCAGAAAGTTCTACCAAGGGAAGGTCAGGAAAGGAGTCTGAGAGGTTTGCTCAATGGGAAAAAGAAGAGATCATGAGGGAAATGGACTGGGATTCCAAGTAGAAAAAAATGTTATTGGGCCCTCAGGTCAGGGAGGCAGATTCAGAGAGTGTTTGAAGGGGTGGGCTTTGAGTTCAGACTCCCTGGGTTCAAATCCTGCTTGAGCAAGCAACCTAGCCTCTTAGTTTCCTTGATAGAAAAATGAGAATGGTAATGCTTGTAGTGAAGATTGTGAGAATTAGAGGATGTAGAATGCTTTAAACAGCACTTTACTTGGCTCATAGTAAAGTAACTGGATAAATATTAGCTATTGTTATCCCACAGTGTCTTGATTATGCTAGTGTAGACAAGCTGAGGTGTTGAAGCATTGCTTGCCCATTGCTGCATGGAAGAAACCTGAGGATTAAGACATGGTCCAATGGGTTTTCCTGCAGGGTTTATGAAATGGCTTGCATTAGTAACAAGGGGAAGAGGCTTTTTCTATTTCAATAACATTCTCCACACTTTAGAAAATGTATTCTGCTCTATTTTCCACCTAGGGGTTTAGGATTGGGAGATAAGAGTCAACATCTGTATATTTTTACATTTGTGGTGCCCTAACATGTGATTTGCCTTTTGACTTTTTATTTAATATTGAAATAAGCCCTTTCCAGTTAGATCTTTTTATACTGTTAATTCTTAACTAATATTAATATTATAATATTAACATGCTTATTATTAATGTCCACACGATAGAGTATTATATGATTGTATTATGATGTACTTAACTATTGTTTACTATTAGAAATTTTGTGAATTCTGATATTTTCCTGTTATAAATGATGTGGCAATGAGCCTTTCTTACTCATTCATTTCCTTAGGAACTACTTATTGAGCACCCACTATATTCCAAGCTCTCTGGGAGGCACTGGGAATAGCAGTGAGCTTGAAATAAATCTTGGTACATCTCTGATGTTCGTTAGGGTAGATTGCTGGAAGCAAAATTGCTGTTCAGAAGAAATGAACATTTTAAGGCTCTTGATATCTACTGCCACATACTACTTAGAAACATGCTGATTTACAGGTCTGTAGTACTAGATCATACAGTTCATCTTGAATCAATATAATCTTTCTTTCTTTCCTTCCTTCCTTCCTTCCTTCCTTCCTTCCTTCCTTCCTTCCTTTCTTTCTTTTCTTTCTTTCTTCTCTTTCTACCTTTATTGAGTCAGGGTCTTACTCTGTCTCCCAGGCTGGAAAGCAGTGGCTCAATTATGGCTCACTGAAGACTCAAGCTCCTGGGCTCAAGCAGCCCTCCTGCCTCAGCCTCCTGAGTATCTAAAACCACTAGTGTATGCCACCAAGCCTGAATACTTTTTTAAATTTCTTTTAAGGTAGGGTCACTATATTGCCCAGGTTGGTCTTGAACTTCTGGCCTCACATTATCTTCTTGCCTCAGTCTCCTAAAGTGCTGGGATGACAGGCATGAGCCACCACGCCTGGCCAAATAAAATGTTTTTTAGGTATTCGCATAAGTCTAAAAACATCTCCACCCACTGGAGAAAACAGATGGAAACTCAGTTCTGAGAAATGATTTTCCCTTTCTACATCAGGACTTTCAGCATAGTGAATAAACTACAGCGACTCATTTAATTTGGTGAAATCATTTTAAAAGACTGGAAATAAGAATGAGAAAGATGGAGAAAGAATAAAACCTTTGCTATTGATTAACCAAGCAATATACTTTTATAAAACACATGCTTCCATATTTTGAAAGCAAAGGGACATGGTTTGAGGATAAGTGTTCAAAAGATTATGACAAAAACAATATTATAGTGAGATGCTAAATGATTTCAACTTTCCACTTTATTTTAAGCTATTGGGTATGTGGAAATAGGATGCATTGAAGATTGGCCACATGGAAAAAGGAAAAATGGAGTGATAGGGCAGAACACATTAGGTGCCAGCAACGCAATGAAACTCAATAGGCATTAAAAACAAATGCAAAACTCAGTCCACTGATTAAGCTATAAGCCTTGTTTCAATGTGCTTTTTATTAAAATGAAAATCTTCCTTTACATCAGTGGAACCATAGATTAATCCCTGTCTTTATTCTTGTGGATTAAGGAGCTACCTGCTCAGGATTTTAAAACAAGATCACAAAAAACAGTTTCCTTTGAAAAATTTTTGTTGGAGAACATTTTCTTGGTGTTGAATTTAGAGCCTGATCAGTGGCAGAATAGGTGGAAATGGCCCCTAGGCTCACAGCACATAATCAGTGTAGGTTCCAGGAGAAGAGTTGGTACCCTCCTTAAAGGTCCAGAAAGAGGCCACTGGCTCATCTCCTGAGAGGGGAAAGCACAAAATCAGATGCATCTGATACTTGCAGAAGACTACCAACAAGGCTTTGCTCTGAAGCAGGATTCTTGTTTCTGAAAAGGTTAAGTGTTCAGAATCACCATCCTCTCAGGAATACTACTACCACTATTGCAGCTACCATTTAAGCTGTTACCGTATGCTGAATACTCTAATGTCTTTCATACATAAACTTGTTATACCTTCCCAAAAGCCAGGGAAAGATATGCTATTGAACTCTGTAAGGCAAAGAAAGCGAGCCATGGAAGGGTTTGATTGCATGTGTAGGATCATACAACTCCCATAAAAGGATTTGAACTCAGAACTTACTTTAAAAACTTTGAATGGAGGATTGCTCAAAAAACATACTTGGAAAACAACATAAGAATAAGAGTCCAGTTTCCCAACCTGAAGTACAAGGTAAATGGGAGCACTAACAAGGTAACTTAATGCTAAATGGATGAGATCTGGAATCCTGAAATCCCTACCAACTCAGGATAAGGTCAGTCTCCTACCCTAGGGAATTTGTAAGGATTAGATCTTAGTTGTAATGGTTAAAATACATCATAGGGAAACCTGAGATCATTCTTGGAACTATAAGCCTGTGACTGTGTTCTCCCAAAAAAGTTAACATGCCAGGCACAGTTTTCCTCATCAAAATCCCCTTGATCTTAGCTGAGTTTAAAATGATCCTTCTTGGTCACTTAAACCACCAAAAAGAAACTAAAACAGGCCACATTTGCCCTGAAGTCCTCCCCAAGTAACAAATCTTAGAGTGAAACTTTAGAAAGCAAAGAAAGGAAGCACCTTTGAGTTGATAGTATAGGAGATACCCCCTGCAGATTCTAGTCATTTCTATAACATGCAAACCTCAGTACAGAGATGTCCAAAACAAGTTCAGGTAAAGGCAGGGCTAGTCTCTCTCTCCTTTTCTAAGTCTTACCTGGATTCTGTAAAGGCAGATAAAAAGCAGATAAGCTGATCTCACTCAAAGCGGAAGTCAGTGCTTATTAACTGCACATGAAGAGAGAAATACAAAAACAGAGCATTTTGATATTTTTATGGAAATTTGCCATTGCCATGTGTTCTGGTTAACAATTGCTGTTTAACAAACATCCAAAATAAAACAAAGTGGTCTAAAACAAAAATGTATTATCATGTCTCATGGTTATGTGGGTTGATTGGGCTCAGCTGGGCATTTCTCATGTGGTGTCTGTCTTGTTTTTGCTTTTAAAAAGCAGCTGGAGCTGGAGTTAACTGAAGACTCAGTTGGACAAGGCCTCCAGGATGGTTCCTTCATTCATGTACTAGGCACCTCATCTGGAATGGCTAGCACAGCTGGAGGCTGGCTGGGCATCTGTCTCCATGCAGCCTCTCCATTCGGATAGCTTGGGCTTCCTCTCATCGTGATGGTCTCAGGATAGACCTACCTCTTAACTGGTGGGTGGCTTCTCCTGACGAACACACAGCAAGTATCCAGGGTTGGGAACTACAAGACTTCTGGTGAACTAGCCTGGAAGTCACGTAACATCATTTCTACCACATTCTGTTGCTCACACCCACAGGCACAGCCCAGATGTGAAGAGGAAGAAGGGGACATATAGGGATAGGCTAGCTACCACAACATGATATCCAAGTGCCTGATGACCAAACTCATTGTGTTGAGCTCAGTATAAACTGGTTCAGGAGTAGAACTCACATGGCAATTTGCACATGGCAGGTGCTGCCTACTGGTCATATACACTGGATTCAAGCATTACCACAAAGAGTTTGAGAACTCTAACCTCTTAATCTCTGCTTCTGCCCAATCTGTCCTTATTTCTACAACTACACTCAGCACTGGTTTTCAACCTCAGTATATTCCTTTGATTCTCACATATGAAATGAACTTTTTCTTCAGCAACTCCTAGGACACAGTTTTTTTCCTAACCACATACATTTGATCTCAAGCTCTCCTCCGGCTTGACCCTCTTCTTACTTTGGCTCTGCCGTATTTTTCTTCAACCAAGCCTTGTTTTATAGCATGAGCAGCTCAGCACTACGAAACAACACTTGCAGACTTCTGTGATGTTCACTTTTGCCTCATGAAATTTACATTTTAAAAAAGAAAACCTTTACAGATTGACAAGAGTAAAGCAGCAGGCTTCTTTAATGTCATCAATGTCATTTTTCTCTCTTGTCAGGGATTTGGAGATGCAGAGATTTCCATTAAAAAATTATTTTGAAAATGTCAGAACACCCAATAGTAGAAGAGTAAAAACACCTTTCGCCATTATCCACATTCAGCAATCATCAAAACAATTGATTTTTAAGAAAACCCATTGATTTATTAGAAGACTCCATAGTCAACTTCTGTTGGGTTGAAGGAGAGAGCACAATGAAAAGTTCTCAACTATTCTGGCCTTATTCAAGGACAGAAATTTCATCTCTTGAATTTTTGGATAATTTATCTTTCATCATATCTGGTTACTGCACAGCAAAATGTTTTGAGAAACACATACCTAGAAAGGAACAAAATTCCTTCCCAAGGATCAGTTCAGCAGATAGAGTCCTAAATATCGGATTTGATAAGCATGTTAATGTCATGGCATTGTCAGGGGTGGTCAGTGTTGCAGAGAACAACTTCTGGCATCCTCAGGACACACCAGAATCAGTAGAAGCATGGCTTCATCTCACACTGGGTGTACTAGTTAAATTTCTACATGTAGATAGATTTGGCAGAGTGAAACAAAAAATACTTGAAATATGAAACTATTATTGATCCTCTTGCACAGTGAAATGACTTTGCGTAAATGATTCTTAGATCAAAACATGATTAAACAGTCTTGTTTTCTAAGGCAAACATTCATGTTTTAGTGCATAAAGGGAACACTTGGGGAGAACACAATGTTGCTCTTCAAGTATTTCAGAGTCTGTCCTACAGAAGAGGAATTACACTTACCCACTGTTATTCCTGAGGTCAGAACTAGGACAAGTGGGTAGATACTGTGGGGAGGTGAACTTCACATCAACTTAACAAAACTATATTTAAACTTAACCTTTTTTTCAAAGTGGAGAGAGCTTCCATGTAAGATAGTGAGCTTCCAGTCATGGACAAAGTTAAGCACGTGTTGGGTGACTGCCTTCGGGGGAGGCTGAAGAGGGATTTTTATAATACAAGAGTTCTTAAGCTCTGTGTGTGTGTGTCCATGTTGTGTACGTGTAATTGTGTATTCATGGCAAACTTTGAAAACTAGAATTGTTGGTAGTCCCAGAAGAGATTGACAGACTCAAAACAGCTTTAAACACTTCGGTGATAATTAAGTACCATCATCACTGTGGCACAGCAATATCCCAAAGACTCTATAAAAGTTAGATACAGTTTGTACACTACTCTCTTCACTTTTCTTCTAGTACTGTGTTGAACTTTTTATTGTCGCAAGAGACTCTTGTCTGTATTCACAAGCAAATTTTTAGCACATTGTGGTATTTCAGTAAAAACTTCATTTATCTCTAGTGTTGGATTGATGCTACTCCATACCTTGTCTAAAACTCAATTCATCTCAACTTTCCATCAATGGCATTTCTATAAATATAATTTAAAATTTTTGGCAGTATACATGAAGGCTTCTAGTATACTGGTATGCCTTACCACACCAGTTGTTATGGAAGGTACGTTGGGCCTAGTCATTTCCAAAGGTTTGAAGTTACTTCTCTCACTTTGTGTTACATTTGTTGGAAGAAAGTAAACTAGTAATGAGCAAATAGTACCAAGATCTTAAGAAAGGTGGGAGATTTTTCTCCTGCAAAGATAGGTTTATTTTAAAATTAACCAAGAGAATGCAAGAAAGCCTTCTGATTTCTTTCCTTTTTTTCCCCCAGAGGCCTAAAATGTTACCGAGTGCCAGAATCTCAAACACATGTTTTACAAATAAAATGACATCTGTACATAAACCATCGATCATTATATTAATCATTACATGATTTGCCTTGTTTTGAAGGGTATGTGGTACAGCTTTGGTGAGCAAACAGTCATAAAAGAATCGTATTTGCTCTGCCCATGCCACTCTCTTGAGTTGAATGCAATGTCCTTAGAAAACTGCAGAGAATTAGCCCATTGTATTTGATGCTTTTTATGTGACTGCCTGACAAGTTTTTTTTTCCTAATGACAGAAGTGATAAATAATCAGTGCATAAAATTTGAAAAAAATGCAGATCAATGCAAAAAGGAATCACCACTAACACAGATAATTTTTGTTAACACATTAGTAAATTTTCTTAGGTATTGCATCTAAATTTTCCTGGGACTGTTGGAATACATCATATTAAGGAAAAAGAGTTACTAATAAGTCAGAAAGCCAGATCTTCTGCATATATGATCACTGTTACTATGGAAACCAACACTTTCCTGGATGTGACAAGCAAGCATGCTGAGGAAATGTGAGCTGATAGCATCATGGTAGGAAGCTGGGAGGAGGAGGCCTGTCCCTGTTGGAAAGCTGTGCCCAAAATGAGGACATCAACAGGAACATGCGGTGCACATTTGTGTCACCACCAGGCTAAAAGAAACTCCAAGGCCTGGACCTGACAAGAGACAGACAACCTCACACAATACCCAAGCCCTAGCTGCAACCCAACTACAGGGGACTCTTCATCTTTGTATTTCAGCACCCAGAGCAAGGCCTAGCAACAGATAGGTGGGGAATATGCTCCCCAAGTATCTGTCGAATGTATGAGGAAAATAGTCATGGTGCTCAGGACCAAGGTGGTCTTTCTCCAGACCTTTTCTTTCACTCATAAATGAGCCTTAATGAGCGTGTGCTTGTTGTTATAAATACAAAAGATGATATAACAAGCTGGTTTTGTTTTTCCTAAAAACATATCTCCTTGGCTCCAGGAAAGCCCCTAGAATCAGGAACTTTGAGTACAGTGGAACTTTGTGCTGAGATGCCAGTTAGAGAATCACTAGGCATGGATAGCCTTCCTACAGGAAAAGTAATTTAATCGTAGTGTGCTCTGGCTTCGGGCTATTTGCTGTAATCCGAATAGAGAAAGCATTTTAGAAGCTGTGTGGCAGTCTCCTATATTCATCCTGGATCCCTCTTTCTATAAAGCTGTAGGTAAAACTACTAACTAAAATTTTAATAAGACCCTCCATGTGTTCTCTGTCTCTGACAATTAACAAAATTTCTTTTCAAAGGGAAGAGAATGAGTTTTTACATATCCCTCCAATTTTCAAAAAATACAGCATCCCTCATAGTCTTTTTTCTCAGTTTTTGCTCCAGTTGAAGGTGATCTGTTGATGAAGACCAGATAACAAGGCCCACAATTTTACCATAATATTCCAAAACAAGTGAAATAGCTCTTTTTAAAAATAATTTATTCATTAATTAATTTTTATTTTCCTCAGCTTTATTAAGGTATAGTTGGCAAATAAAAGTTGTACATATTTACAGTATACAATATGCTGTTTTCACATATGTGTACATTGTGAAATGATTAAGTCAAGTTAGATACTAATTATTTTATAAATTAGAGCAATTTGTTTCCTAGAGATTAAGAAAATACAATTCATAGGAAAATGTGAGCTACTGATAAAGAGAGTAACCTGAATAAAACATATTAGGGTCAGATCTATAAGCTTTTGTGGCTGGTTTTTAGGAATTTGGGAGCCACCAGTTCTACGATCAAGATGAGATCCGGCCTCACTTGTCTTATTTCATCTATACTGTGAGAGTTACAACTCTTTTTCTTGTCTCATCAAAAGGATCCGCCCATGGTCTTGACAATTATTTTCAAGGTTCACCCAGTCATCTACAGGTCAGGATTTACAAGTAAGGTTCTTCTTGGCGTTTTCCAAAGCAGTAAATAAAATTCTAACTCTAACTGACCCTTCTCCATGATTATGTGGATCTGAATAAAACACTCACTGTAGTCAGCATCCATGTGTATTTGAGTCCCTGTTGAAGGGGAAGGGCCCATTTCATGTTTTATACTATACCCAGAGCAGACATCACAATGTCACATGACAACGTTATGATCCAGATGTCAATTATATTTAAATACAGCCCTTGGAACTCAACAATTCTCTTTATTAGGAAGTTAATAATTTTGTGTGGTTTTTTTGTTCTGTTTCTGTTCTTCACCTGTGGTAGGCAGAATTCTAAGATGGCCTCCAATATTCCTGATTCCTGGTCTAAACAACTTGTATAATCTCCCCAGCCTTGAATGTGGGCAGAAACTGTAAACAAGTAAAATATTACTCCTATAGATAGATATATATTTCTCTGGTGGAGATATTTAGAATATATAACTAAGGTCAGTAATCAATTGACTTTCGGTTAATCAAAGGAAAATCATCCAGGATAAACCAGATCTCATCAGCTGATCTCTTAAAAGCAAGGTTAGAGGCAGAGACAGGAAATCAGGAGACCTGCTTTTGCTGGCCTTAAAGAAGATGAAATCCGCCATGAGTTCTATAGGCAAAAGTAGCTGAATTCAGTTAACTTAAATGATCTTAGAAGAAGATTCCGCACATGGCAGTCTTGACTGACACTTTGCATTTTTTTGAGACATAAGTGGAGGATTCAGCTAAGCTGTGCCTGGACTCCTGACCCGTGGAAACTGCGAAATCATAAATGGGTCTTGTTTTAAGTCACTGAATTTGTGGTAATTTATTAAACAGCAATAGAACTAATGTCTCCTCTCTTTTTCTTTTCTTTTTTTTTTTTTTTGAGACGGAGTCTTACTCTGTCACCCAGGCTGGAGTGCAGTGGCGCCATCTTGACTCACTGCAAGATCCACCTCCCAGGTTCACACCATTCTCCTGCCTCAGCCTCCCAAGTAGCTGGGACTGCAGGCGCCCGCCACCATGCCTGGCTAATTCTTTTAAATTTTTAGTAGAGACGGGATTTCACTGTGCTGGCCAGGATGGTCTCGATCTCCTGACCTCATGATCTGCCCACCTCAGTGTCCCAAAGCGCTGGGATTACAGGCGTGAGCCACCGTGCCCAGCCAATGTCTCCTCTCTTACACATGTGCACGAGAACATACACACAGACACACACACAATGTCTAAGCTGGCCCCAGCCCCTTTTCATTTTTAAGGAAACGTTTGTTTGGTAGGGAACTTCCCCTTAGAAGATTCCCTACATTTCCCATGTCAACTAGGGAAAGGCTCTCTCTCTCCTGCTGTAGGCACCTCTGTCCCAGTCGCAGCTGTGAGCAGAGTGCACCTCTGTTCTCTGTGATGTCTTAGGGCTCTAGACACACACCTGGAGCCAATGTGAGCCAAAGAAGTCCCCTGCAGGAAACAAAAAAGAGGATGATAAGGGATGGAGGGTTGCACTGGAGTTTAGTCTTTTGTGTCTTCCTCCTTGGAATCCAGGCTGCTCTCAGAACTTCCAGATGCTTGCCCTTGTTTAGACCTTACATATGTGTCGGAGCCTTTGCCTCAGCCTGATACCTGGAAGATTTGGTTGATAAAACTGTCTAACCCTGATGTCCTTGTTTGTTTTTCTGCCATTGCTCTCCAGGGCCCTGCCCTTTGACTAAGTTTGTGACTGTATTGCCTTTAAGAAATAAAACATCCCCTGATAAGGCCATCCTACCAGGTAGATTTGCAACAAGTGAAGCCCTGGGTGAATGGGGTAAGAAACCCCACTCATCATGAGATAGTGTAGGAGTTATAAATCAGAGCCTTGGGGTCAGACAACATTGAATTTGTGCTAAGTCATTTCCTGAGAAATTGGAATTATTTTCTGTGCTCCAGTCTCCTCATCTGCAAAATGAGATGCCTACCTCATCTGGTGGAAGGAGAATTGAGTAGACAATGCTTGTGTGGCTCTTACACAGAGATGAGGAGCCATTTAGGAAGTCCTCACCAACTACTGCTGGTTCCACTTCAGCCCTGACTTGGGTTGGAGGCCACATTCCTCTCAACCTCAGTCTTCTAGAGCTTAGTCATGGCAAGACTCAGTGTCTGGATCTTTCTGACACTGGCCATTGACTGTCTCAAAATTAGAGTCAGGAAACCACTGCTTCAATAGCTTTTGGTCCAAATAGACAATAAAGTCCTGAGGATGAAAATATGGAAGCTATGTTTGTCAATGTGAGTTGTATGAGGGAAAAAAATATGGATACACACACACACACATGCACACACAAGAGGATATCCCATGGAAGTAGTGAAACATCAGATGAGTCATTGACACAGCCTCATAGTCTCATAGTCACTCTTCTCTGTCACGGACTTACATGTGAACAATCTGGGGGCATTCCATGAAAAAATCATCTAACTGGAGTCATTTTTCCACAGTGTCTAGGGAAAATGAAATCAATTATAGTAATAACTTTTAACATATAATTTTTAATTTTAGCCATCTGTAACTATCAGTAGCTATAGAGAAGGGTTCTTAACTAGGGGTCTTCAGATCCCTAAGGGATCCACAGATAGAAATTGGCAGTGAAGTCTGCAGACTTGGGTACAAAAAAAGTCTTAAAAATCTTTGTTTTCCTAGCTGATATTTTCCATTTGCTTCCAATTTAAATCTAGGCCACAGTCCATAGCATTGCTAGCAGTATCCCCGACTTGTCACCAACAGAAGTCATAGATATTTTCACACCATGTTTCAGTTGTTGCAGTTCACAAAATATCATTTTTATCCATCACCACTTCAAAATTAGGGTGGTTATATATTAGGGTAGCCAGTTATTTAATACATTAAATGGGTAGTTACTTACTGCACTTATTAGGGTAGCTAGTTATTAAATGCGTGTATAAGGAAACGTATTTTTGGAAAAAATGTACAACCACAACCTAATCATAAGAAAAATGCCAGATAAATCCAAATTTCAGGACATTCTAAGACCAGAATTCTTTAAAAGTAACAAGGTTGTGAAACAGCCACATTGCAGTGTCAAACGCTGGATTGAATCCTGGGACAGAGAAAGAACACTAGTAGAAAAAACTGTTGAAATCCAAATAAAGTGTACAGTTTTGTTCAGAGTATTGCCTCAGTGTTAATTTCCTAGTCCCTAAATGTGCCGTGGTTATTTAAGTTGTTAACCTCAGGAGAATCTGGGTGAAGAGTGTACCAAAGCACTCTATATTACTTTTGCCACTTTTCTATAAGTCTACATTTATTTCAAAATTACAAATTAAAGTATTACATTTGGGAACTGAAAAAAAAGGAAAGAATCACACATATTACCCTATCATATGTTTTTATAATACTTTGGTAATGTATTTCAATATAATTATTTTCCTTTGAAATCCTGTGTATTTTATGATTTTAAAAAGTTATCCTGAGAAGGGGCACACCCACCAGCTTCCTCAGACTGCCAGAGGAATCATGGCAGATAAAGATGAAGAATCACTGATTGAAGGCGATTGAAAGTTGCAGATACCAAATGCCAAGGCTACTGGATTAAGACCTATGAGGAATGCATTGCCAGAGGAAACTCATCACTTTGGCTTTAGTTTGGAATGAGTTGATCTTTTCTTTAGCATCCTTCAATGTTATTCAACAGATGTGTGAGGGAAGTCAACCTAGAATGACAGGCGAGACCAACCCACTGAAAGCTTCTGGCCATGAGTCACATACCCCATGCACTGGACACCAGCATCCTGTTACTCTCCCTGCACAGCAGTGCAAAGGCTCATCTTTCTCTGTGATAACACATTGGTTTTGAGCTTGGGTCAGGGTTTTAAGTATTAATTACTTCCTAGGATGTTTGTTTCTCAGATATGTTTCCAAACCACTAACATGCACACACAGGCTCTATCCTTCTGCCAGGCAGTTATGTAAAAACAAACAAACAAACAAACCTTGTAGATGTTACTGGCCACCCCTTCAGGTGCTGGTGATGAAGCCAAATCACCAGCAGAATCTCACTGGAAGCAACATGTTAAGAGGTATTTAGCAATGGATATTTATCCAAATTGCTGTATGATACAAGAGGCAGAGAAGAGAAAGAGGGGTGCCAATAAAGAAAGTGGGATAAGGAATTTGGCTGCATCACCAGGTCTACTCTAAAGATAGCCACAAAGGCTGCCTCCAAATAAGGGATGAACACCTGAAAACCAAATCTACTTCCTTCTTCTTTCCTCTTCTGACCTAAAGAGTCCATGGAACCCTACTGGAATAAACTTCAGTGGCTGAAAATGGAAACATAGGTTTGCTCTACTTCACGCTAAAATAGCTCTTTAGAAATAATCTAATAAAATGGAATGAAAAAGTACAAGCTGTTTGTTTTGGCAGCAGTGAATTATGTTTTGGTCAGCTTGAACGGAAGTAGAGCAATATTAAATCACTATGTCAAGAGACGTGGGGATGTATACTGCCCTTCGGCACTTGGAGTAGGCACTCCCACTCAGGCCTCTGGAGCAGAGATGCCACAGCATTTTGCCTGTGTTTAGCCGGTTAAATGTTTTGATGCTGCCCCTGTAAGGGCCATTGTTATCTGAGAGAGCTAGCAATGTTCAGACAGATTTGGAACTCAGAATGGCAGAGGGAAATCTTAAAATCATAATTGAGTATAAATGTTCACTGAGGGTTTGGAAGCATCACATTGGGAGATCTTGAAGAAAGTATTTGGAGGAGTTCCTGGTAATTTTATTTAGGGATGAACAGAGGTTTAGGACATTTCTAGGCCCTCAGCAATCTTGCATAAATACCATAAGGCTGTGTAATCAAGCTATGAGCTTTCTCTGTTGACCAGAATTAAAAACAAGGCAAATGTATCTTGGAGTCCCTCCAAGAACTTCCTGAGCTACTAAATAGAAAGTGACTTTGAACACCTACTATGTACCAGATGATATTCTAAATGCTTTTACTTCCTTTAATCCTTGCCATATTCTTAAGAGTTGAGTACTACTGGTCCCATTTTACATTTGTGAATTCTTTGTGGAATAAGGGTTTTTTTGTTGTTGCTGTTATTGCTGTTGTTTGTTTCTTGAGACAGGGTCTCACTCTGCTGCCCAGGCTGGAGTGCAGTGCTGTGATCAGAGCTCACTGCAACCTCTACCTCCTAAGTTCAGTGATTCTCCTAACTCAGCCTTCCAAGTAGCTGGGACTACAGGCACGCACCACTATACCTAGTTAATTTTGAAAAATTCTTTGTAGGGATGGGGGTCTCACTATATTGCCCAGGCTAGTCTTGAAATCTTGGGCTCAAGCAATCTTTCCATCTCAGCCTCCCAAAGTGCTGGGATTACAGGAATGAGTCACGGTGCCCAGTTAATTTAGCAGCAAGCTGCAAGGACCTGAGTGTTTCTTCCTAGGCTCTGTCTTCAAGAACAGAAGTTGTTCATCTGGATGGGAATTGTGAATTTCCTTTCATGGAAATCCATGTTACTTTTCCCTAAGAAAATAATAACATTGGTATTTTTGGAGAGGAGGAACCATAACATTTATGTTATATTTAAAAGCCTATGACTTTTTTTAAAGCATTATTTCTATCTTAGTTTTTTTTAAACTTTTAGGTTCAGAGGTGCATGTGAAGGTTTGTTACATAGGTAAACTCATGTCACAGGGGTTTGTTGTACAGATTATTTCATCACCCAGGAATTAAGCCCAATACCCATGTTCCTGAAAAAGACATGATCTAATTCTTTTTATGGCTGCATAGTGTTTCACGGCGTATATGGACCACATTTTCTCTATCCAATCTGTCACTGGTAGATATTTAGGTTGACTACTCCATGTCTTGACTATTGTGAATAGTGCTGCAATGAACTTATGTGTGCATGTGTCTATGGTAGAATGATTTATATTCCTCCAGGTATATACTCAGTAATGGGATTGCTGCAGCAAATGGTAGTTCTTCCTTTAGCTCTTTGGGGAATCACCTTACTGCTTTCCACAATGATTGAACTAATTTACACTCTCACCAACAGTGTGCAAGGGTTCCCTTTACTCTGCAACCTCACCAGCATCTGTTATTTTTTAACTTTTTACTAACAGCCATTGTGACTGGTGTGAGATGGTATCGCATTGTGATTTTAATTTTCATGTCTCTAATGATCAGTGACACTGAGATTTTCTTCATATGCTTGTCAGACACATGTATGTCTTCTTTTGAAAAGTGTCTGTTCATGTTTTTTTTGTCCACATTTTTTTTCTTTTTTTGAGATGGAGTCTTGCTCTGTCACCCAGGCTGGAGTACAGTGGCATGATCTTGGCTCACTGCAACCTCTGCCTTTCAGGTTCAAGCAATTCTCCTGCCTTAGCCTCCTGAGGAGCTGGGATTACAGTCATGTGCCACCATGCCTGGCTAATCTTTGTACTTTTAGTAGAGGCGGGGTTTCACCGTGTTGGCTAGGCTGGTCTCGAACTCCTGACCTCAGGTGATCCACTTGCCTCGGCCTCCCAAAGTGCTGGGATTACAGGCATGAGCCACCACGCCAGGCCTTTTTGCCCACTTTTTAATGGGGTTGCTTTTTGCTTATAAATTTTTTTGAGTTTCTTATAGATATTGGGTATTAGATCTTTGCCAGGTGCATAGTTTGCAAATATTTTCTCCCATTCTATAGGTTGTTTTTTTTTTTTTACTCTGTTGATAGTTGCTTCTGCTGTGCATCAGCTCTTAATTAGATTCCATGTGCCAATTTTTGCTTTTGTTGAAATTGCTTTTGGTATTTTTGTCATAAAATCTTTGCCCATTCTTATGTCTAAAATGGTATTACCTAGGTTCTCTTCCAGGGGTTTTATAGTTTTGGATTTTACATTTAAGTCTTTAATCCATCATAAGTTGATTTTCATTTACAGTGTAAGGAAGGGGCATAGCTTCAGTCATCTGCATATGGCTAGCCAGTTATCCCAGCACCATTTATTTAAGAGGGAATCCTTTCCCCCATTGCTTGCTTGTGTTAGCTTTGTCAAAGATCAGGTGGTCATAGGTGTGCACCTTATTTTGGGGTTCTCTGTCCTGCTCATCCTGCTTCACTGGTTTATATGTCTGTTTTTGGACCAATACCATACTGTTTTTGTTGCTGTAGCCCTGTAATGTAGTTTAAAGTCAGGTAGGATGATTCTTCCAGCTTTGTTCTTTTTGCTTAGACTTGCCTTGGCTATTTGGGCTCCTTCTTGGTTCCATGTAAATTTTAAAATAGTTTTTTCTAGTTTTGTTAAGAATGTCATTGGCAGTTTGATAGGAACAGCATCGAATCTATAAATTGCTTTAGGCAGTATGGCCATTTTAATGATATTGATTCTTCCTATCCATGAGCATGATTTTTTCCATTTGTTTGTGTCGTCTCTGATTTCTTTGAGCAGTAGTTTATAGTTCTCCTTGTAGAGATTTTTCACCTCCCTAGTTAGCAGTATTTCTGTATTTTATTCTGGTTGGTTTTTTTTGTTTGTTTGTTTTTTGTTTTTGGCAATTGTGAATAGGATTGCCTTTCTGATTTGGCTCTTGACTTGGCTGTTGTTGTTGTATAGGAATGCAAGTGATTTTTGTACATTGATTTTGTATTCTGAAACTTTGCTGAAGTTGTTTATCAACTGAAGGAGGTTTTGGGCTGAGACTACGTGGTTTTCTGGATATAGAATCATCTCATATGAAAACAGACATCATTTAATTTCCTCTCTTCCTATTTGGATGCTCTTTATTTCTTTCTCTTGCCTGATTGCTCTGGCTAGGACTTCCAATACTATGTTGAATAGGAGTGGTGAGCAAGGACATCTTTGTTTTGTGCTGGTTTTCAAGGGAAATGCTGCTAGTTTTGGCCTATTAGATATGATGTCGACCGTGGGTTTGTCACAGATGGCTCTTATTATTTTTAGGTATGTTTCTTCAGTACCTAGTTTATTGAGAGTTTTTAATGTGAAGGGGTGTTGAATTTTATCAAAAGCCCTTTTCTGCATCTATTGAGATAATTGTGTGGTTTTTGTCTTTAGTTCTGTTTATGTGATGAATGACATTTATTGATTTCCATATGCTGAACCAACCTTGCATCCAGGGGATGAGGCCTACTTGATCGTCGTGTATTAACCACGATTGTGGTGTATTAATTTTTTGATGTGCTGCTGGATTCGGTTTGCAAGTATTTTGTTGAGGATTTTTGCATGGATGTTCATCAAGGATATTGCCCTGAAGTTTTCTTTGTTGTGTTTCTGCCAGGTTTTGGTATCAGGATGATGCTGGCCTCATAGAACGAGTTGGTGAAGAGTCCCTCCTTCTCAATTTTTTGAAATAGTTTTAGTAGGAATGGTACCAGCTCTTATTTGTGCATCTGGGAGAATTTGACTGTGAATCCATAAGTTCTTAATTTTGGGGAAGTGGGGTAGTAGGCTATTTATTACTGATTGTAGCAGTCTGTTTTCACACTGCTGATAAAGACATACTCGAGGTTGAGTAATTTATAAAGAAAAAGATGTTTAATGGACTCATAGTTCCACATGGCTGGGGAGTCCCCACAATCATGGCAGAAAGCAAAAGGCATGTCTTATATGGCAGCAGGCAAAGAGGAAATGAAAGCCAAGTGAAAGGGGTTTTCCCTTATCGAACCATCAGATCTCATGAGACTTATTCACTACCATGAGAACAGTATGAGGAAAACCACCCCCATGATTCGGTTATCTCCGACCAGGTCCCTCCTACAACACATGGGAATTGTGGACGCTATAATTCAAGATGAGAATTGGGTGGGGACACAGCCAAACCATATCACTGATTCTATTTCAGAGCTCATTATTGGTCTGTTCAGGAAATCAACTTCTTCCTGGTTCAGTCTTGGGAGGAATGTGTCTAGGAATTTATCCATCTCTTCTGGATTTTCTAGTTTGTTTGCATAAAGGTGTTCATAGTAGTTTCTGATGGTTAATTTAATCTCTGTGGGGTCAGTGGTAACATGCCTTTCATCATTTCTAATTGTGTTTATTTGGATCTTCCCTCTTTTCTTTTTTATTAGTCTAGCTAGCAGCCTATCTTATTAACTTTTTTGAAAAACCAACTCCTGGATTCATTGATCTCTTGAATTTTTTGTTGTTGTTGTTAGAAAGATTTTAAATTAACAACCTAACATCACAACTGAAAGAATTATGGAAGTAAAATCAAATCAACCCTAACTTTAGCAGAGGACAAGAAATAACCAAAATCAAAGCTGAACTGAAGGAAATCAACACACACACACACACACACACACAGCATTTCATGCTATGAATTTCCCTCTTAACACTGCACTAGCTCAGTCCCAGAGATTCTAGTATTTTATATATTTGTTCTCATTAGTTTCAAAGAACTTCTTGATTTCTGCCTTAATTTCATTATTTACTCAAAAGTCATTGAGAAGCATGTTGTTTAATTTCTATGTAATTACATGCTAGGGACCTGTTGCTGGCCCAAAAGTACATGTAGGAGGTAGCTGGAGACAATGGTTGTGAGGCACCACCTGGTACTGAGGAACAGGATTGGGGACCCACTTTAAAAAGCAGTCTGGCCACATTTTCACAGAGCAGCTGTGCTGGGGGGTCCACTTTAGCCTCCGGGTGCCTTTGACTCTCCAAATTCTGAAGGCTGGAATAACTAAGTCACCGAAACAGCAAAGATAATGGCCCATCACCCCCGCCATTCTGGGAGCTCTGTCCCAGGGAGATTTCAAATCTCTGTTGGCTGTGAGAGAGCACTGGTAGGGGTGGCTAGGGACCCTGGTTGGGAGGTCCCACACAGTGAGGAGGAACAGAATTGGGAACTCACTTTAAAAAGCAGTCTGAGCTGGGTGTGGTGGTTCATGCCTGTAATCCCAGCACTTTGGGAGGCCGAGGCAGGTGAATCACCTGAGGTCAGGAGTTCAAGACCAGCCTGGCCAACATAGTGAAACTCCGTCTCTAGCAAAAATGCAAAAATTAGCTGGGCATGGTGGTGCACCTGTTGTCTTAGCTACTTGGGAGACTGAGGCATGAGAATTACTTGAACCCAGGAGGTAGAGGTTTCAGTAGATTGCATCACTACACTTCAACCTGAGTGACAGAGCAAGATTCCATCTCAAAAAAAAGCAATCTGGTCACATCTTCACAGAATAGCTGTGCTGCGCTGGGGGATCCCTTTCAACCCTGGTTGGCTTAGACTCTCCAAACCCTGAAAACTGGAACTGCTAAGTCACCCAAACAGCAAAGATGGCAGCCCATCCCTTTCCTGGGGAGCTCCTTCCCAGGGAGGTGCAAAGCTGCCACTGCTGACTGGCTAGAATTCCAAGCCAGTGGGTCTTATCCTGTGAGGTGCCATGGAACTGAGGCCTGCAGACAGTCATTGGTCAGTCCCCTGGATTCAGCCTCTTTCCTAGGGGTATCTATGGGAGTCTAATCTCCTGCTTTGTTGGAGATGAAGCTACTTTTGCTGGGAAGCCTGGAGAGCCCAAGTATCTAAGGCTCCCAGGTCTCCACATGTACCAGATGGCTGCTCTGCCAAGACTCTACGTAGCTCTGAAGACCCTGGTGGAGTGAGTTCATGAGGGGATCTCCTGACCTGAGGGTTGCAAAGATCTGTGGGAGAAGCATGGCTTACTTCCATTCACTTACAGCCTCCCTGGGCAGGGGATGTTTCCTTGGCTTGGCTCCCAGGTGGGCCATCATCCTGCCTTGCTCTTCTCCATTCTCCATGTGCCAGGTTATTTCCTTGATTAGTCCCAATGCGAGTATCTGGATGTTTCAGTTGAAGGTACTGTATTAACTCACCCCTTCCGTTCCTCTCCATGAGAGCCACACACACTAGCTGCTTCTAGTCAGCCATCTTGGCCATGGCCACTTCCCCCAACTTTTTTTAGTTGTGCAAATTTGTTGTAAATATTCTTTCAGATAAATATGTTACAGGAAAGAGTTAAAGAACATGCCAGCTTATGGCAGCAAAGATAGTAAAAGTATTTCCAAGCCAGATAGGAAGATTTTAATTTAGGGAGAGGACATCTCTGAATTAATTAACAAAGGGCCATGAACTTTTAAAAGGGTGTCTTTTCTGAAATACTGGTGCTGGTAAAATGTCATTGTAATAGGATAAAATAAGATAAACACCTAATTAAGAATTCCCAATAACTCTGAAGCCAATAAGGGTGATAGATGGCTGGGAAGTCCAAGCTTAGGGCAGTAGATATTAGCACTGTCCTAGGAAGCTTCCTTGGGGACCAGCTCAGGGCAACAAGTAGTGCACTGAAAAGAGGAACCTTCAAATCCAAGGCCAGGATTCATGTCTGGAAGCATCAAGGGCCCTGTGGGATAACCATAAAGTTTTGCTCTTTGGTTCTCTTTGTCCAGAACAATAATCTAAGGTAGTAAGGTAGTGGTGAATAGCACAGTCTTTAGAGTTTGAAGACATGTGTTCAAATTTCTACTCTGCCACTTAATAGCTATGTGATGTTGGGCATGTAACTTTACCTCTCTGATCCTTAATTTCTCATTGTAAAACAGGATTATAATACTATTTACTACAGAGACTTTCAAGGGGCTTAATTAGTAAATATATGTAGGGAACATGGAAGAGTTCCTGGCATACAGTAAGTGTCCAATAAGTATTAGAAGATACCATTATTATGCCTCCCTGCCTAGATTCCCCATCATGGGCTAGGCAGAATGAAGGGGGACAGGGTTAGAGAAATAGAAGAAATTTACAAGAGTTACACCGATACACAAATAGGTAAAATGTCAAAATGTGTTGACGCCACAGGGGTCAACAGGAGTCAGGTTAATAAAAAATATTATTATATTTTCTCATTAAGTATTTTATTTCCTACTATATTACAGCAAATGCAAAATAAAATGCTTAAATGAAAAAAATTTCATAGGTTCTCAAATAAACTTTTTTCTCATAAAGTGTAAAGTTCCTCGACAAGGTATTTAGGAGAACAAGACCTTTAAGATTGGAGAGCAACCCTAGTCTTCATTCCCTCAAATTAATGAAAACCTTGTGCTATATCCACACTCACCGAGGACAAAAAATTCTTTCTCCAAAGCACTTACACATGAGGTCTATCTTTATATTTTTCTCCTCTAGAATGATTCTGTTTTCTTTCAAATCATTTAGTACCCTTTATGCATGTTTACTAAGTAATGGGCTTATCGATTCATTATTACCAAATAATAAATTTCTCAGGAAAGGATAACCTGGCAAAACTGTCATACATAACTGAAAGACTTGTCATTGGTGGTGATCCCTGTTAGTTTGAATAATTCAACAGCCATTTATTGTGCAACTACTATGCTCTAGTCACTTTGCAAATGCACAGGTCAGCCTGCATACACACAGCTCAGTGGGCAATATGAAGCAGCTGTAACAGCAAGTGCTGCATGGCACCTCCTGTGTACCACACATTATCCTAGCACCACTGTAGGCATCCACACTGCCTCTGAAGAACTGCCCATCAGGTAGGTACTGTCACATACCCATCTTACACAGGGGGACACTGGGACACAGGGAGCTAAAGTAACCTGCCCAGGACCACATAGCTAGAAAGTGGCAGTGCTGGAAGTAGAACCAGGTGGTCTGGTTGCAGAGTCTAAACTCTTCACTATTAGTAGGTGCCATCTATTTAAAAGAGAGAAGAAATGGGCAAACAAGGAAATATAAAAAACACACTTTCAGAGTGACAGTGCCATGAAGTGAAGGAGTCATAGTTGCCAGGAAGAAATTAAACTGGACGTTAATGAGGAAGTTGGTGGTAATTTCCTGGGTGTGGGCATGTTTGCACTGAGATGGGGGACTGAGCGTGAACCAGCCATGGCCCGACTGGCCAGGGAGTGGTGTGTGAGGAAGAAGAAGGGATAACACAAGGACAAAGAGTCCCAGGTGGGAACAGGTTTGCTGCATCCCAGGAGGCTGGTGGGATGCTAGAGCATCAGAAGAGGTGTCAGGTGGGGTTGAGAGTTAGGGCCCTAACCATTATTCTAAGAAGCCCCTTTTGGGCCGGGTGCGGGGGCTCACGCCTGTAATCCCAGCACTTTGGGAGGCCAAGGTGGGCGGATCACGATGTCAGGAGATCGAGACTATCCTGGCTAACACAGTGAAACCCCGTCTCTAGTAAAAATACAAAAAAAATTAGCCAGGCATGGTGGCGGGTGCCTGTAGTCCCAGCTACTCAGGAGGCTGAGGCAGGAGAATGGCGTGAACCCGGGAGGCGGAGCTTGCAGTGAGCCAAGATCACGCCACTAGGGGACAGAGAGAGACTCCGTCTCAAAAAAAAAAAAAAAAAAAAAAAAAAAAAAAAAGCCCCTTTTAGAGGGTTTTCACATGACGAGAATATGAACTATCACGCACTACAGAGTTGAGATGCTGTATTTTGCCTTGTGACAAAATAAAGGAGAAAGTCATCCTATTCTTGGTACTTTTGACTTAGACACAGTCCACCCTCCAGGAGCATGGTCCCTCTCCCTACATCAGTCATGCGTCACTTGACCACAGGTCTTCTGCTCTGGGCTCATTTCCACTGGCTAGCAGATGTATATTATCACCCCCATATATACCGCTCCACACAAAAGGTTTTTGCCCATAGGGCAAGGATTATGTGTTTTTCCATCACCATTCTCATTCCTGCACCTGGCATGGTGCCTTGAGTACAATGAGCACTCTGGAAATACATGCTAAGGAGAAAAAAAGTCAGAAAGAAAAGACATGGAGACGAGAAAGGAATGATGGAGGAGTGGTGTAATAAAGGAGGGGAAGAAGGAAGGGAAGGGAGGAGGAAGGGCAGAAAGAAGTGCAACTGCCCAAGGGGCTCACCTTGCCCGCTGCCTAGACAGAGCCAATTTATCAAGACAGCAGAATTGCAATAGAGAAAGAGTAATTCGGTGGGGTGGGATTACACGCCTGTAATCCTAGCACTTTGGGCAGCCGAGGTGGGCGGATCACAAGGTTAGGAGTTCAAGACCAGCCTGGCCAACATTAGTGAAACTCCGTCTCTACTAAAAATACAAAAAAAAAATTAGCCGGGTGTGGTGGCATGCACCTGTACTCCCAACGACTTGGGAGGCTGAGGTGAGAGAATCACTTGAACCCAGGAGACAGAGATTGCAGTGAGCTGAGACCACACCATTGCACTACAGCCTGGGTGACAGAGAGATTCCATTTCAAAAAAAAAAAAAAAGAAGAATTCATGCAGAGCTGGCTGTGCAAGAGGCAAGAGACTGGAGTTTTATTATTACTCAAATAAGTCTCCCTGATTTGAGTAGTAGATTAAATAAATTGGGGATCAGAGTTTTTAAGGATAATTTGGTGGATAGAGGGTCAGTGAATCGGGAGTGTTGAATAGTTGACTTGGAGATGAAATCATTGGGAGTTGAAGCTGTTCTCTTATGCTGAGCTCCCGGGATTGGGGGCCACAGATCTTGTTGGCAGGTCCAGGTGGGACCCTCTGATTGTTAGAAATGCAAAAATCTGATAAGACATCTCAAAAGGTCATTCTTAGGTTCACAATAGTGATGTTACCTTTGAGAGTAATTGGGAAGGTTGTAAATCTTATGACCTCCAGAATAATGGCAGGTAATATTTAGAATTCCATACCCTCTTATTCTAACTTGGTGGCTGGTGGCCTTTCATTCATTTTACAAGAACATTTTAGCTTTTGGGAAGGGCTATTATTTAAACTATAAACTGGATTCCTTCCCAAGGTTAGTTCAGCCTATGCCTGGGAATGGCTAAGGACAGTTTCAAGGTTATAAGCAAGATGAAGTTGGTTAGGTCTGATGTCTTTCACTGTCATAATTTCCTTAGTTATAATTTTGAAAGGCAGTTTCAGAATCAGGCAAGCAGGTTGCCCCTGGGTGTGGGCATACCCTGTCTCCTACACCTGGCCTCTTAGTCTCTTGTAGGCATTCTCTGTTCAGTTCTTCCTCACTGTAATCTACGGCAGAAGCAGTCTAAAGCTGACCACAGAGGGAATTTCTTTGCCTTTTATCTCTGCTGCTTTTTTGCCTGGACTCCAAGGAAGCCAATCTTTCCTTGTGTTTACTGCTTTGTGCAGACATCAAAGAAAGAAGAGCAATGGTTTCTGGACTAGCATTTCCCGAATGAGCTTGGCTGAAAATTTTGTTACTTACATGACAAAAATGCCCTGTGAATGAGCTGGTGGCCTGGTGGGCCTGGCAGGATTTGTGACACAGCAAAGAGTACTCTATGGAACCACTGAATTGTCTTATTGCAATGCCTGCTCTGAACAACAGATACCCGGACACTGGAGCCTGTGTCCTTTGTCTTTGAGGGGATCTAGAAGGTAGGCAGGGATCAGTGACAAGGCTGCCACTGTACCATGCCACCTTCATGGTGGCAGGAGGCCAATTGTGACTCACACACACTGCAGCAGGCTCTTCCCATGCTCTGGTCTATAAGTTGGTCACATGGCCTTTTTGGCCTCAGTATCTTGGCTGTTCACAGTTCACTGGAGTAGCTCACACTTCCTGAGCACCTGAGTGCTCTCAGCATGCTCATGTTGTCTCCTGTAATCCTCAGGACTGCCCTGTGAGCTAGGGATGATTCTCATCCCCATTTGAAAGATGAGGAACCTGTGCCTAAATCACATCTTAAGCCCAGATGAATGGATGAAAACACTTTCCTTATTGGGCTCCCTGAGTTGGTGTGAGAAGTGGAATGACTTTTCAGAAGACCTCTGGCTGGAATCTGCTATCTACTCCCCTTTCTAACAGATCCTGGATTTGCTCAGTGTGCCTGGTTACCAGGTATCAGCTTGCCAGACTCCATTGCCACTGAGGGTGCCTGTGGTAAAGTTGATATTACTAAAATTGCTATTCTCCAATTCCTGGTTTAGGAAGATTAGAGCCTTGATTGAACCACACCTAGGAGAGGACAAAACAAGGATCCCCCTCAATGGTGAGCTCATCAGCTACGTGGAGTTTATCATATTCTCAACTCCTCTGCCTTCTCTCCCTACACTCTCAGAGTTAATACCTGATGGGGAGATTGTGCATGTGACAATCAACAATAATGCAAGGCAGGATGTAGTATTTTGGGTGTGACCCAGATTGCTAGGAGGACACAGAAAAGGGAGAGTTGTTCTGACAGGAGGATCGGAGGACACATCATGACTTTGAAGGAGGCAGGGAGGCAGAAAAAGCCTCTAGGAGGTAAGCTCAGTATGTGCAAATGCACAGAGGTGGCAGTATTGAGGGATGGCAGGGCATCGGGGGCCAGTTCCATCTGTGTACACACAGCAGTGGGAGGGCAAGGGGATTTTCTCCAGTTTTTCAATCAGTACAGGTTTCCCTTTTTCTCATGGTACGCCCTTCATCTTTCCCACTCTAAGAGCATCCTTCTCTTCCTCTCTAGTCACTCTAAAACCACAATTGATGCTCTTTCCTGGCTTTGGTTAAAAATCCTTAACCCAGTACACTTTCTGTTCTGAGTCAGGTGGGTGCCTAAAAAAAAGAGAGCCCAGATTCCGTTTGGGGAAGATTTATCTGCATGTTACTTATGTACCTCAGTTTTCACAGAGTAACGATTTGGTCACAAACCTGGCCCAAGCCACATCCAAAGACAGGTGGCACCACCCTGGGAAGGGAAGTGAGAAGGAAACTGACAAGGACGCACCAGGGCCCAGGAGCCCCACGTGCACGTGGGGATTTGGTGTGTGCTTCGGTTTTGTGTCTGTTTCTGTGATAGTGTTGTTTTCTCTCCCATGAGGACAAAACCATGGCTGATGGCAGCTCCCAAGTTTTATATTTCTCAACATCAAAGAGAGGAGAGATTTTGAATTTCCCCTCTTTTTATCCTTCTGGAAGGATTTGTTGTCCTAGCTTGGGTTAATTGAGGGCCTAAAGTAATACCATGGCAGCCCAGAGTTTCCAGTTGGATCACGGAGTTTGGTGCCACTTGATCCTGCTCCCAAGAGAAGAAGGTTGCAGGGAAGATGGAGCCCCAGATATCTATGACTCTTACTTTTATTATGTTTCATCGTCATCTCAGTGCAGCCTCTAAGGCAAATGCATTATGTAATTTACCAAATATTAAATGATGTCTGGACATATGAGTTGTTGCTTATTGCTTTCTGTTTTAATGCTAAGTGCCTTGGCCATGATCCCAAGGCCTCCTGCTTCCACCTCACTTACCTACCCTATTTGTTGTGTCTCTCCCTGCCATGTACCTCCCTAGGTTGTGCTAATTCAAGCCTTTCTTCTCGAAAGATACATTATTAGCTGACACCTTTTACTTCTTTTTTTTTTTTTTTTGAGACGGAGTCTGGCTCTGTCACCCAGGCTGGAGTGCAGTGGCCGGATCTCAGCTCACTGCAAGCTCCGCCTCCTGGGCTTACGCCACTCTCCTGCCTCAGCCTCCCGAGTAGCTGGGACTACAGGCTCCTGCCACCTCGCCCGGCTAGTTTTTTGTATTTTTTTTTTTTTTAAGTAGAGACTGGGTTTCAACGTGTTAGCCAGGATGGTCTCGATCTCCTGACCTCGTGATCTGCCCATCTCGGCCTCCCAAAGTGCTGGGATTACAGGCTTGAGCCACTGCGCCCGGCCAAGAAGGAACCTTTTACTTCTTTCTCACTTCCTGCTTATACCTCCTAATTAGCACCTTTTCTATAATTTATTAAGCCAGAATACAATGGTGACAGACATCTTGCTGCCTCACTGACTAGATATTTTATTCTACGTTCTTTGTTTTTCAACCAGATTGTAGGTTCTATTGGTAAGGATCTTGTTTTATACTTCCTTCTCCTGGATCTCGTATCATAATATCAACCATATCTGTTAGGTTTTGCTGCATAACAAACTATCCCAAAGCTTAGTAGCTTAAAATAATAGCCACAGTATTTTTTTTAGCTCATGCTTCTGTGGATTGTCAACATGAGCTAGGCTCAGCTGGGCTGCTCTGCTGGCCTTGACTGGCCTCATTCATGCATTTCTGGTTAGTTTCTTGTCATTTAGGCAGCTCTGCTTCTGGGAGTTGGCTAGTTATTGACTGGGGTGAAGAGGTGGCTGGGCTGCCTGTCTCTCATTATCCAGTAGGCTAGCCCTGGCTCATTTACATACAGTTAGCAGATTTCCAAGAACAGCAAGACAGGAAATCTCCAATGTGCTAGCACGTTTCCTGTTTCTGCTTGTGCCACATTTACTATTGTCTCATGAACCAAAACAAGTCACATGGCCAAAATCAGAGTTAGTGTAGGAGGAAAAATAATGGCATGGCTATAGAGAGGGAAAGAATGTGTGCCCATTTTTGAAATATATTACATTACGTATATTCTATTTTTAATTCAAAAATATTTTTATAAATATACATCTGCCTGCTTAAATTATATACATAGCTCTTCAAAATATCAGTAGAAGTGATTATCTCGAAATATTTTCCTTCTGTAACTATATTCTATTTTTTATTGTCCTTTTTTTACATTCCATTTGCTCTCTCTCTTTCTCTCTTTCTCCCTCCCTCTCTCTCTCTTTCTCTGTCTTCCCCTCTCATTTTTCATTTTGGTCTCATTTGATCATTTCATTGAATGGCTGGAATATGTTTATCACTATGAAGTTGGATCCTGCACTGTAGTTTTGTGTGCATGCATGTGCACATATATGGCAAATAGAAAACTCTTTCTCTTATGCCAAGTTTTAATTTCTCATTATTCAAGATCATGCTCTTTAGACACAAATCAAGTAAGAATGACAATGAATGGAACACATAATTTTTACCTGTGCCAATTTTCTCAATGTTCTGTGCTAGAAAAAGCAATGATACTAAAACTGATTGGACATGGAATTCATCCCTTAGAATGTGTGAGTCCTGTACCTTCTTTGAAGCACACTTGGGAAAATCATTTTGAGGCAATAATGCTACAAGAGTGGCAAAGAGCTGTGGTCTCTTAGCTTTTCCATTGGGCAACCAGGGATGTTGCCATTTATCTTCACGTATGATGTCCATTTCTTCCAGAGAAGGCCCAAGCATGTCAACTGACGTGCCAGGTCAGCAAATTACTTCAACTATTTTGACCAGTGGTTTCCCAACATATATTTTGTTCACTTAATTTAATGCCTCTGTTTGGAGATATGTACTGTACATCCAGAAAAACTACTCAGACCTCTTTTTGTGGAGGAGCTGTATCAAATTGTAAGTCTTTTGAAATAAAATGCCAAAATAGCAGCTTAAGAGATTGCCTTGAGAAGATCCAGAGGTGACAGACTTGCACAGACTGCTCATCCAGCTCCTAGCACTGAAGAAGCTTTAATCCCCATCATAAGCCCTCATTTTATATCATGCATAGTAGTTATGCTTCTCTGATCAAACCATTATTAATAAAGACATTTTTCCCCTTGCCCTCTCAAATCTTACCAATTCCTGCTGCCTCAAGCACTGAAGAGAAGTGTAGTTGGCTTAGTTTGGATTCTCCCCAGAAGCAAATTTTGAGAAAAAGGACTTGAGAGTATATCATTTATTTGGGAGATAGCCCCACAAAACACAATGAGGGAGTGAGGAGAGTGTGACAGGGAGGAGAGCAGAGCCAATAAAGAGTATCTTGACGGGTGTTACCCCTGGGCTCTACACTGATGAACAATCAGCCTCAGAGTCAATATCCTAGTGGGCAGAAAGGCTGGACCTCTGTCCACTTCCTTCCATCCTCTGTTGGATGAGCATTGCCCCAAAGGTATGAACTCCATTGCTCTTCTTGTGTGATCTTGCTTGCAGCTCCACAAGCTCCAAGGGTGCCAGACAGAGCCCTCAGGCAGGTGGAGACAGGTAGAGCTGCAGGTGAACTCAGGGGAACTGGGGGATGTGGGGTGTGGCATCAACTGCATCAGCTACATAAAACATGCCCTAATGAATAAACCCAGGACAGAGGATCAGCAAACATGAGTTTTGACTTCCTCTCTGTGGTTCAAATATGAACTTTGTAGTGGTGAAAAACTACCTACTCTCTCTGAGCCTCCAACTTTCCATCTGGGAAACGATGCCATTGGACTATTTTTCTAGGCCAGGTAAAGATATACTAGACAAACACCTATAAGGAGGGATGGCATTACCAGGAGATGGAGAAACTCTAACTCTCTCCTCTTCTTCAATTTGTGTCTTTAGTATGGCTGTCCTAAAAAAAATCTTAGTTCCATTTATAAGAGTGAAAAGTTATAATCTTTTCCTCTGTCCTTTAAAAATCTCTGTCACTAGTAGTCAGATTTTGCTGCCTACAAAGCAGTTGGTTTACAACAACATTTATCTTCTTGTTTATAGTCTGTGGATCGGCGGTGTCTCAGCTGGGCTTGGTTAGAATCAGCTGGACTTGGCTCATGGCTGCAAGTTGGATTTATGTCTACTCCACACGATTCTCTTTGACCAGCTACTGGGGATATGCTCTTCTCATAGAGATTCACAGCAGTAGGAGAGGCAAGCCAATGTGCATAAGCACATTTAGGGTTTCTATTCCAATGGAGTTCATTAATATGCCATTAGCCGAAGCAAGTGGGCATGGGTCAGGACCAAATCAAGGAGTGAAAAAGTGCACTAAGCTTACCATGAAGCCATGGAAACTGCAGGGACATTTAATTCTATCACTGAACAGAGTAAAATATTGAGAGCAATAATGCTACCCCCCACACTGTTCTCGTGCTCAAAGTCATCTTCCATGTGAGCCTTAATAATACCCACTCTCTCGGTCTCTTGGCCTTTCTTTAACCTTTGTAGTATTGCCTGGTGTCTTAGTCTGTTTTGTGCTGCTATAAGAGAATACTACAGACTGGGCAATTTACGATGAAATAAAATCTATATCTTACAGCTCCAGAGGCTGGGAATTCCCAGATCAAGTTTCCAACATCTGTCAGGGGCCTTCATGCTCTGTCATCCCATGGCGGAAGGTCTAACGCGCAAGGAGGGGATGGGAACTGAACTCATCCTTTTATCGGGAATCAAATTCCATGACAACTAACCCCCTCCCTCAATAATTCATCACAAGGAAAGATACCTCATGACCTAATCACCTCTTAAAGGTTCCACCCTCTTAACACTATTGCATGGGGATTAAGTTTCCAACACATGAAATTTGGGAGACACAGTCTAACTGCAGCACCTGGCTAGGTCTGTCAAATAGGACTTATTTGTCCTCATTTGTCCTGGCATTTTCATTCCTGAGGGGAAAAATGTTTGTAGTCAGTGATCTGTGCACACTGTCATGCAACCATTCTCCAGCTGCTGTGGGTGATTGTTGGCTGTTAATGGTTCATGGTGTTCGCCTTCTCTGGGGTTGTTAACAGATGGAACATCTTTCTACTGATGGGACATCCTACCCTGGAAGTGGCAGCCCAGAGACATAATTGATTTATATGGAGTACAAAAGCCAGCCTCCTTGCCTCAAGGGGAGGGTAATTTGGCAGTATAATTTATGTTCTAGAGCCCCCTGCGAATCAGGCCAAGTCTAAATTTTCTTTGACATCACATTCTTGATTATCTCCTTTCTATCTTGCTTCTTTTATTCCCTGCAGTTTTCTCCTAAAGGATGTCCTCATAAAATCACATGCACCTAAGTCCTTTTTCTCAGGCTCTGCTCCTAGGGAACCTGACCTGTCTTTTGATGTCTCTTTTAGTACCTTCCCTATACCATGCACAGGTCACAAACTGTAACTATACATGGAATACATAAAAATTTAGATTTCTTTTTATTTAGGACTGACACTGGAAACCACCGCAAGGTCTACTCCAATAGCCCGTCATCTGAAATATTCACTTCATCTTGACCACAAGGCCATCATGATTTCTTATCCAGTATCTTACAAGATATGCATATGTCTGTAGTGCCTCCTTATTCATCACTGGAAAGAATTGTGTCTGGTCAGATAGGTTTTGACCTGGTGAGCCCTGAGAGTTTCTAGCACCCACTCTTCCTTTTCTTTACATGAAGATGTTAACCTGGAGCCGCAGGAGAGTTGAGATTGATGTTCAGGGAAGGAGACGGGCATAAAGTAAGCATGGGCTCTGAAAATTGCCCATCTATGTTCAAATCACAGTTTTGTTATTTGTAAGCTGTTTTCTTGGTCAAATTTGTCAACAATAAGCCTTAATTTCTATAAATTAAGGGCAATGATACTTGAAGAACAAGAATGTTCTCTTTTACACCCAGAAATAATGTGTGTTAACAACTCTGATTTCTTACAAGACTGTGAGCCACTGGTTATCTGGCACTTTTTAGTAGTAGCCTGAATCTTAAGTTTGTTTCACATGGAGTCAATGGAATGATGCATGACCATGAGGCAGACCTGAGCCTGGAACATTATGGCAATAGCTTTCATTCATTAAGAGCTTCTTACACGAGTTCCTATGCTCAGCCCCTTGCCTGTGTTGCCTGGAAATCCCGCCAACAACCTTATATTATTCCATCTCCTGCCTCCTTGTAACTATGAGCAGTTGATTAGTCAAGTGACCTTGAAAATGTTTGCAAGTGCTAACTTCCAACTCAGGAAATCAAGATTTAGAAGAAGGTAGAGGAATTGGACTAAAAAATATAGACGTGTGTGGACTGAAAGGATTGTATGTTATGAAAAAACTCAACGTATGCACTCAGTGAGTGCCCAGTTAGAGCATCTGAAATATTTAGAGTTAAGAGGCTTGCAGGGATTTTCCCCCATTTATGCATTGAATGGTGCATTTTTGTTTTCTTTCTGCAGAAGTAGGTCTTTATCATCTGTTCAAGACCCATTGGTTCCATCAATTCTCCTAAAAGTACATGATGTCCTTATTTCAGTTTTCTTCTGTATGTCCAAATTCTTTCTCCAGCCTCTTCTTCATGTTCAGATTTCTGCCTTATCCCATATAAATTGCCTGGACTTTGGGGGCCTAACCCTGATTTAGAGGAACAGAGATCAAAAAGATAAAAATATCCTCCTCTCCTTTACACCCAGGAAAATGTGTGGTTTTCTACGAGGCTGTGAGCTGCTGGGTGCATAGTGCTTATTAGCAGTGCCCTGGCTCTGAAATGATAGCTCCCTGGGTTTTTTCCATATCCACATCTTACACTGGCACCAAATGCAGCTGTATAAATCTCCAGCACTAAATTCTGCTCTGCAATTCCCCAGGCCGTTCATTTATTATTAATTATGACCATTATTTACATAGAACTGGAGAGGTTTACATCAAGGCTGAGGCCTGGCTGGGGTGTAAAGCAGTATGATGAGCTCAGCAGCAAAAAAACTCCAGGGATCAGTGGTCTTGTCTGTCTGCACTGCCTCCATTCCCTACTAAGGGCAGAGGTGGTGAAAGGAGGTGTGAACAGACAGGAAGTCAAGGGAGGAGCAGGCCTTGCATGAGCTTTTGTGCTCTGACAAGTTTCCTTTTGAGGCACAGGGAGACACTGAGCGGCAAGCGGTTGATGCATTCTGAAGTTTTACGGTCGTAATAATAGATCATTTTATGCAGGAATTTATCAATTTAATCCACAGCCAATCATTGAGTTTGATTATGTGCTACGGTAGAGAATACAGAGATGCACAAAGAAGACATGGTCTCTATCTTCCTGGAATTTACATTCTGTTGAATTCAAGGTCAAAACTGAGGTTGGGACAGGAGTCTGGGTGTTGGGAGAGGGGAGGGCTGTGGAGTGGGGTGGCCAGGTGTCAGGAGTAGAATCAGAAGCAGACAATGACTCAAGAGCAAACAGCGTGAATGTTCTTTTTTATGAAGAGCCATTCCATCTCAGCATGGCAGTTTTCTAGTCCTAGATTTTTGTTCTGATTCTCTCTTGGAAGACGAACTCGCAGGAGACTCCGACATCAATGGAGTATGGCGTCAGTTGCATTTAACACTCCCTACACCAGCTTTCTATGTGCTAGGCACTGTTCTGGGGCTTTTCCACACATTAACTCATTCAATTGTCATAACAACTTCTAAAGGTAGATACTATTATTGTTTTTATCTTGTAGGTGAGAAAATGGAGTTACAAGAGCTCAGCTACCTTGCTGAGCTATACAGATGACAAAACTGAGGCAGTCTGGATCCGGTGATTCTCTCAACCATGGAGTCCCTTGATGTGAAGATGCTGCCAGGCCACCCCCGGCCTCTTCTCACATCCAATTATCATTTACTTGCCCTCCACCAAAAAAATTGATTGAATACTGACTACATACCTAGTGCTAAGAATACAGAGACAGAAAGCAGATTGGTGGTTGCCAGGGGCTGAGGCCCTGGAGCGGGAAGAGATAGGAACTGCCTAATGGTTTTCTGCTGGGGTGATGAACATATTTTGGAACTGGACAGAGGTGGTGGTTACACAACATTGTGAATGTACTACATGCTACTAAAGTGTTCACTTTAAAATGATCAATTATGTTATGTAAATTTCATCTCAATGAAAATAAAAGATGGAGGAGGAGGCAGGGAGAGGTGAGGGAGGTGTCCTCACTGCATCATAACGATGGATTCTAATGGAATCTTGCACATTTCTTATATATTGCTGAGAAGACCTGGGGGAGGCAGGGATTCATTCAGCCGTAATAGTCAGGAAAACTTTCACTAAGATTTTCTATTTGAGCTGAGCCTTAGCAAAGATTATAAGCCCAGGAGCCTTCAAAAGCCAGGGCAGTCATGTATGTGTGTTGTCAGCAGAAAGCAGTGGGACATGATGAAGACTTTGCCAGGCTGAAGGATCCGGACTCCTCCCAAGGATATTCAAAATGTAAAAATTTTAACATGTGATGGCCAGAGAAATGACGTTATTGACTTCAGTTAAGCACATTAGAGGTGGGTTTTTAACACTGGCCTTTTTTTTTTTTATTAAACAAAGTTATGAGTTTCATTAAACAGTGTTCATGGAGAAAACATTTTAAGGGTTCCAAAGAGGCACAATTGTCTTGTATTGTTTGTCCAAAATTCAACCCAAGAAAGACAATTCAGACAGTTACATGTCATCTTGACCTGTCTAGTGAAACTTTTGAGATTTGGCCAATGGATTTCATCCAGCTTCTTCCCATTCAAAGTTATAAATATGTTCTTGTTATGATTTGTGTTTTCTCATTAGGTAGATGGTTCACGTGCTGACATGCCATTGTCTCAGCTGTTATAAAACTGTTGTTAGAAAAGATTATTCCTAGATGGGGCATACTTTCAGAGCTACATAATGACCAAGGAACTCATTTCACTAACCGTGTTAAAAAACATATTTGTGAAATATGCCCCATATAACAACACCTTTTATTGCACCTACCATTTCCAATTTTGCACATTAATGGAAAGAACAAGTGGCATCATCAAAACTCAACTGGTAAAATTTGTGGAAACTTTACAATTGCTTCTGGTCCTGTTAAAGGTCTGCATTTTTTGGAAAACATGGGTTGTTACCTTTTGAAATAATCACTGGATGGCAGATGCATTTAGCTTCCTCCTCCTTTAATATTCAGTCAATTAAAGGAGACATTCTCCAATATAATAAAGAAATAATTAAGGCTAAAGGCAAAAATCATACTCTGGTAGCACAATCTTTCCACAGTGTGCTCCCAGGAGACAAAGACACAAAACATCACAACCTTTAGCCTGGTGATTTTTCTCTGTTGGAAGAGAAATTTACATCAGGATTTCCTTCAACCTCGATGGAAAGGTCCCTCTCAGATACTTCTTACCAATTCCAGTGCTGCCAAACTAAAAGGCATTGGCTCTTTTATTCATGTTTCTCACTTAAAGAAATCTACCGCCTTCCGGAATTCTCTTATACAAACTCAGGAAAGGGTTTTTTTGTTTGTTTGTTTAATATGGGCTCTCCATAAAAAGTTGTTTTCAAAGAAAGTTCATTGGCTATGCAGAAATCCTAAATTGAAAACCCATTCTGATTGTTTAATTAGGGTACTCCCAGCTGAGAGATGTTAAAGGCTGGAGTATACTGACTTCTGTTATTATCCAAGTCTATCGGAACATCCTGTGGTTTGACTCAGCAGGTATGGGTGCAATCCTCTCACAATCTCCTGACTCTTCTTTAAAGTCTTAGCCTTAAGTACATCCTTTTCTTTCACATTTGCTTCTTATGATCAATATTTTTTTCCAGAGAAATTGGAGATCAATTAGTGAGTCTGATTGTGTTCCTCACTGCCTGAATGGGCTCGTCTCAGGGAGTCATGTCCTTTGTTGAAGGATCTCAAAGTCTAAAAGTGTGTATGGCTAGACTGGGTCACATTTGAATAATGAGATTTCAAGGGGGAGTGGTCTCCAGTCTGCTTAAGTCCCAAAAAAGTTGTCAAATCAGATATCTTTTCTGAACCATAGACTTGATTGACTATATTGAGCATCTTGGCAACCATTACTCTGGTTACACTGTTATTTCTAAGCAAACTTGTGTAAGGAATAACTTGAATAACTTAAATATTACAACAGGAACAACAATGGCAACAATAACCACAATAGTTGCGGTCTTAAGATTCAATGGCAAAAATGCAAAATGGCCACCCAGAGTGGCCACACTGAGATACGATTAACAATCAATTATGCATTCATGTGAGATTTAGGTGCCAAACAAAAATAAATGCTGGCTACAGATCACAGGTGGATACTTAGATTAGAGATTACAGAGGATAGTCCTTAGGAGAGGAAAGATAAAACGAAGAATGGAGAGAAAGTCTGGATGTGGAGGGAGGGGGTGAGGGGCTCAGTTTTGGTTCTGCTAACAAGAAAATAATTGAGGAAAGTCACTGCACTCGCTGGACCTTGGTATATGTATCTGGTAAGTCTAGTGGAGAGTCAGCTACAGGAAGTGGACCTTTGAATGCCATTCTCTCTCCAATATCCGTTAGCCCTCATCCTTCCTTTCTACCAGGGTTTGTGCACACACCAACACTCATCTGAGAATTACTGAGTCACTGCAGAAGTCACCGTTTTCCATGGGATGTGTTGGAAGCCAAAAGGAAGGTAAGTAAGAAGCTCTGAGACACATTGGGATTGCAAAAGAATGTTTTCTATATTTCCTTCTATTTTAACTCTTACTTTTATAAGCTGATGTCACTGAAAAGGCACCCCTCAGTTCTTCCAGGGTTTGGGTTGCGTAGAGGAGGTCTGCCCACCTCTCAGGGAGTTGAGCCACTCTCTGCAGTTCCTTCTAAAACAGCATCCTTAGAGGGCACATGTTCCACCTCAGATGTGGGTCTGAAACACAACCAGGAACTACAGTGTCTATTCCAGGACTTCAAGCAGGTCCTGCAAGGTAAAATGTGTTGAGATCAAGCTTAGTTCTCTGGACAATTCTTGACCAAATCATGATGAACTTGAAGTTTGCCCTTGTCTCGGTGAAACTGTGGGTATCACATGGGATTCTCAGGAGCAGAGTATGAGCGCAGTTAAAATCAAGTCCAGGTTTGTCAAAGATCAGATGATTGTAGATGTCCGATGTTATTTCTGAGGACTCTGTTCTGTTCCATTGGTCCATATATCTGTTTTGGTACGAGCACCATGCTGTTTTGGTTACTGTAGCCTTGCAGTATACTTTGAAGTCAGGTGGCATAATGCCTCCATCTTTGTTTTTTTTGCTTAGAATTGTCTTAGCTATGTGGGCTCTGTTTTGGTTCCATATGAAATTTAAAGTAATTTTTCCTAATTCTGTGAAAAAAGTCAATGGTAGCTTGATGGGGATACCACTGAATCTATAAATTACTTTAGACAGTATGGCCATTTTGATGATATTGATTCTTCCTCTCCATGAGCATGGAATGTTTTTCCATTTGTTTATGTCCTCCCTTATTTCCTTGTGCAGTGGTTTGTAGTTCTCCTTGAAGAAGTACTTCACATCCCTTGTAAGTTGTAGTCTGATCTTTGACAAACCTGACAGAAACAAGAAATGGGGAAAGGATTCCCTATTTAATAAATGGTGTTGGGAAAACTGGCCAGCCATACGCAGAAAACTGAAACTGGACTCCTTCCTTACACCTCATACAAAAATTAACTCAAGATGGATTAAAGACTTAAACGTAAGACCTAAACCCATAAAAACCCTAGCAGAAAACCTAGTCAATACCATTCAGGACATAGGCATGGCCAAAGACTTCATGACTAAGAAACCAAAAGCAATGGCAACAAAAGCAAAAGGTGACAAATGGGATCTAATTAAACTAAAGACCTTCTGCACAGCAAAAACAAACAAACAAAACTAGCATCAGAGTGAACAGGCAGCCTACAGAATGGGAGAAAATTTTTGCAATCTGTCCATCTGACAAAGGGTTAATATCCAGAATCTACAAAGAACTTAAACAAATTTACAAGAAAAAATTAAAACAACCCCATCAAAAAGTGGGTGAAGGATATGAACAGACACGACTCAAAAGAAGACATTTATGCAGCCAACAAACATATGAAAAAAAGCTCATCATCACTGGTCATTAGAGAAATGCAAATCAAAACCACAATGAGATGCCATCTCATGCCAGTTAGAATGGCGATCATTAAAAAGTCAGGAAACAACAGATGCTGGAGAGGATGTGGAGAAATGGGAATGCTTTTTCACTGTTTGCGGTAGTGTAAATTACTTCAACCATTGTGGAAGACAGTGTGGTGATTCCTCAAGGATCTAGAACCAGAAATACCATTTGACCCAGCAATCCCATTACTGAGTATATACCCAAAGGATTATAAATCATTCTACTATAAAGACACATGCACACGTATGTTTATTGTGACACTATTCACAATAGCAAAGACTTGGAACCAAATGCCCATCAATGATAGACCGGATAAAGAAAATGTGGCACATATACAACATGGAATACTTGCAGCCATCAAAAAATGGTGAGTTCGTGTCCTTTGCAGGGATGTGGATGAAGCTGGAAACCATCATTCTCAGCAAACTATCACAAGAACAGAAAACCAAACACAGCATGTTCTCACTCGTAAGTGGGAGTTGAACAATGAGAACACTTGGACACAGGTAGGGAAACATCACACACTGGGGCCTGTCAGGAGGTGGGGGTCGGGGGAGAGAGAGCATTAGGAGAAACACCTAATGTAGGTGACAGGTTGATGGGTGCAGCAAACCACTATGGCACGTGTATACCTATGTAACAAATCTGCATGTTCTGCACATGTATCCCAGAAATAAAATACAGTAAAATTTAAAAAAGAAATCAAATACAAGTGCTTTGCTTGTGAAGTGATCCCAGGAAATACCAGTAGGAAATGAGAAAGTGATGCAAACCAACAAGGGGAGAGAAAGCTGGAGTGTTTTCCTCCAAACCCTGGCCATTAATGGTTGAAGGTTATTTCCAGGGGTGCCAACTTTGTGGCACTTCTGGCTTGTCCTGAGTAATTGCAGAAAGGGCTCCTATATCCAGAAACAAAACATACAAACAAAACCCTCTCAGCAGACAGCCTTACCTGTTTGAAATAAGCGGCCTCCGGGGTGTGTAGGTGACTACCACGGGAATCTGGGCAGGGCACTGGCATCATTTGCACTTGTGAGGGGTTGCACTAAACTCCTTTGCAGTTTTTAAAGCATTGAACACATGATGATATTTCTAAGCCCCTTTCACCATTCTTTTTCTCTGCTGCCCCCACAAACTACCACAATAATAATCTATCACAAGTATGGAATGCTGCTGCTGGTGTATCATTTATTGTATTCAGCTATTTCCTTTCATCAGTTATTTCTTTATTCAATCATTCAACCAAAATGTATAGAATATTCCCCAATCCCAGGGGCTACAATAGGCCCTGGGGGCAAAAGCATGAACCAAACAGGTGCTACCTCTGCCCTTACAGGGAGGATAGACAAGCGGGGGGCCAAGTATGAGTTGAACAATTGTATAAATAAATGAACATACTGGGATGAGGCTCCTGATGGATAAACTGCACCTCTCGATGATCTGATTATTTGGTAGTTCAGAGGAAAATGCCCAAGAAAATGACATTCAAGTTGAGACTTGGAGGATGAGCAGAAGAAAACTAAGAGAAAAGAAGGAGCAAAGTATTCAAGTAGAAGTAATAGTAGGTGCAAAGTTTCTGCGGGAAGACAGAGCACGAACACTTGGAAGAACTCAGAATAGATCAGTGTAGCTGGGTCATGAGGAATCAGGCAGGTGTGAGGTGAGAGTGGTGGGGAGAAGCTTGCAGACAAACAAGGATGCATAAAGGATGTGTGCAGTGGGAAGCCCTGACAAGTTCAAGCTACAGTCAAGGGGTAGAGAAAGGTGAAGAGTCGAATTACGTTTTAAATGATTGCTCAGGTTCCAGAGTTCTAAGTTGTTGCAGTAGGTCAGCTACAATCAGGCAGACCAGTGAAGAGGCTATTCCAGGAACTTAGTGATGAGGTGAAAGTAGCTCGGGAGGATGGCAGGAGTAGAAACGGAAGATGTGAGTGGAGCGGGGACATCCCAGGAGGAAAAACAAAAGGAATTGAGTTTATGAGTGTGAGGAGTGAAGAGTGGAAGGTGCCAAGAAGGACTGAAATTCTGGGTTACGCCATCTACTCAAATGAAGCAGATGGCATCATTAATTCGTTTAATGCTTACTCACCTTCTAAGGATGGGTACTAATAGTATCTTGCTCATTTTATGAATAAGGAAACCGCAGCCCAGAGAGGTTAAGAAATGTGCCCAAGGGCATACAGCTAACAAGTGGCAAAGCAGGACCGTAAATGAAGGGCAGGTGGGCATTACAACCGAGGCTCTATCACCCTCTTCATGGCACCTTCTCCATGACCTGCCCTATGCTATTGGCTTCCACATGGTGTCTTTGTGTGTCTATATGCTTTCTCTCCAATTAAATCATTCAGCCACTGTGTGGTTATTATCTTCTTGGGAACCTTCTCAGCACTGGGCGCCATCCAATAAACTAATCAATAAAACTAATTTGTGCCAACGGGGACCAGATGCACATACTTTATTACAGGCTTTCTGAACAGTGCCTTTGTGTGACACTTCACGAACAGCACTCAGGACTTTCACACATGACCTGGTAGCTGGTGGCCTCACTAAAAATCTTGCATGGAGTTTCTCTCCCGACCTGTCTACTGCAGCACTGGCTCTGTTGGAAGGAAAGGGCTTAGGGTCATGTCAGAGTCCCCAAGCAAACTGCCTTCATCCCTAAGATCAGGTTCAAGAAGAAACAGAATGAGAAGTCAGTGGTGTTCATTCTTTGTAACTTTAGCAGCCGTCCTACTTAAAAGCACACTCTGGAAAGGGACACTGATGGACCTGGGATTTTCTAGAAGCTGTCGGCAACTCTCAACTTATAAATCAGGAATTTTAAATGAAATCTGGACTTCCAGGGAATACTCAAAACAACTTTTATTTTCAAACATGGTTCTTTATATTATGAAAAAGTAATAGTAATTCTAATAAACCCAATGTGTTCACATATTGCACTCATGAAGATTTTTTTTTCATTCTCAGACATCACCTAAAGTAAGCAACAGAAGAAATCTAAAGGAAAGTTGTTGTCCAAATTTAATGCAAACTTGCACAGATGGCCCAGCCCTGTTAACTCAGTGCCACAAATATTCTCAAGCGGTTTCAGTTATTCTCTCTCCTTCTGTGGAGATTCTGTGGCTGGAGTGGGACCTCACCGCAGAGAAAGTACCAAACACTCTTTTGTTTTAGATTTTTTTAATGTATAATTTTTGTAGCTACATACTAGGTGTATATATTTATGGGGTATAAGGGATATTTTGATATAGGCATACAATGATTAATAATTACATCAGGGTAAATAAGATATCCACCACCTCTAGCATTTCTCCTTTTTGTTACAAACAATCCAATTATACTCTTTTAGTTATTTTTAAATGTACAATTAAATTATTATTGACTATAGTCACTCTGTTGTACTATCAAATATTAAATTTGATTCATTTTTTCTATTATTTTTACCAATTAACGATCCCCACCTCCCCCGACCTCCCCCAACTACCCTTCCCAGCCTCTGATAACCATTGTTCTATTCTCTATCTACATGAGTTCAATTGTTTTAATTTTCAGCTCCCACAGATAAGTGAGAACATGCCAAGTTTGTTTTTCTGTCCCTGGCTTATTTCATTTAACATAATGGCTTCCAGTACCAAGCACTCTTAAGTAGCTACACATAGTTATGTGTTAAGAAGAGGTTTGTGCCTCACTGAGACCCTGATGAGTTAATCTGCTCAACACCACTGATACGCAGTCAGTAGGAAGTGCCATACCAAATGGCAGTGGTCAGGGTACTGTGTTTAATAATCACCTCCATCTCAGGTACGCACCCTGTGAGCTCAGAAGCAGGTGCAGTCAGGATGAGAATTTCATTTGGCTGCTTGTTTTTGAGTGCATAGCTTTCCTGCCAGCCTTTGTCTTCTTTTCCTTCAGTGATTGGCTTACTGTCAACAGATAAAGAAAAGCATTCCCAATAAAGTCTCTTTTAAGTATTTGATCCTCTGAAAAGATGAGAAAAGATGTTTTAAAAGACACCCTCCATCAGACCCCTGCAGAGGAGTTATTTTGTGACAAAAATCTATTCTGATTGAGAACATTACAGAAACATTAAAAATTCTTCCTCCAAAAGCTTGCAAATTATGTTTTTCAAAATCCCTCAGAGGCTTTGATAAAGTCTCTAAATCCGAACCATCTTGATTTTGCTATTGGTTCTGATTTTTAGAAAGACAAATTGTCATTCTAGGGCCATAGCAAGATCTTTTCCATTTCCCTGGAAAACAGAGCAAAGAAAAATTAATGCCCATTTCAGCAAGGAGCATACTTTAGTGTTTTAGAAATTTTAGAAATATAAAAATACAAGCTAGACTAAATTTTCATAATAAATGCCTTAAATGGTAACATGAATACTTCGTGTGATAGTAGAAATATGGGCAAGATCTCATTTACCATTGGAAAGGTCTGCCAAAGGATTGATCTTCACATAAAGTAGGCTCCATATGCTTATGGCATATATGGCATATTAGCCAGGATTCTTCAGAGAAACAGAACTAGCAGGACACACATACACACACATATGTAAACAAAGTTCTTCATATAAAAATATATATATCCACAGATATCGATAGATAGATTGATTGATGGATTGATTGATGTAAACAAATAAATTGGCTCCCACAATTGCAGAAGCTAAAAAGTCGCATGATCTACCATCTGCAAGCTACGGATTAGGAAAGTTGGTGGTGTAGTTCTAGTCATCCTGAATATGAGAGAAACAGCACCATACATTGGATGTTGATTTGGAGGATATGTAGCCTTCTGGAGTACCTTGCCCCCTAGCTGTTGCTCTGGTTGAATCCTCCAAAGGCCATTTTGTCATTTTATCAACCAGCTGCTTCAAGATGGTGGGAAATATGGTAAGACCAGTGAATTCCATAAGCATCGGCTCATTGTGATACTCCATTGCTGTGAAGTGAATTCCTTGATCAGAAGCAATGATATATGAAATACCATGGAGGTGGACAAGGCATTCACATACAGTCACTACGTGCCTTGCTTTTTATAAGTGATTGATTAGTAGCATTCAATCTTCACTGAATATTTTGCGTATCTCTAGGAATAAAATAAAGATAGCCACGTTGGTAATTTCCACCTAAATAGTTGATAGTCAATGCTGTAAGTGAATGAAATTATTGCAAGCATTGAAGAGGAAGAAATAAAATAGTCATTATTTACTGATTATATGATTATCTACATTGAAAAATATCCCAATATACAATAAACTGTTACTACAAATACAGAAAGATTGAAAGACTGCTAGATACCAGATCAATATGAATCAGCAGCTAATTAGAAAATATAATAATGATGATAATAACAGTAATAAACCCATAATAAAAGCCAACAAAAATTCTGTGATGTAAGAAATATTTATCAAAAGAAAGAGATCATGTCTTTTGTGGGAACATGAGTGGACTGAGGCTGTTATCCTCAGCAAACTAACACAGAACAGAAAACTAAATACCACATGTTCTCACTTATAAGTGGGAGCTAAATGATGAGAATATGTGGACACAAAGAAGGAAACAACAGACACTGGGGTCTACTTAAGGGCAAAGGGTGGGAGGAAGGAGAGGAGCAGAAGAGATAACTATTGGGAACTGGGCTTAATTCCTGGGTGATGAAATAATCTGTACAACAAACCCTGAGACATGAGCTTACCTATGTAACAAACCTTCACACGTACCCCTGAACCTAAAGTAAAAGTTAGGAAAGAAAAAAGAAATATTTATCTATCAAAACAAGTATAAAAACCTTCATGGGGAAAAATGTAAGACTTTAGTGAAATATATACCAAAAAATCTAAATAAAAGGAAAGCTTATAGCATGTTCATAGATAGGATGTTGAAACTGCAACTACTCTGTAACTCCAGCAATTTTATTTCCAGGTATATACCTTAGAAGAATTATCAGAAATGAACACTGAGAAATGATCTAGAATATTCATTGTAGAACTGTATATAAAGGAAAAATAGAAATGAAGTAGTTTAACTGTCAATCAATAGGAGAAATGTGTGTATGTGTGTGTATATATATGCCACGTATATATTACAGTATTTAAATAAAATGGGAAAATATACCACAATTAAAACATATGTATAAATATGTATGAATTTAAAACAATGTTGATTCAGAAATGAAGACTGGGAAGAAATACACAGAGTGTGATGCTGTGTAAAATTTAAAAACAAAGAAAATGAGACTGTACTTTTCAGTGAATAAGCTTTTAAGTAGTAAAAGCATAAAACTATGGCTGGTAAAAATGCACGCCACATTCAGAATCATGACTGCCTCTGGGTCAGAAGGAAATGTGATGGGTGAAGGAATCAACTGTATGTGGAATATTTTAATTTATTTTATTTTACTTTATTTTAGTTTAGTTTAGTTTTACGACAAGGTCTGGCTCTGTCGCCCAGGCTGGACTGCAATGGGTAATCTTGGCTTACTGCAACCTCTGCCTCCCAGACTCAACCAATCCTCCCACCTCAGCCTCCCAAGTAGCTGGGACTACAAGTGTGTGCCACCACACCTGGTTAATTTTTGTATTTTTGGTAGAGAAGAGTTTCACCATGTTGCGAGTCCGGTCTCAAACTCCTGGGCTCAAGCAGTTCACCCTTCTTGGCCTCCTAAAGTTTTGGTATTACAGGCTTGAGCCACTGTACCCAGTCAGAAGATTTTATTTCTTTTTTTTTTTTTTATTATACTTTAAGTTCTAGGGTACATGTGCATAACGTGCAGGTTACATATGTATACATGTGCCATGTTGGTGTGCTGCACCCATCAACTCGTCAGCACCCATCAATTCATCATTTATATCAGGTATAACTCCCCAATGCAATCCCTCCCCCCTCCCCCCTCCCCATGATAGGCCCCAGTGTGTGATGTTCCCCTTCCCGAGTCCAAGTGAGCTCATTGTTCAGTTCCCACCTATGAGTGAGAACATGCGGTGTTTGGTTTTCTCTTCTTGTGATAATTTGCTAAGAATGATGGTTTCCAGCTGCATCCATGTCTCTACAAAGGACGCAAACTCATCCTTTTTTATGGCTGCATAGTATTCCATGGTGTATATGTGCCACATTTTCTTAATCCAGTCTGTCACTGATGGACATTTGGGTTGATTCCAAGTCTTTGCTATTGTGAATAGTGCCGCAATAAACATACGTGTGCATGTGTCTTTGTAGTAGCATAATTTATAATCCTTTGGGTATATACCCAGTAGTGGGATGGCTGGGTCATATGGTACATCTAGTTCTAGGTCCTTGAGGAATCGCCATACTGTTTTCCATAATGGTTGAACTAGTTTACAATCCCACCAACAGTGTAAAAGTGTTCCTATTTCTCCACATCCTCTCCAACACCTGTTGTTTCCTGATTTTTTAATGATTGCCATTCTAACTGGTGTGAGATGGTATCTCATTGTGGTTTTGATTTGCATTTCTCTGATGGCCAGTGATGATGAGCATTTTTTCATGTGTCTGTTGGCTGTATGAATGTCTTCTTTTGAGAAATGTCTGTTCATATCCTTTCCCCACTTTTGGATGGGGTTGTTTGTTTTTTTCTTGTATATTTGTTTGAGTTCTTTGTAGATTCTGGAAATGAGCCCTTTGTCAGATGAGTAGATTGCAAAAATTTTCTCCCATTCTGTAGGTTGCCTGTTCACTCTGATGGTAGTTTCTTTTGCTGTGCAGAAGCTCTTTAGTTTAATGAGATCCCATTTGTCAATTTTGGCTTTTGCTGCCGTTGCTTTTGGTGTTTTAGACATGAAGTCCTTGCCCATGCCTATGTCCTGAATGGTACTACCTAGATTTTCTTCTAGGGTTTTTATGGTATTAGGTCTAACATTTAAGTCTCTAATCCATCTTGAATTAATCTTCGTATAAGGAGTAAGGAAAGGATCCAGTTTCAGCTTTCTACTTATGGCTAGCCAATTTTCCCAGCACCATTTATTAAATAGGGAATCCTTTCCCCATTTCTTGTTTTTCTCAGGTTTGTCAAATATCAGATGGTTGTAGATGTGTGGCATTATTTCTGAAGGCTCCGTTCTGTTCCATTGGTCTATATCTCTGTTTTGGTACCAGTACCATGCTGTTTTGGTTACTGTAGCCTTCTAGTATAGTTTGAAGTCAGGTAGCGTGACGCCTCCGGCTTTGTCCTTTTGACTTAGGATTGTCTTGGCAATACGGGCTCTTTTTTGGTTCCATATGAACTTTAAAGCAGTTTTTTCCAATTCGGTGAAGAAACTCATTGGTAGCTTGATGGGGATGGCATTGAACCTATAAATTACCTTGGGCAGTATGGCCATTTTCACAATATTGATTCTGCCTATCCATAAGCATGGTATGTTCTTCCATTTGTTTGTGTCCTCTTTGATTTCACTGAGCAGTGGTTTGTAGTTCTCCTTGAAGAGGTCCTTTACATCCCTTGTAAGTTGGATTCCTAGGTATTTTATTCTCTTTGAAGCAATTGTGAATGGAAGTTCATTCCTGATTTGGCTCTCTGCTTGTCTGTTACTGGTGTATAAGAATGCTTGTGATTTTTGCACATTAATTTTGTATCCTGAGACTTTGCTGAAGTTGCTTATCAGCTTAAGAAGATTTTGGGCTGAGACGATGGGGTTTTCTAAATACACAATCATGTCATCTGCAAACAGGGACAATTTGACTTCCTCTTTTCCTAACTGAATACCCTTGATTTCTTTCTCTTGCCTGATTGCCCTAGCCAGAACTTCCAACACTATGTTGAATAGGAGTGGTGAGAGAGGGCATCCCTGTCTTGTGCCAGTTTTCAAAGGGAACTTTTCCAGTTTTTGCCCATTCAGTATGATATT
>NC_045453.1:44965490-45038476 GCF_002776525.5 Piliocolobus tephrosceles | reverse complement strand
AGTGAGATGACCCCAGTACCTCAGTTGAAAATGCAGAAATCGCCGGTCTTCTGTGTCGCTCGCGCTGGGAGATGGAGACTGAAGCTGCTCCTATTCGGCCATCTTGCTCCGCCAGATTTTATTTCTTAAGAAAAAACAAAAAAATAAGAATCGGAAATAAACTATGTTGATATTTGTTAAATATGAATGGTGTGTTAGTTGTGCCATTAGTTAAATTCATAATCAATTATTGCTCTCAATTTATTTCATCCCTGCTTGTTTCATTGTAGAAATTTACCTTCCCATCAGTGATAGTCACCTAAATGGCAGAAGCCATATCATATACTTTTGTTTCTCCCAAAATCCTTAGCACAGTGCTGTACTCACAGGTAATATGCAGTGAATGTACTTGTTTTAATTCTGATGAAAAATAGGTAACACTCTAAGTTATAATGAAAACCAGCAGAGGAAACCTCCTGGAAGTTATTGGCTGCATTCTCACTGTATCCTAACAGAGCTTTGCATGGAGATCTCTCAAGAGTTCTTCTCACCAAAACTTTAATTCCAAAATAAATAATCAGCCACCTCTACAGTGCTGACCAGAGTGTGGTGAGTTCTCTCAAATGGCCTCTTGAGTGTTTAGAAACTATATACCTGATCTTAAGCACATAGATATAATCTCCCTGACAAACGTGCCATTTTTTGACTAACCCACTTTATAAAAACCCTGAATATTTGTTCCCTTTCTTTGTCTCCACTCAGTGGTTTAAGAATTAATTACGAATCTTTTACCAGGCCTCATAGCAGAAAAATATCAATAAGTCCTCTGTGCAGGTAAGCCTGCTAGAAACGTAGCTGGCTCCAAATGCAGTTTCCTAGTGGGCCACCTTCTGAATGTCTGTGCTGATCACATGGCTTCATACCACCAGAAGTTTGTAAAAAAGGGCAACTAATCACTTGCCACAACTTGTCTTCAAGCAACGATAGAAAGAACTAGATCATCAATAACAAGAATTCAAAAATCACACACACTCCACTCACTGGGAGGATACAGGATGTGTATGCAAATATGCAGATAATGAAAGTGAACCACACAGGTGAGCATGGGCACCTGAAGTTTAAATGTAGACCCCGCCTGTGGCAGCCAAGAGATGAGATTGTTTGATGGAGTAGTAGATACAAGAGACAGGGGGATTCTCAGTTTAGAGAAAAATGCCAAGAGCCCAGTTACTGGTTTCGTGAGGCAAGGCAAGAAAGTGGATGAAAAGGTCGACTTCTCATTCCTTGCAGAGGAATGAAAATCAGAGACCAGTAATTTAATCCAGCATATTGGGCCAAAACTACCTCATTCCCCAAAACACACACACACACACACACACACACACACACACACACACACGACAGTGGTTTTCAGCATCTGCAATTTCACCAATGCTTAACAACTTCTTTGGATGAGAAATTATTTCTGATAAAAAAAAACAACTCTTGTTAAAATGCAAATATCTTACCTTGAAGTTAACAAATGAAGCCTTTAACAGTTAAAAATAAAAGGAAAGTAATATTAAGTCTAGTCTGTACTGCATAAAACTCTATGAGGTAACTCTTCTTATCCTCAGGTATTAGATGAGAAAACTGGTTCAACACAAAAGGTCGTTGAATATTGCTGAAGGCCTCATAGTTGTCACTGGGATTTAAATCCACGTCCCCATGACAAAACCCTTGCAATTTCCACCACTGCATGTGCTTCCTTATCAGTTAATGGAGAACTCAGTAGGCCCTGAAATTGGCACCTCTGAGAGCAATTTTGATGAGGAGTGAAGAACAGACCACACTAGGGAACCCCTAATTGTGGACATGGGCGGATTCTGCAGCAAGCCTAGACCCCTGGTGAGGGGACATAATGGGTGAAACAAGCCTACCTCACAATCGGGTCTCTGACTAGTCCCACTGTTGAGCTTGTTAATCTTCCAGATTTGCCAGGTGGCTCTGCATCGAAGACATCAAAGAACAGCCATATATAAAGTTCCATTGGCCCCACTGCTATTCTGATAAACTTCACTTTGCCCACCATTTCAGAACCCAGGACCGCTCCTCCTTTCCAGCCTACTCTGCAGAAGAAATGGTGCCCCCAGTAGGTTTTGAAAACTCCATATACACAGCTTCCTAGTCTAAATCCATAGAGACAGCAGACAGCATCTGAGAGTGGAAATTTAAAAAGCTGTTACTTGGTTCTGGTTCTGAGATTGGCATCAAAGGCTAAGTAAATAATGTAATGTTTCTAATCAGAGTCATGCAGATAGCAATTAGGACTGCATTACAGGGATTACTCATGTCAATCTCTGTACCTGAGATCAAACTCGGCTAATTTGCCACTCTTATTTTAATTCCATCAATTACAGAAATAAATTGCCAGTAAAAGCTTATCTTTTGAAAAGGTTTGTTTTAACCTTTTATAAAGCACTTGGAGAAAAACTAAAGAAGAGCCTGCTAAGTGACTGGTAATTGATCAAGTTTGGGAGAGAGATGCTGTGAAAAATACTACTTCAAACAGCAGCAGAACACTAACAAATAAAAGAGGGATTGGAAAGGTTTCCTGGAGTCTTCTGAAGCAAAGAATTTCAGCTTAGAATGGAAATACACGTGGGCCAGGCGTGGTGGCTCACGCCTGTAATCCCAGCACTTTGGGAGGCTGAGGCAGGTGGATCATGAAGTCAGGAGTTGGAGATCAACATGACCAACATGCTGAAACCCTGTCTCTACTAAAAATACAAAAATTAGCCAGGCATGGCAGTGTGCACCTGTAATCCCAGCTACTCAGGAGGCTGAAGCAGGAGAATCATTTGAACCTGGGAGGCAGAGGTTGCAGTGAGCTAAGATGGCACCACTGCACCACCCACCACCCTGGGCCACAGAGGGAGACTCCATCTCAAAAAAAGAAAAAGGAAATATATGTGAAAACTGAAATTATGTTTCGAACATAATATAAAAATGAGCTAACATGAAGAAATTAGTCTTTTCAACTCATGTATCCATTCTGTCACCAAGTATTTATTGAGCACTTACTAGGTGCCAAGTTCTAGAAAGACAGCAATAAGTTCCATAGGAAGGTCCCTGTCTTTGAGGAGCTTGCAACTTTGTTGGAGAGATGGTCATTAGATAAATATACACATAGGCAAGTACAAAATTATTGTATTAAGAAGAGGTGGTAGGCATGAGGGCGGCTATGATGTCATGCAATAAGATGATGTAAGCTAAAATGAAGAGGTCAGAGGAGTGACCCTCAGGGTAGACTTGCATAGTGTATTGGAGCTAGTCAGGTGGAGGAGAGGGGGATCATTCCATGCAGACGGTATGGCCTCCTGACCTTGTCACAGGAGGCAGGAAAAACACCAGAAGATCTGAAAGAAAGCCAGACTGCCCACATAGAGTGGCTGATATTTACTAAGCCCTGACTTCAAATCAGGTTCCATATAAAGCACTTCTCAATATTATCTCATTTTAATTAAATTATTCTTAATTTATTTGGCTTCATGAGGTTAAGTCACTTACCTAAGGACACAGAATCAGTAAGTTTTCTATCTCAGCACCAAGGGATGCCATAATGTTCTGGGGAGAAATCACCCGTTTTCCTTTTGAGGGGAGGAAACACAGGGTCAAGAACATACTCTCTTAGCCTCTGCTTCTGCCTTGACCTGCCCTGGTGTACTATAAGTGCATACGTATGCATGAGGTTATGAATTAATGGTTTCTTCCCAACTAGAGTGCTTAGCATCATGAAGGCAAGGACCAGGTCTTGGTTGTTGACGTCTATATTTATGGCTATGGCATATGGTAGACAACAAAAAACATTATTTGCATGACGAAATAAATAAATGGTTAAATAGCCTCCCCTATTAATCTTCAGTTCAGGAATGCTATCGTAGCCGGGTAATTCCAAGCTTCTCAACCCCTTTTGTACCCACTGATCTCTATATCCCAAACTTCTAGGTAAAGAGCAACTGGTTAGACCCAGTGCTGGGAGAGCTGATGCGAATTGGATTAATATAGGGTATATAAGTTCTTCTATTTTGTTGAATGCAGTCAGAACTAAACAGTTTCTTTTCATTTCAGGCTTTTTGAAGAAACAACATGTATTATTTAAAGAACAACACCAAAAATAAACCCTTGTAAATATTGCACATCCATTTGCAAGCAGAAGATTAATGCAATAATAACAACTTGGATATGAAAAACAAACAGTCAGTGAAATGCAAACCTGGCTAAAAGAAATTGCCTTCTTTCTTGGAGAAGAGTCACAGGAGACTGGAACACAAATTATTTTTCTTAGCTCTGGGTCTTTAGCATATCAAGCTTTCTGAAAAGGATCATGCATCATGGAAAGTGTTAATGTACCTTATTATTCCATTTCTCTCTGATGAATTCTTTGGAATCTATAAGGTACTTAACAGTTAAGAATTTCATTAGGTTGCATTGCAATACCAGGAATCTCTTAGATTTATATAACACCTATCTTCAGCAAGTTCTTTTGAAGCAATCATAGAGGAAAATAGGTTCTCCTGCTGTGCGAACTCAGTGAATCATGTCGACTTAGGGTGTTTTTCTCCTTGTGGACTCATTGAGTCTTGAGTAAGACAGAGTTTATGCAAGCATTGAGAGTTTTCTGTATGTTTATCTTGCTGTTTGTATGTTTTTAAAATATATACTTCCACTAAGTATGCGTCCAAACAGTGGCCTGAAAGATGAGCAGGAAAATAACTACACTGTTTGATAGAGAACTTGACTTGGTATTTAGCTGGGAAGATCAGACAGGAAGATAGGGAAAGTTGACTAATTCTGCAAAACAATAATGCAGAAAAAAGTCATAAGATAGCCCTTTGCACAATCATTTCATGAAAGGTAAAGCTAGAGGAGCTGAGAATTCAGGGGTGGGCATTTTCCATTGAGGCTGATGTGTTCTGAGAAGAAATGAGTTGACCTTGAAGGGAAGAAATCTGATTGGCAGAAATGAGCACCGAGACTATTCCAAGAGGCATCCCAGGGTGACACAGCATTTGTGTTGATTATGCATTTTTTGAGATTCTTGTCTATTTCAAATCCATTCATGAAGACAATGATCAATAGAAAGACCTGAGAGGCTATCATCAGATAAAGGAACAGAAATGAAGGTCAGTGTTCTACCTATGCTGATGTACCAGTTTGAGCTACAGAAGCACCTGCTTTGCAATGTTTCTCCATCCTAACTACTTTGTAAATCTCACAATCATAGAAGATCCTGTAGCTAGAACATTCTATCACTTTGTGATTTAACCATATTTTGATCTCTTAATTATACTAAGGTCCTTTGATAAAATAACCTTCTTCAGCATAAGACTTAGTACCTTTTCTGTGAGCCCTACAAATAATATATAGCTACCAAAGAGTACAGAAGTCTCCCATTTATAAAGCTGATCCACGTATACCGACTCGAACCCATCTATATATCTGTGTTCATTTGGCAGAACTTACAAGGAAAACTAACTTCTCTGAAACCCTGTATGGTGCTGAGTGTTGTGAGAGATATCACAGCCCTGAGTCAAGCTAATTTACTGGAACCATGAAGAGTCTCTAAATAGCCACATGCCAGGAGAATAAAAAAGGCTACTAACAGAATGAAAATATCCAAGAAAGCTGTCATGGGATAACAGTGATCAGGGGTTGGGAGGGAGGGAGACAGGATAGGTCAGTTCGATCCATGCATATTTATTTAACATTTGGGATTCTTTTTGCTTCTATACACAGGACTTCCTTAGAGTGTACAAATTTAGAGAGACATAGTACGTGTGATTCATTTTAAAGAGTTTTATTTTTTCTCAAGTATGATGAAATTCTTTTACTGTGCAATGAAAATTCAGCAAACATTCTGATCACCTTTCTGGTTTCTATTCCACATGCTTGGGACAGGTTTCTTTGAACCAGTCTTATCTCAATGCATTATAACTTTGGTCTTGTCTCATTTTTCTCCTCTGTGCATGCCAACATATCACTCATTTTCCTAAAGTTAATAGGAAGATTATACAGTAGTAAAATCTACCAGGAAACTTCTATGCCTTGATAAACACCCCCTCTTCCACCTCCATACTAATTAATTTCAGTTCTAATCACTTTATTCTTTGTGTGAAACAAAACATCTAAATTTGTTCCTTATAATTTTTGTCTACCTTCAGATTCCTAAAAATATCTCAAAACATGCATAAACATAAGGTTCTGAGAAGCAGGCTTTATCTCTTAACCCTTAGTATTTTTCAACTTGAAAACTTCATTGTCAGAGAAATCAGATGCAAAACATTCTGCTTTTAGCCAAAGAAACATTTTCTATATCTTTGTGATGTTGCTTATCCAAAGTAGATTTTCCTATGTTGGTTTCAGATCACATTAATTGCACTATTTATTTATTTTCCCTTTGAGATTCTTATTTATCTGTTCTTGCTGTCTCCAGAATACATTTCCTACTAGCAGGAAGCCCTGAATGATGAGTAAATAGAATCTAAACTTTATCAGTCTTGAAGGCTCTGATATATAAATTTTTTGTTTGCTGATAGCAATAGACTTTTTAGTAAAAAAAAAAGAAAAAAGAAATGAACAAGCAAAAAAAATTAAGCATCAAATTAGAAAAAAAAGAGGTCATTGTTTCAAGTTCAGAGTCTTACACATCAATCTGTGGGTTCTAGGGAAGTTTGTGGGCTCCCTCAGTGCTTGGACTGTGCACTAACAAAGGAAAGTAGCAAGAAGGCATTATGGCTGCCTCTAGGACCTTCATAGAAGCCCTAAATAAGGTTTCATTCGATCTTCCTATTTTTAAATAAAACACTGGGGAGACATATGAGTAATGATACATAAAACAGTATGCTGTAATGGAAAGAGCATGGATGGAGAGTTAGGGAACCTGGATTCTAGTCCTTGACTTACCTTCTCCAGAGGCATGTGATCTTTGACTGACCTTGTCACCTTTTTATGGCTTGGCTTCTTCATTTGTGGAATGAGAAGTTGAATAAAGAAAATTATCTTTTCTAGTTCTAATGAATAGTGATGCTATAATAGCAAGTGTTTGCCAATAAAATGGAAGACCTGAATTCTGAGTGTGAGCTTCTTTCTCCTTGTGTTGTACATATCTGGAAACCTCAGCATGCAGACAGTAGAGCGTCACCTACTACCATCGGGTTAGTTGTCCTGCTTTGGGTATGGTGAGACAGTGCAGAGAGCTGGAGTAGGTAACATTGTAGAACTACTCCTGTGCCATCAAGAGAAAGGGCCAGAATGCGCACTGCAGTGATTGCCACAAGGGTGGTCATTTGCTGGGATTCTTAATCAATGGGTTTCAAGGTTGAGAGAGCCTTCTGGAATGTCCAAATGGATTCCATTAATGGTTGAATGAAGGGTAGTTTTAATGGGACTAATTTTATTAATTGTCAGCAAGTCTATAATTTGTATGGATCTACCTTGTATCGTTCTATGGAAATTTTTGTTTTACCTCTTTAGCATACCCTGAAGGCACTAGTGCTTCTTATTCAATGTATATATGGATTTTTATATTTTCCAAGAAAAATACTATACATTTTGTAAAATCCTGCCTTAGTCAACTCTAGAATGATGGAATACCTGTGCGTATGATAACTTTAATGATAAGGCCATTTCTTTTTAAGACTTTAAGCCTATCGCTCTAACTCTCTTTCAGTTCCTAGATCAGTGTCCTTTCTAATTAAACACATATCCCTTCTGTCTTCCCTCAAAGTGTTGTCTCTCTTAGAAATGGAATAATGTGAGACTGCTGGCCACTGTAGGTGACACGTCTGACTTCATCTTCTGTTATTTCTATTATCTTGCTTTGAAGGCTTCAAAATGAAATGCTATCTTGTAGATGGTAAAGCCTCAGGCTGGTAAATGCCATTTCGGGCTCACGGGAAGGAATTTGTTTCTTGTCTTGAAACCTTTTTGCTCCTACTGGAGGCTGGATTTGTTTACGATGTTATGCACTAACCACAGGTCTGTAATACATTTGAAAATAGGAATGCCCTTGAGATGTTTGCCTTATTAGTTTGGCAGGTGGAAAGAATCTTGCAGCTGGAATTCCTGGAGTATAGGGCAGGGCCATTGGATCAACTTGCTCTGAACTATTTACTCATAAATATCATTTATGAAATTAAGTTCCATCCTGGATAACATGGTGAAACCCCATCTCTACCAAAAATACAAAAAATTAGCCGGGAGTCTTGGCAGGTGCCTGTAGTCCCAGCTACTTGGGAGGCTGAGGCAGGAAAATGGTGTGAACCTGGGAGGCAGAGCTTGCAGTGAGCTGAGCTCGCGCCACTGCACTCCAGCCTGGGCAACAGAGCGAGACTCCGTCTCAAAAAAAAAAAAGAAAGAAAGAAAGAAAGAAAAAAAAGAAAAGAAATTAAGTTCTTACGCTATGACTGGAGTTTGGAAAGAAACGGAGGGAGGAATTTGGAAAGGAATGTTCTCATAAGGAATGAGGGTGAGCTGTCTGGGAGATCATGTTCTTCATGTGAGAAAATGAAATAATCGTCCATACATGTTCACACACATAAGAGCAATTTACCCCTTTAGGACTGTGTTCTATTTTCATTCATCACCTCAGTGACATACCTGATGCTTTTTATCTAATTGATGACATGTCAGTCTTAGGATGTTTCACACCTTCTTTCATGAGTAGGGTAGTGTTAGAATAGTTACAGTGGAAATTCTTTACCTTCCCATTATTTGCAAAATAGGCTTTACTTGGGATCTTACCTATACATCTGGTTGGTCCAAGATGGTGTTGACTTATGTCTATTGTCATGGAATACTTGTTAATAGCATCCCCTTTCCCTGTGAAAAGGCCATGGTTTGAATGTTAAATGATATAGGCACCACAGCTTTGCCATGCTGGTACCAAGTAGTCCTAATTACATGGACCAAAATGATGACTTTAAAGTATTTTTTGGCCTGTGTCTATAAAGAACTCATGACATCACAAACTAAAACAACTGCCTTATCATAAAGATTCATTAGCTAGGTGCAAAGGCAAGTCAGAAATAGAGTTCATTTCCCTCTACTTTTCATGACGATCTTCTGCCTAGTATCAGGTATGGGTTGTTGTGGGGACGGAGTGAACCTCATCTAGAGGATAATTGTAAAGAGTGCTGCACTGTGATTTTGAGATGTCACATCACATATTCCCATAACTTTTGTGGTCAGTAGCTGGACAAAGAAGCAGTCATGACTACCTGTAGAAGGCTTGGTTCTGACCACACCAGTGTACTAAAATGTAGAGCTTGTGTTAGATTGACCTTTTCCAGTTTCTCTTCTTAATTCTGTCTACCCCACTCTTCTCTCTCCACCTTCTACTCCTCACACCCAGAGGTAGCGAGAAGCCTAGTTCACTCTGTTTTGACTAGTGGTTAAATTAGAAATATATCTGTAGAGGTGAATCAATTACATAAGTGTTGATTTGTCATGGGACAGCTTTATGGTTGATGGAGTCTAATTGGTTCTTTATTTCTATATTTGGTATTCTGCCACCAGATAATATGAAAAACTCAATTAATTGCCATAGAATGATTAAGTCAATTGCTTTATATTCTGGTGTTTAATCAGTCAATGTTCCTGTACATACCACTGACATTTTGGCAGCATAACAATTAAGGCACTACTTGCCCTATTTATAGGTAATGAATACTTTGAGTTATAGAAAAGCAATAATCCTCAATTACTGCTTTCCTAAATTCAATTTAATTAAAATTTTCCCAGATTATGTCTTTTTCAATGGGAGAACATTAAGTATTCTTTCTTATAGGCCCATGATTTAACATTGCAACTTGGTCTAATTCTTTAAATAGTAATGTATAAACTAGGATGCTTAGTAGTTAGTTTATGGGTGCACATTTGAAGATTATGGAATTGATGATACAATAAACAAATGCATGTTTCTGAAAAATACCCAGGCCACTTGTGTAGCAGTGCCTTCCAAATCACTGTTGTATGAAATCATGCTGGAATATTTGTGAGCTTTGTCTTGTCACTTTGTGAGGCCAAAAATGCTGGACCCTCTTTCTATACTTTTCATAAATGCAGATCATGAACTATCAATGCTGATTATGAAGTCAATGTTGGAACTGACTCATATTTAAGTAGTGATGATCAATGATGATCAGTCGATATAAAGATTATTTACAGATATATCTGCATATAATTCTGTCAACTACATGATGAGGTAGTATTGTCTCCACTTTGCCAATAAGTTGAGAAGCTGGTTTGAAGCTAGAGATGTAGATTTAAGAGTCATTAAGGTCCATCTTGTTTTGGAAAATAATAGACTATGCCACTTTCCAGAATCTTAGAAAGGAATAATGATAAGCTGTCCTAGAAATTATTAGAAGGAAAGGAATGTTATATCCTTCAGCTTGTCGTGAGAACTAGCCTTTACCGAAGCAAGGTCACTTTTTTGAAATGCACTTGTTTTGTAAAAAGGGTGCCTAGACTGATCCCATGCATTGAAATGTCCAGGACTCAAGCTCCTGTCCACCAGCTCCTTAGAATCTTTTCAGTCTGCAGCCTGGATGTGCACACAGTGGCAGGCAATGTGTCTCTGGATTTTCACGCTCCTGGAGTAGTTGAGCTGTGTTTGCTATAAAATGTCATGTTTGCTGTGTATCTGGGAAGACTTAATGAAGCATTGTGCACGCAGAGGCAGGATGATGCTGACGTTAATCATCGCTGCTAACTTCTGGATGTGAAAGCAGATGGTGACACCCGTGGCTTCTCAGACAGCACAGGTTGAGGATATGAGTCGATCCTACTGGTTTTTCTTTAGAAGCCTATTTTGTTTTTCTGTTGTCATTTCTATATTCCTACTGAAGGAACAACTGTTACAGAAACATTTAAGGAATATATAGGAACATGTGTGAGTGTGCAAAGCTGTGTGAAACTAGCTTTACTTTATTCATCCACTTTTTTTCAAAAGGATGTTAATAAATATGATCAGAAACACTCTCTTGAGGAACATACAACAGGAAAAAAAATAATGCTTTCCAAGAAGAACCCAAATATTTCAGTCCTTTGAAGGGCTAAATTCTGGGATCTCTAAAGTTCTTTCCTTTCCATTAGACCTGTCCTGTCTTTTCCCAGTTTATTTCATTTGTTATGAAAGCACTTGGGGAAAGGTGCTGGGTTCACATGGAGCCAACCAGACATGGCACTCCCATGTCACTTTACTGTCAACAAAAAGGTTGACTGTGTTCTCTATTCCATTCTTAAAGTTCTCCAGGCAGAGGCTTTTAAAACAGCATTGAGACTATTGGTTTTGTGGCACTGCGAGTCTTCTTGCTTGCTCTCCCATCTTCTTCTTGCCCAGAGTCACCATTATCGTATTTTTTAGGCATACTGAAAACATTTAAGACCATGTTAGATTTTCAGGAGCCACTTGGTTGATAACTCTTGGCAACTGTTTTCAGAACACCAATGCAATTGCCAAGTGGGCTAGCAGTAAGCCTTGATCTATTTCAGTACATAGATACCTATTTTGTTTTAGAGTTAACTGTTTACAAAAACGTTAGAATTCCAGAACCAATACTTTCATACATGAAAGTGCCATGGGATCTGGACTTAAATGACCAGAGCCAGGCCTCTGATACTTTGGAAAGCAGCGTACCCAGCCTTGGGATCATGCCGACAGGTTCCCAAGCACACTACAAAGTGAAGGGGCTACTATCATCAGTCCCACATGCAGTTCTTATAAAAGAGATGACCCCAGGACATGAAAAAGCCTTTTATCACTCTGAAAACCTTTATTACTGTTGAGAAGCAGACCTTTTGCACCTTCTAATGATTTTATTAAGTACTAAGCTAACAGAACAAGCCCCTTTTAGTGCCTGAAATAAATCATCTGACTTTTAAACCTTTCTTAAGAGACCATACAGATATGAAATTATGTATAATGTTAAGAAAAACAAGAATAATTAAATGCTCTTTTATTTTTCAAAGGTGATAACGTTCATTCGTAATTCTTACAGAAGGTGAAAACTATGAGTTGAATCTCCCAAAGAACCAGACTCAAAATAATTATTCTAAAAATATAATAGCATCCAGCCAATAACCTAAGCAAATAGACACAAGGTAGCATTATACAGCCAGTTAAGCTACACACTCTTCATGTAGCATCCCAGGAGTTAATCAAACACCCACTCTAGATGGCAAACTAACAAGCGAAGGAAACTGGAGATCTTTGCATTTCTGTATAAAGATGGGTACACTGCCAAGTCACCAGCAGACGTGCATGTTAAGTTGTTTGACTAGCAGTGGAGACTAATTTTCATTAAACTATCTGCAACGGACCAAATTATTTGTGTCTCTCCAAAATTCATATGTTGGAATTCTAATCCCATTGTGATGGTATGTTAAGGTGGGGTCTTTGAGAGGTAATTGGGTCATGAGGTTGGATTCCTCGTGAATTTTAGTAGTGACCTAATAAGAAGAGAGCAGAGAGCTAGCTCACTCTTTTTCTACCCTGTGAGATGCAAGAAGAAGACAGCAGTCTGTCACCCAGAGAAGGGTCTTTACAAGAACCTGATCCTACTGGTACCCTGATCTAGACTTCCAGTCTCTAAAATTGAAAATAAATTTCTGTTGTTTATAAGTCTATGGTACTTTCTTATAGCAGTCTGAACTAAGACACTACCTGAATTTCCCTCCCTGATTCCAGTTGTGACCAGCCATACACATTTGTAAATGTGTTCATGATAGAGACTGTGGCCTTAAGCCTACAGGTGCAGATTTCATGACCTTGGTCTACCTCAACTTTGCTATTTCTGCAGTGAAGAGTTGGGCTGCTCTATCCATTTCTGTACCCATCACCAATCTTTCTATCTCCCATGTGATTCAGAAATCATTCGTGTCTGGCAGATTGTATTTTCCAAACATGACTGTACTTACATCTCCCATTTTATGTGATCTTCTTACACTGTAATTTTGACACTCCTCCCACTGAATGTTGGAGTTTATGTGCCCTGTTCTTGAACATAGACAGAGCCTTCTCATTGTCATGACCAATAAAGTATAGTATACATAATGCTATGTGATTTCCAAGAATATATCATAAAAATGCTATGCATTTCTGCCTTTGGAACACTTGGTCTTAGAACCCAGCTCCATGCAGAAAAAACAAACTAACCCACTCAGAGAAGCTACATGGAGATTCCATGTAGAGGTGTTCCGTCCAACAGCCCAGCTGAGATCCCAGCCAACTGCCAGTAAAACCTACCAAGCATAATGATCCCAGCCCAAGCTATCTAGTCACTCTCTTTGAAATCCCACAACTTGGCCCCAGACATCATAGAGAAGCAGACAAACCATTCTCACTGTGCCCCATCCAAATCCCTGACCCACAGAATCTATGAGAAGAATCGAACAGATGTTTTGTGCTATTAGGTTTTAGGGAAGTTTGTTACACAGCAACAGTAATGGGAACACTGGCTAAGCTTAGACTTGGCTTGCTTGCAAGCCTTGAAACAGAGCATCATATTCTATCCTGAGAGACATTCCACAGCCCACAAAACCCCTCAAATTTCCATAATTTTCAAGCTTCTGTGAGAGTCAAATAGGGGATTGTATGAGCTCAAAGTGGCTCAAGATGAATTTGACTCTTTTCTGAAGCACACATTTTAAAAAGTAAATAAAAGTCTACTTTATCCTTTTTTAAAGCAATTTTTCAATTCTTTGGTGCCTCAAAGGATTGTATTCTCTTACAGGAAAACCTTAAGAGGGAGATATGTCCTCCTTGCCTTATACAAATTTGAAAGGTCTCCTCTATTTTTAGATGACCTCTCCTACTTCTTCCCACTCCCCTTCCTCTATCTACAGAAGACAAACTCTCATTCAGACCCACAGAAGATGACTTACTAATATTTTATTTTATCTATTTATTTTGAGACAGGGTCTTGCTCTGTCACCCAGGCTGGAGTGCAGTGGCACAACCACAGCTCACTATGATCTCTGCCTCCTGGGTTCAAGCAATTCTCCTGCCTCATCCTCCTGAGTAGCTGGGACTATAGGCATGCAACACCAAGCCTGACTAGTTTTTGTACTTTTAGTAGAGCTGGGGTTTCACCATGTTGGCCAGGTTGGTGTCGAACTTCTGACCTCAAATCATTCACCTGCCTCAGCTTCCCAAAGTGCTAGGATTATAGGCCTGAGCCACTGTGCCTGGTCTGACTTACCAATATTTCAGACTAACTGAATGCATCAAATGCTTTGGTGACCAGTCAGAGCATTCACAGTTTCACTGCTTAAATAGTCACCAGAAAGAGCACTCATCCTTCTCCCAGGGCCATCGAAGCTCTGCTCTTGACGGAGCTACCAGACATGAACCTTTCTGCATGCACATATCTGAAAAGAATAAAAACAGAAGTCACTAATTCAGGTGATCAGACCAGCCTCTACTCCTGGAGTTTGTCCCAAAGTTCACATCTGTGGAGTTCGGTGGTCAACAATGCCCACATACCCAAGTGCCCCTTATCAACCCAAACAAGGCAAAGGCCTCTTCAATTTCCTTTCCTCATCAATCTGAGGGGATAGACAACACATAATTTCCTCCTACATCAGGCTACAGCGAAAACACATCTTGTTCGCAACTAGACACTTGCACCTAAGAATGACAGTTTGATCCTAATCCACAGGAGTAAGAGAAAGCAAACAAAGCAAAAAGCAGATGCAGGCCCTCAAACTGCCATGCCCTGAAACAGGGTCACTTTGGGGATCAGCTTGTCCTCAGAGCAGGAGGGAAACATTTGATGAAATGTAGGATTTCTGTGGCAGCAGAAAAGACCCTCTGCATTATGGATGGAAGTCACCCTGGGAAAGGCAGAAAAAATGTTCAAAGGCCGAGGAATGATTTGTGACAAAGAGAGAAAAAAACTATAAACAGCAATAAAATCCAAAATTACCAGCTACCAAGCTGGTTATTGATTACCAGTGTCCCATTTGAATTCAGCAGAATCCTTAATCAAAGGGTTTATATATATATATATATAATGCATGTTATAATCTACAACAACAGCAAAGATACTTTTCCAAAGGTTTTATCAACTTTTGGGTTCATACTTGGGCATTTTCAACCATGTTTGACTTACAGAAGAGAACTGCACCCATTGTCACAATATTCTGGTACTTATCAAGGGCTTTAAACTACATTCTGGATCAAATGGATCAAATAGAGATTTGCAGAACATTTCATCCAACAACTGCAGAATACCTGTTCTTTTCTATTGCACATGGAACATTCTCCAGGATAGATTATGTGTTGAGCCATGAAACAACTCCTAACAAATTTAAGATCGAAATCATATCGAGTATGTTTTATGACCATAGTGGTATAAAACTAGACATCAATAACAGGAGGAATTTCAGAAAATTTACAAATACATGAAATTACAGCAGCATGCTCCCAAACAATCACTGGGTCAATGAAAAGTTTAAAGGGAAAATTAAAATAATTGTTGAGACAAATGAAATTGGAGACACAATATACCAAAACCTACGGAACATAACAAAAGCAGTTCTAAGAGGGGGGCTTCTAGCAATGAACATCTATATTTAATAAAGAAGAATGATTTCAAATAAGCAACCTAACACTGCACCTCAGGAAATTAGATAAACAAGAACAAACTAAGAGCCGGCTGCTGTGGGTCACAGCAGTAATCCTAGCACTTTGGGAGGCTGAGGCAAGCGGATCATGAGGTCAGGAGTTTGAGAACAACCTGGCCAACGTAGTGAAACCCCATGTCTACTACACAAAAATTAGCCAGGTATAGTGGCGCATGACTGTAGTCCCAGCTACTTGGGAGGCTGAGGCAGGAGAATCACTTGAACTCAGGAGGTGGAGGTTGCAGTGAGCCAAGATTATGCCATTGCACTCCAGCCTGGGTGACAAAGAGAGACTCCTCTCAAAAAAAAAAAAAGAGAAAGAGAGAGAACTATCTAAGCCTAAAGTTTGTAGAAAGAAGGAAATAACAAAGAACACAGCAGGAAATAAATTAAATAGACACTAGAAAGATGATAGAAAATATCGGTGGAACCAAGAGTTGGTTTTTTGGAATGATGAACAAAACCAACAAATATTTAGCTAGAATAAGAAAAAAGAAAAAAGCAAGGAGACTCAAATAAATAAAGTCAAAAATTAGAATGTGGTCATTACAACTGATACAACAGAAATACAAAGGATAATAAGAGACATTATGAACAATTATACACCAACAAATTGGATAACCTAGAAGAGATAAATTCCTTGGTGTATACAACCCACCAAGACTGAATTATGAAAAACTAGAAAATCTTAACAGACAAATAATGAGTAAGGAGATTGAATCAGTAATAAAGAGTCTGTCATCAAAGCAAAGCCCAGGGCCTGATGGCTTCATTGGTAAATTCTATCAAACATTTAAAGAGGAGCTATTATCAACTTTTGTCAAACTCTCCTAAATAATTGAAGAGCAGGGAATACCTCCAAACTCATCTGGACACTATGTTGTACAAATTAAATACATTTTTTTCTGTTAATGTAAAAATTAAAATACAAAGCAAATTAAAGTTTTTTAAAAAGAATATTTTGGTACTAAACCAACTCTATTACAAAAAAACCCATACAATGGAACCCTGGTATCCACTGAAGATTTCTAGTCCGCTGAGACCTCTACTCCATTGCCTCTCCTCAATTTTCCACATACTAGGGAAGTCCACAGTCTACCAGATTTTTTGTGAATTTCTGGAAAGTAACAAATGCTCTTGTGGTACCTCTAGCTTGGGTTCATCTTTCAATTCATGTTGTCTCTTCTAAACCCTCCCAACCCAAAGATAAAACCCAGCCTCTTCCCCAAAATGCACATACAATACCTACTCTCATCAAGCATTTTGGAGGAGGAAGATGACTATGCATCATGTAGCAAGCAGTGTTGAAACAATGGCAGGTGTTCCCACTCTGTAAAGTCTTTCTCATAAGCCTACCACCCCTGAAGTCTTTCTGGCCCTCTGCTGTTACCTTTGACTATGGGCTGGGCCCTCTATTTGCCCCTCCCTCCTATCTCCTCTTTTCTCCCTTCTTTCTCTTCTAAAGAACAAACTGCCCACCTCCCCCAACTGCATTTTCTCCTACAGGCCTTTTAAATTGTTTCTTTTGTTTTCAAGCTCCAGTGAACACAAGATCCTAAAGAAAGTTAGTTCTGTACCTAACTGAAATCATGATGGCAACTAGTAAGATAAAGTAAGACTTGCCTCTGTATAGTAGCAAAAAGAAAGACACTTCTCATCTTGTTGCTTGAGTTTCTCATCCCTGAAATGCCAAGGTTGAATTGTGATTCCCCACTTTGGCATTTCCCTGAAGCCCACTGGGGAGCCAACATTGTGCATGTGGAAAAGAAATGTCAGCATATTGGCATCTGGGCTAATGAACAGATCTGCTAATTATGTTTTACGTGAAATGTGAAATTCAAAGAAAACATTAGGGGATATTAGCATTGCTAAACACAGCCCTACGCTATTTAAAAAAATATGTTTATTAGTGCTCTGCCACTAATCCCTTATGAAACTTCAGAAAATTAGTTAATGTATTTAAGCTTCATTGCTTTTCCAATTCTGCATTTGTAACATGCTGCAATCAGTGTTGGTGATTTCCAAGGCACACTGCAACCACATTGGACAACTGTTTGATGGGAATATGCAAAAGATAAACCAACACTCTATGATTTATATTACTATTTTTAGGTATAAGCCCAATAGAAATGTATATATGTGCCCACCGAAAGACATGTATAAAAATATTCACAGCAGCACTATTCATTATAGCTCGTTAGTGAGATGAATTATGCCCTCCCTAAAAGATATATCTGCATCTTAACCCCCAGAACCCATGAATACTCCCTAACTCATCCTTGAAGACGTTAATTAAGTTATGGATCTTGAAATGAGATCATCCTGGATTACCTGGTTGAACTCTAAATCCAATAACAAGTGTTCTTATGAGAGACTGAAGAGATCAGGGATAAAGAGGAAGCAGAGGAGAAGATCTTGTCAAGACAGGCAGAGATTGGAATGTTGCACAGCCACGAAGTGAATGGAGCCAACAGAATCTAGAAGAGGCAAGGAAGGATTCTCCCCTAGAGCCTTCAGAGGGAGCACAGCTCTGGTCAACACCTTAATTTCAGACTCCTGGCCTCCAGCACAGTGAGAGAATACATTTCTGTTGTTTTAAGCCACCAAGTCTGTTGGTGACTTTGTTGCAGTAACCCCAGGAAAGAATAAAAGTCCCAAACTGGAAACTGTCCACGTATTCATTAATAGTAGCATGGATACATGAATGATAGTGTAGTCACAAAGCAGAATACTTTACAGCAACAAAATAAAACAAACAGCATGAACGAAGCTCATCAACGTGGTATTAATGAAGGAAGCCAGACTCAATGTGCATAATGCATGATCTTATTCATATGAAGTTCAAAAACAAGAAAAACCTCACTTTGTGAGAGATGTCAGAATTGGATCTATCGTTTAGAAGGGGCATTGATTTGGAGGGGGCACAAGAAAGTTCACTGGGGTGCTGGAAGTGTTCTACATCATGATCTGGGTAGTGATTACATAGTATGCTTGTTTTGTAGAAATACTTTGAGTTGTATACTTAACATTTGTGCACTTTTTTGTACATATATTCATTTTCAAAAAGAGTTTTTAAACTATGTATTTTTTGGCCAGGCATGGTGGCTCATGCCTGTAATCCCAGAACTTTGGGAGGGTGAGGAGGGCAGATGGCTTGAGCTTGGAAGTTTGAGACCAGCCAGGGCAATATTGCGAGACCTCATCTTTGCAAAAAAATACAAAAATTAGGTGGGTGTGGTGGTGCATGCCTGTAGTCCCAACTATTTAGGTGGCTGAGGTGGGAGGCTCACTTGATCCCAGGAGGTCAAGGCTGCAGTGAGCTGTGTTTGTGCCACTGCACTCCAGCCTGGGTGACAGAGTGAGACCCTGTCTCAAAAACTAAATAAAAATAATTAAACTAAGTTTTTTAAATCTTAACATCTTATTTACAGAATTAAATATTTTGTTCATATAAGCAGGGGACATTTATCAGGGTCTATTATATGCTTTGGACTAGGTTAGAGAGAGGGTGGTTGCTATGGTATTTATATGAGGAGCACTTTGCAAATTTAAGGTAGAATTGTTGCATACTGATGTAGCTAAATTCATATGTGTGGTGACTGTTAACAATAGTTATTTAGGTTTCAAATATTAATTTCTAAATATTACAAAAATTCCTCAGGTGTGAATTCTACTTTAAAGTTGTTCAAACATGACCTTACAAAAGCAAGTCAACATGAGCTATTTTATATCCCCCACTCTGTTCATGGCATTCATTTTAGAAGCCCATAAGCTCACCTCCTCCAGGGGATCCCCCTTGCTTGCAGTTACATGTGATATAGGTGACTATATCTATCTAGTGCTGATGGATTCATCTTTAGTTTTTATTTTATTCCTCACAAGTCTCTGTTTACGCACTATTTTGTAAGTAGCTCTAACTAATTTTCATATGTGTATGATATACAGCCTGTGTAGGTCTTAAGTATTTTTAGCGTTTAGGCATCAGGACAAGCGCTTCATGTACTGATGTTCAAACTGAAGGTGGGTTCATATGTTATAATAATAAATAATGCTAGTAGTGAATTATAATAATTAAGCAGTTTGCTTGGTACCCCATGAGCTGTGAATTTTTGGCTGATTGGACATAGAAGAGTGTCTACCAAAATCAACTATGTATTGAAATAATTAATATGAGCCTTTCTTTCTGGTAGAAAAAAATTATTTTGCTACTCCAGATGTACAGCCTTCTAGATTTGGTTATCACCAGTTAAGCTCAAAATGTAAGAAATTGAAGCTGGTTTTCTCAGAACTTGCTTCTGCTTCCCGAAAGCCAAGTAAGTGATTAAACAAACAGTTCAGTTAATTGAGGAGTTTGAGAAACTGTATTTCTGCTCCATGTATGGAAATTCCTCTCTTGCCCTCTTGTAGCTTTACATTTTCATCAAAACAACATCAAAAAGGATACTATAAATTAAAATTTTCAAACTTTCTCTTCTTTTACTTATTTACTTCCAGCTCCAATCCTTCCCAATTAGAACTTTATAACAGCGGGCAGTGCCCCGACACATTTTCAGTTGTAGTCTTGGTATTCAGAGGACTTTGGCAAGAAAGTGGCTGCCAGTGACTATTAGAGGCATAACTAGTTTGCTTGGCATGATAGGTTATCATGTGTCTCTGGGGTGCTAGGATAGCCTATCTTGAGTGGGTGATTAAAGAGTATGTGTCAGTACTCGTAGAAAGGTTGTTCCTAAAGAACTAGAGTGCATGTGACCTGGGCACGTGGGAGCAGATGGACCCTCAAGCAATCCAATCCCTTGAGTCCTAAATTTTTTAAATCAATCCATGCCCTCTATGATTTCTTAAGCCACTGCTTATTGAGCACATCCTAGGTTCCAAGCACTGTCCTCATGGCTTGATTTGTGTTGTCTCATCTAATTTCCGTAGCTGATGCTGTGGTGTCCTGTGCATATCCCTAAACACCCACCAGCCCTTACACACTGTCAGCTTCCTACTAAAATCACATGCATCTCCCTATTTGGGTTTTTTTTTTTTTTTTTCTAAATTCTTTGGCCATAGGAGCATGATAAGCCATGTATAGATCAGACCAGATGTGATGGAGAGTTACCACCCTTGAGGTCATCTCCCAGCCAATAATAGACAAGACATGATGAACAATATCCTAGCTTACCAGCCTTTCAGGCGGGACAAATCTTGAGCGAGTTCTGTAATGTCTCTTAGAAGTCTCAGCAGGCTTTATGCTCCAGTGTCCTCAGCATATCCTGTCCACTCATGTACTCTATATTGACTTCCTTCCTCCCCCATCTCATTTACTACCTCCCTACTCTCCCAGTTTCTTGAGATCACCCTGCAGATAATCCTTGTTTTGAGATGAGCTTCTGAAGGAAGAAAAAAAGAAGACAATCTTCATATACTTTTGATAAACCATTTTTATTCCCATTTTATAGACAAGGAGACTAGGATTCACAGTGCTACAAACTGAGTGTGCTCCCCTCAAATTCACTGTTGAAATCCTAACCCACAATGTGATGGTATTAGGAGGTGGAATATTTAGTGGGTAGTTAAGTCATAAGGGTGGAGTGCACATGAAAGGGATTAGAGTCCTTATAAAAGAGACCCCAAAGAGCTCCCTCACCCTATTCCTCCATGTAGGGACACAGTGAAAAGGCAAATGTCTGTGAACCAAGAAGCAAGACACTGAATCTGCCAGAACCTTGATCTAGCACTCTTCAGCCTCCAGAACTGTGAGCAATAAACTTTTGTTGTTTATAAGCCACTCTGCCTTTGGTATAGTGTTATAGCAGCCTTGGTGGACCAAGACACAGAGTGATTAAGTAACTTGCCCAAGATCATACCACTAATAAGTAGGAGAACTAGATTCAGTCTCACATATACCCGATGGCTTTCACTGCACCACACTGCCTTATACAATTAGAGGAGTTACTTTTCCGTGGAGATGGCATACAGATATGGATTTATGAACACAGACATCTAGAACCTGCAAGTTCTTTCTTACTAAACAGATTTTCCAGTTTTTACATCTTCACGGGGAATTTTCTTGTTTCTTGCTCATTTGTAACAAAGTGAGTTTGGTTGTGGCTTTGTGCATGATGCATACATGGTTGCCCAATTAAGGTGACCACAGTCTTATATTATCACAATATGGTATACATGGTGTGCTGGGTGCTTTCTATGTCTCCGGCAGATCTGCTGTCTAATCCCCTTCACTCTACTCTCTGTTGCCCTATAAAACTGACAAAATCCCACACGTGAGCAAGAAGTCATGGAACCCAAAGGTTGTAAGTTCCGCTTTTTCCAGTCATACTGTGGTTGTAACTGAAATCAGTTTTTCAAAAGAGTCAAAATTATGTAGTGGGATATGATGAGCAAACACCTCTTGGATCCTTAACATAAAAACAAAATTCTCTGCTTCATATTGTAATAAAAATGCATTTAAAAGGAGTTAAATAAAAACATGACCAAAGAGAGAGAAGTCTGCATTTTTAGATGCCCCAGAACAGAAGCACATGTTAAAATGTCATATTTTTCAAGTTCTCAAGATAAAAAGTAGGGCTGAATGCTTAAAAGTACAAAATGGGTATTTTTAGCTGTGGAAATGCGTAATGGAAAAAAATAGGTATGAGGAAATTGATTAGGCAAGCAGAAAGAGAGCAAATATCCAAGTAAATACAGGGCATTTGCATGAGCAGAGCCAGGGAGAGGAAAGAGGAATAAGAAGGTAAAGAACAAATAAAGTCATTTTCTACAGGCTCCATAGATTTTGCCAAAAGAAAAAAGGGAATTCTAGGGGGGAGGGGGGTGACTCTTACAATGTCCTTCCTCGTTTAATAAAATTTTACCCACACTGAAGGCTCAGATCCACAGCCTTTTCCTCAACTAACTGACATTGCCTTAGTTAACTAATCACTTCGGGATTCACTTTTCCTTGTCTTTCAAAATAATGTCCACCTTCTTAGTTTTAGTTGAGCACTTTGAAGCATGTGTACCTCTCTGGCTTGCCTTCCAGCCCCACTCAAAAGCCTAATCCTGTGGTATAGTCCTTTTGCTTATTGTCAATTCTATATGGGTGTCATGCAATGCTTGAACCGGTCCATTCACTCACCACCTGTCATCCCATCCATCTGACTTACTCCCACTTGTTCTTTAAGAACAACCAATGAGCCAAGGCAGGAGGATTGCTTGAGGCCAGAAGTTCAAGACCAGCATAGGTGACATACTGAAAACCCCATCTCTACAAAAATAAAATTAGCTAAGCATGGCAGTGCACCCTTGTAGTCTCAGCTGCTAGGGAGGCTGAGGCAAGAGGATTGCTTGAGCCCAGGATTTTGAGGCTGCAGTAAGCCATCATCGCACCACTTCACTCCAGCCTGGACAACAGACCCTGACTCATTAAAAAAAAAAGAAAAAGAAAAGAACCAACCAATGACACCTTTTATGGTAAGTCTTCTTAGCTTCACTCAACAAGCTCTGTACCATCCTATGTGGAGGTTAATAGAGAGATTATCACATGGGATCTGAATTGCCTGTTTACTGCTCACTCTCTTTCTATAAACTGGATATTTCTTAAGGGCATCAGGCTATATTGTATTTATTTTTGTGTATCCAGAGCTTGACTGAGACACTTAAGGAGGCAGCGGGGATTCATGTTACACTGAATCAAATTAAATATGTTAAACATGGTATTTGAATGAACATATTTCTAAAGTTTTCCTTGGCGCCACAGTTCTCTAATCCTTTTGTCCCAGGGGGTTTCCAGACATCATTTTGAATATTTGTCCTTAGATGTCTCAACATGAGGTGAAGTAAGGCAAGTGGGGGTATCCAAATTGTACCCAATATAACAAAGGCACTAATAGGCCAAGGTCTGTGTTACCTCCACAGCCCAGTAAACCTGGCAAAGCTCAAACAGGATCTCCTTGTAATGAATCTAAGTGGATGCTTCACACAATGAGGTTTAACTTTTGTGGATTAGTACTTATTTTATGGCGATGGTAAGCTGAATCACCTGCTTTTCTCAGATGTGGGCCTTTCAGATGGCCCAGGCTGACAGAGGGTCCAGCACTCAGCTCACAAGAAACTGGGTCGCCTATGATACGATGTCACATCTTTTAAGATTTGGCAGTTTGGGAGGGAGCGGGTTGAGCACAGCAATCAGATGGAATTTACTGCTGGTAGATGGCGATTTGTTGCATTTTGCATTCTCCGTTGTACAATGTCTTTGATTGCTAGCACTGCCATTTCAGGTTTGACATCTTTCTATGGGGAACATCTGTGGCATGTAGCATTTTCCTCCGAACTGACAAGAAAGCAGACAAGACACTGCTAATTTTTTTAAGTCACATGATACAGTGACATATACAGTAACAGTTATGCTGTATCTAGGCTTGAATTATTTTTCAACCTTATTTGACAGCTACCAATTTCTTATCTGGCTGCTTTCTCTAAGTAGTTGTGTTTTTTTGTTTGTTTTTTTTAAACTTACATCTTTTGTGTCAACCTGGACTTCCTGGACTCTGATCTGAGGCTAAAATGATAGTTTTATTTTTCTCGTTTCCTCTAGCGATATAGCCTTTTAAATATGGCCCCCAGCCATGCAGAAAAGCCACAAAAGGGTCATGGGGTCCATTCTTCTCCCAGCCCTCCCATTTCTTCTGTACGTTTTCCTTTTGATGTTTACTGGTATAATCCCCATCTCAAAATCTACCATGGTCTTGGTGGTGTTCCAGGCTGTCCCAGATAGGAGGGATGGCTCAGCATCCGGTTGGTCTACACCAACCCTCAGTCATTTTATGCTCAAATTCCTTTTCCTTCCTGTCATACACAATGGAATTATCTTTATGTAATTACTCTCAATTAGGAGTAGCATCAAATGAGCGCCTACTGGAAAAATTTCAGGCATCAATGGCAGTTTTGAGGAATGAAGGATTAAAAACTCTTCCACATACCTCCAAATAAAACTGGTCCTACCTTTTCCCACAGTACCTGACGTGACTATAGAACACCGAACTGGCTGTCCAAATATTGGTTCTAGTTAATACATTACAATGCTGTGGGATGACTGACCACTCTGATCACAGTTTTCTCAAGTATGAAAGAAGGGAATGTATATTAAATGGTAGACACATTGCTTACAGATCCAAAATGCCACATAGTAATGAATGGAAGTTTCGAGAACCTTTCAAAAAATTTCCCACACTTAGACATAAGATGACAAAACTAATCACAAGGCAACTCACTCTGGAGATTTATTAAAATAATGACATTCTATTTGTTTTCCACCAAATGAGATGAAAATACAACAAAAAAACACAACAAAAATAAACATAGAGTACAAGAATACAGGTTCATTGTGGTCTAACAATTATTTTCCCACCAATCTTTTGGTTGAGATTATTTTAATTGTTACCCAATTTGTACCAGACTTTGTGGATTTTTTGGTAAGATATTCCTAAGAAAAATAGCATCTCCTTGGAAGTTTGGTTTCGAGTGATATTTATTTCAGTTTACAACATAGGATATGTGTTGGCTTAGACCAGGCACTGCCATCTTTACAGCTATGTAGGATATTGGATTCTATGTGACAGATTATGATGACAACTCATTATCTGACATTCCTCCCATGTGGAAATGGGGTCTGTGTTCTCCTCTCCCTGATCTGGGCAAGCTCTGGGACCCCTTTGAATAATGAATACATGTGACACTAGATGCCCCCAGGCCCAGCCCATAAAAGACTGGCAGCTTCCACTTCCTGTCTCCTGGAACATTCACTCTAAGACTGCTCTTCCCAAGGAAAGCTTGTTGTCATGTAAGAAGTAGAAGTGTGACTGCCCTGAGGCCACTATGCCATTAGAAGCCCAAGCCACATAAAGAAGGCTTTGACGAAACACCATGTGAAAAGGGAAAGAGGTCAAGGGATACTAACACACCAGACATGTGGATGAAGAAGTCATCTGTGATCTGATTCCTCTAGCCCCTGCAGCTCCAGCTGATGTCACATGAACAAGAGAATAGGCACCTAACCAAACTCTTCCTAAACTCCCAACTCTCAAAAACATGAGCGAAATAAGATGTTTAACCACTATGTGCGGGGTAGATTGTTATACAGAAATAGATACCTGGAACAAGCCACCAGGACCTCTGAGAAAGATGACCGTTCTCCTTTTTATGCAAAAATTATGAGTGGTTAAGTGTAAATCCATGACCTTCTGCTACAGGCAAAAACAGCTGGTCCTGTGACCAAGAGCCTCTTTTAGTGGGAATCAACGGGAAGTTGCTCCTTCATAAAGTCAAATATTTGCCTCTGCTAATGAAGCTGTGGAGGCCCTCTTTTACCAATTGTTTGGAAGAGCTTAATGCATCTAAAATCCCAGGTGGAGTGTGTTTGGACAGAACTGTGGGTAACGTTCTTTGAATGGTGTTGTAAAAGCATGAATCAGCAGAACACCACTTCACTTGAGAACAGGATTTGGGGAGTAGAAATAACTGATAAAGCATCACAGATGGCCGTAAGTAACCTTCTTCTATCCTAGGATGCCCCGTGATGCACTCTGTTTTGCAGTGCAGAACCTCATTGCTAGACTTTGTTTTGGAACTAGAGGAATTTGGGCCAGCTTAAGCCTATGCTATAATTATTTTTATAGTTCTTTCTATGTTGCTTTTTTCTCTCTACTTAATTTGCAGGAGTAAATCTTTCTAGTTGCAAGTTTGGGGGACTTTTAAAATTTATTATCTGTTTACTATTGTGAATAATGCTGTAATAAACATACATGTGCATGTGTCTTTATAATAGAATGATTCATATTTTTTTGGTTATGTACCCAGTAATCGGTTGCTGGGTCAAATGGTATTTCTGTTTTTAGATCTTTGAGGAATTGCCACACTGTCTTCCACAAAGGCTGAACTAATTTATACTCCAATCAACATTGTATGAGGGTTCCCTTTTCTCCTCATTCTTGCCAGTATCTGTTATTTTTTGACTTTTTAATCATAGCCATTCTGACTGGTGTTGGATGATAACTCCTTGTGGGTTTGATTTACATTTCTCTAATGGTCAGTGAGATTGAGTGATATTGAGCTTTTTTTCATATGATTGTTGACTGCATGTATGTCTTCTTTTGAAAAGTGTCTGTTCATGCTGTTCATGTCCTTGGCGCATTTTTTAATGGGGTTGTTTGTTTTTTGCTTGTAAACTTAACTTCCTTGTAGATACTGGATATTAGACTTTTGTTGGATGAGTAATTTGCAAAAATTTTCTCCCATTCTGTAGGTTGTCTGTTTACTTTGTTGATAGCTTCTTTTGATGTACAGAAGCTTTTTGGTTTAATTAAATCCCACTTGTCAATTTTTGCTTTTGTTGTAATTGCTTTTGGCGTCTTCATCATGAAATCTTTGCCCATTCCTACATCCAGAATGATAATGCCTAGGTTGTCTTTCAGGGTTTTTATAGTTTGGGATTTTACATTTAAGCCTTTAACTCATCTTGAGTTAATTTTTGTATATGGTGTACACAAGAGGTCTAGTTTCAATCTTCCGCATATGGCTAGCCAGTTACCCCAGCACCATTTATTGAATAGAGAATCTTTTCCTCCATTACTTGTTTTTGTCAGGCTTGTCAAAAATCAGATAGTTGTAAGTATGTAGTCTTATTTCTGGGTTTTCTATTCTGTTCCATTGGTCTATGTGTGTCTGTTTTTGTACCATGCTGTTTTGGTTACTGTGACACTGTAGTATAGTTTGATGTCAGGTAGCATGACGCCTCCAGCTTTTTTTCTTTTTGCTTAGGATTGTCTTCATTATTCAGGCTCTTTTTTAGTTCCATATGAATATTAAAATAGTTTTTTCTAGTTCTGTGAAGAACGTCTGTTAATGATAGTTTAATAGAAATAGCATTGAATCTGTAAATTGCTTTGGCCAGTATGGTCATTTTAATAATATTGATTCTTCCTATCCGTGAGCATGGAATGTTTTTCCATACCTGTCATCTCTGATTTCTTTGAGCAGTGGTTTGTAGTTCTCCTTGTAGGGATCTTTCATCTCCCTTATTAGCTGTATTCCCAGGTATTTTATTCTTTTTGTGGCAGATGTGAATGGGAGTCCCTTTCTGATTTGGCTTTTGGCATGTCTGTTGTTGGTGTATAGGAATGATGGTGATTTTCACAATAGCAAAGACATTGAATCAACATGAATGTCCATCAGTGATAGACAGGATAAAGAAAATGTGGTACATATATACCACAGAATAATACGAGGCCATAAAAAGAATGAGATGATGTCTTTTGCAGGGACATGAATGGAGCTGAAGGCCGTTATCCTTAGCAAACTAACACAGGAACAGAAAACCAAATACTGCATGTTCTCACTTGTAAATGGGAACTAAATGGTGAGAACACATGGACTCATAGAGGGGAACAAAACACACTGGGGCCTTTTGGAGGGTGGAAATTGGGAGTAGGGAGAGGATCGGGGAAATTAACTAATTGGTACTAGGCTTAATACTTGAGTGATGAAATAATCAATAAACCCTTATGACACAAGTTTACCTATGTAACAAACCTATACTTGTACCTCTGAACTTAAAATAAAAGCTAAAAACATTATTAGCCCTTTTTTATTTGTTTTTTGATTAATAGACGTTTTGATAGAGTTTTAAGTTTGCAGAAAAAAATTGAGAAGTAGAGTTCCCATATACCCCTCAATCTCCACCAATATAGTTTTAATATCTTGCATTAATGTGGTACATGTGTTAAACTGATGAGCCAATATTGATTCATTCCATCCTTTATTTCTGATATTGGTAACTTTTCCTCTTCTTTCTCTTTTTTCTTGGTTAGTCCTGCTAGAAGTTTACCGATTTATTGATTTGTTCAAAGGATCAGCTTTTGGTTTGTTAGTTTTTTCTATTATTTTCCTGTTTTCAATTGCATTGATTTATGCTCTATTTTTTTCTTCTGCTTGCTTTAGGCCTAAATTCCTCTTGTTTTCTTGTTTCCTATGGTTGAATATTAAGTTATTCATTTTAGATATTTTTTTATTTTCTACCACATGTATTTAATGCTATCAAATTTCCTCTAAGCATTGCTTCAGGTACATCCCACACATTTTGATAAGTTGTATTTTTATTTTAATTTAAAAATATTTTTAAATGTTTCTTGTGACATCTTGACTCATGTGTTATATAGATTTGTGTTGTTTAATCTCCAACTGTTTGGTGATTTTAATTCTATTGTGGTCTGAGAACATACTTTGTATGTTTTCTACTCTTTTAAATTTTAAGGTGTGTTTTATGACTTAGAATGTTGTCTATGTCTGAGAATGTTCCATGTGAGCTTGAGAAGAATGTGTATTCTACTATTACTGGATGCAGTATTCTACAAATTTCAATTAGAGCACGTTGATTATAGTGCTGCTCAGGTAAACTATATTTTATTGCTGTTTCTGCCTGCTTAATCTCTCAATTACTGACAAGGGGTATTAAATTCTCCAAGCATAATAGTGAAGTTATCCCTCCTTCAGTTACATGAGTTATTGCCTCATGTATTTTGGTACTCTGTTTTTAGGTACATACATGTTTAGAATTGTTATGTCTTCTTCAAAAATTTATCCATTCATAATTATTCAGTGTTGCTCTTTATCTCTGACAATTCTCCTTTCTGACAGAAAGGAGATCTGACAACTTCTTGGTCAGATACAGAAGCTGTCAGAGACAGAAGTTGATCTCTGACAACTTCACCTGTTCTGAAGTCTGCTTTGCCCGAAATTAATATAGTCACTCCAGTTTTCTTTTGATTAGTATGGTTTCTCTTTCTCCATTGTCCATTTCTTTAATTTTAGCCTATGGCAGTCTTTATATTTAAAGTGAATTTTATGTAAACAACGTATACTTGGGTCTTGTATTTTTATCTGACAGTCTCTGTCTTTTAGCTGGTATATTTAGACTACTCATTCCAAGGGATTATTCATATATTTGCTTTAACATCCACCATGTTTGTAGTTGTTTTATGCTTTCCGTGTTTTTAATTAAATCTCTGTATGGTTCCATTTTATCTCCTCTCTTATTCACTTCTTCAAAGAAAAAAAAATTGTGGTTGTCCTAAAGCTTACAATATACATTTTTAGCTAATCTAATTCCACCTTCAAATTACATGCTCTGCTTCATGAGTAGTGCAGGTACATTGTAAAAATACTCCCAGTTTCTCCCGCCCATCCCTTGTGATGTTGCTGTCATTTAATTTCTCTTATTCCTATGTCATAATCACCCAGTACATTCTTACTATTATTAAATTGTGCAGTAATATTTTAGAATAATAAAAACAAAATATTTTATTTCACTCACTTTCCTTGATTCCTTTTTCCAAGATTCTTCATCTCTCTTTTTTTAAATAGACAACTCTCACTTTGTCACCTAGACTAGAGTGCAGTGGTGTGATCACAGCTCACTGCAGCCTCGACCTCCCAAGCTCAAGTGATCCTCCCACCTCAGCCTCCCAAGTAGCTGGGACTACAGGTACATGCCACTATGCCCAGCTAATTTTTTAAATTTTTCTGTAGGGATGGGATCTTGCTATGTTGCCCAGGCCAGGCTGGTCTCAAACTCCTGGTCTCAAGCAATACTCTTGCTTTGGCCTCCCAAATTGCTGGGATTACAGGTGTGAGCCACCACACCTGGCTATATATATGTGTATGTTGCTTAATGATAGTGATATATTCTGGGGCATTCACATTTAGGCAATTTCATTGTTGTGGAGATATCACAGAATGTACTTAAACTTAGGTGGTATAACCTACTATAACCTACTACACACCTAGGGTGCAGGATGTAGCCTATTGTTCTTAGACTACAAATCTGCACAGTATGTTACTGTACTGAATGCAGTAGACAATTACAATGTAATGGCATTTGTGTATCTAAACATATATAAACATTTAAAAAGTAGTACAGTGAAACTATGGTACAAAAACTATCATTGGACCCAGCAATCCCATTACTTGGTATATACCCAAAGGAATAGAAATCATTCTACCAAAATGGTACCAGCATATATATGTTCATTGCAGCACTATTCCCAAAGCAAAGACATGGAATCAACCTAGATGTCCATCAGTGGTGGACTGGATAAAGAAAATATGGTACGTATACATCATGGAATACTACACAGCTACAAAAAATATGAAATCATATCCTTTGCAGCAACATGGATGCAACTGGAGGCCATTATCCTAAGTGAATTAACACAGGAACAGAAAATTAAATACTACGCGTTCTCACTTATAAGTGGAAGCTGTATTGAGTACATATGGACACAAAGATGGGAACAATAGACACTAGGGTCTACTTGAGGTTGGAGGATGGGAGGGAGAGTGAGGGTCAAAGAGCTACCTATCGGGTACTATGCATACCACCTGGGTGAAGAAATCATTTGTATACCAAAACCCAGTGACACACAATTTACCCCTCTAACAAACCTGCATATGTACCTCCCGAAACTAAAAGTTGAAAAGAAAATACAGTATAAAAGATTTAAAAATGCTACACCTCCATACATGGACACTTACCATGAATGGAGTTTGCAGGACTGGAAGTTGCTCTGGGTGAGTCAGTGAGTGAGTTGTGCATGACTGTGAAGGCCTAGGATATTACTGTATAGTACTGTACACTTTATAAACACTGTACACTTAGGCTACACTAAATTTATGAAAAAGTTACTTTTTCTTCAATAATAAACTAAATCTTAGCTTACAGTAACTTTTTAACTTAATACACTTTTAATTTTTTTTTTTTTACTTTTTGGCTGTTCATATAATATTAACATAACTTAAAACATGAACACATTATATAGCTGTTCAAAAATATTTTCTTTCTTTTTATCCTTATTCTATAACCTTTTCTCTATTTTTAAAATTTTTAATTTTTTGCCTTTCAGGCTTTATTGTTAAAAATTAAAGCACAAGCACACATATTATCGTAGGCCTACACAGGGTCAACAGCATCAATATCACTGCCGTCCACCTCTTGTCCCACTGGAAGGTTTTCAGGGGCAATAACAGGCATGGAGCTGTCATCTCTTATGATAACAATGACTTCTTCTGGATACTGCCTGAAGGACTTGCTTGAGGCTCTTTTAAGTTAACTTTTTAAAAAATAAGTAGATGGACTCTGCTCTAAAATAAAAATAAAAGGTACAGTGCAATAAATACATAAACCAGTAACATAGTCATTTATTATTACTATTAAGTATTATGTACTGGTGGCCAGGCACAGTGGCTCACACCTATAATCCCAGCACTTTGGGAGGCCAAGGCCGGTGGATCACGAGGTCAAGAGATCAAGACCATCCCGGACAATATGGTGAAACACCATCTCTACTAAAACTACAAAAATTAGCTGGGCATGGTGGTGCACACCTGTAGTCCCAGCTACTCGGGAAGCTGAGGCAGGAGAATTGCTTGAACCCGACAGGCGGAGGTTGCAGTGAACCAAGATCGTGCCACTACACTCCAGCCTGGCGATAGAGCAAGGCTCCGTCTCAAAAAAAAAAAAAAGTATTATGTACTCTACGTAATTGTACATGATAGACCTTAGTACAACTGGCAACACAGTAGGCTTATTTATACTAGCTTCACTACAAACACATGAGAAATGCATTGTGCTACAACATTAAGACTACTATGACTTCACTAGGTAATAGAAATTTTTCAGTTCCACTATAAGCTTCCGGAACCACCACTGTATATGCAGGCTGTCCTTGACTAATACATCTATATGCAATACATGCCTGTAGATTCAAGATTCTGACCTATGTTATTTCCTTCTCCCTTAAGAACTTATTTTAACATTTATTGAAGCACAGGTCTGCTGGGGATAAATTCCATCAATATTTGTTTATCTGAGAAAGTTGTATTTGCTCCTTCACTTTTAAAGGATATTTTCATTGGATATAGAATGCTGGATTATCTTTTTGCTTGTTTGTTTTGATTTGTTTTTTGTTTTTAGAGATGGAGTCTTGCTATGTGGGCCAGGCTGGTCTTGAACTCCTGAGCTCAAGTGATCCTCCTACCTAGACCTCCCAAAGTGCTGGGATTACAGGCGTGAGCCACGTCACCTGGCATGCTTTGTTTTTTTAATTAACAATAATTTAAATATTGTATGCCACTCTCTTCTTGCTTGCATGACTTCTGATGATAATGTGATGTAATTCTTATCTTTACTCTTCTATTGATACGGTGGCATTTTTCTCTGGCTTCTTTTAAGATTTTTCTTCTTTGTCTTTGATTTTTCTGCAGCTTAAATATGATGCACCTAAATGCAGAGCTTTGGTTTTGGGGTTTTGTTTTTATTTATTCTGCCTGATTATCTCTGAGCTTCTTGGATTGATGTATGCCATTAACTTTGGAAAGTTCTCAGATATTATTACTTTAAATATTTCTTCTGTTCTATTGTTTCTCTATTCTTCTAGCATTTCAATTACACATATTACATCTTGTGAAATTGTCCTATAGTTCTTGGACATTCTGTTTTTATTATTCTTTTTTTCTCTTTGCAATTCAGTTTGGAAGGTTTGTATTGACCTGTCTTAAAGTCCACTGATTCTTTCCTCAACCTTGTTACGTTTATTCGTGAGCCCGTCAAAGGCATTCTTCAGTTATGTTACAGTGTTTTTATTTCTAGCATTTCTTTTCAGTTCTTGCTTAGAATTTCCATCTTTCTGCTTTTACCATCAATCTGTTCTTATATCTAATCTTGTCTACTTTTTCCATAAGAGCCCTTTACATATTAATCATAGTAATTTTAAATTCCCTATCTGATAATTCCAAAATCTATGTGACATCTGAGTCTGATTTTGATGCTTGCTTTGTTTTTCCAAACAATGTTTTTCTTTCTCTTTGGTATGCCTTGTAATTTTTTGTTGAGTGATGGACATATCATATCAGGTAATAGGAACTGAGGTAAGCAGTCCTGTGGTGTGAAGATTTGTTACTCTGATTAGGAGTTGGGTTTTGTTTAATGTTCTCCTTAGCTCCAGGGACAGAAGCTTTAAATTCCTTAGTTTCTCATGATTTCTCTTTCTCTCTCCTTGCCAGAGCCACAAGGGGATCTTTCTCAGTTCTTCGCCATGAGAACCTGGTAGATTTCCTCTAGGTCAAGTTCACAAAAGTGAAAGGGCCCCCTGAAGACCCAGGAATTTCTCCTTCTCATGCTAGTCTTATACTCAGCCTCCAGATATTTGTCAGTTTTGCCTTTCAAGTGTTTTGTAACATTTAACCAGTTTACAGTTTTCAACTTCTGCTCTGGGTAAGCAGATGTCATCTGTGACTCAGTCTCAGCATTCACCTTTCACTACAGACTTTCAGGTGGTGAATTTGCCCTGAAAAGTCAGTTTGCAATGAAACTCTTCTCGATATACAAATCTACAGTGTCAACCAATACAATGAACTTAACCAAGAAACTGTTCTAACAATTTTTTTTCTGTTCATTAAAGCAGATATTATTCAGGCACTATTTTAGAAATTTAGTAGGGAAATCATAATTCCTATAAAAACATATGAGTGTATATCCAATTTAAATCTAAATGTGCTCTGAGAGAACATTCTTTAAAGAGAAGTTTTATTACTCACCAAAGCCTGAGTACAGTTTCCCTTGAGAAAAACCATGGGAATCCTATAAACTAAATGACTTCCAAAGGGCTTACCTGATTTCTTTCTTTCTTTTTTTTTGAGACAAAGTCTCACTCTGTTGCCCTGGCTGGAGTTCAGTGGCATAATCTCGGCTCACTGCAACCTCCACCTCCCAGGTTCAAGCGATTTTCCTGCCTCAGCCTCCTGAGTAGCTGGGATTACACGTGTGCACCACCACGCCCAGCTAATTTTTGTATTTTTAGTAGAGACGGGGTTTCAAAATGCTGATCAGGCTGGTCTCGAACTCCCGACCTCATGATTTGCTCACCTCACCCTCCCGAAGTGCTGGTATTACAGGCGTGAGCCACTGCACCCGCCTTACCTGATTATTTCTAAGGCCGAATTATAAAAGAAAAAATAATGCACTTTTACATATGAAAGGTGCCCCCCTTTAATAAACTAGCTTTAAGTTTATTGTGCCTTTAATTGCCATGTCACTGAATAATAAAAACAAAAATGATAACATAGAACAAAAAATGGTGAACAGTAGGTTTTTCCATTTCAGAAAATTTTCTTTTTCTTTGAATCTTCTAATGAGTAGGAACTTTGGAATTATTCTGTATATGCACATGAAATGAACCCTGGAAATGTTGTCTATGAGAGAGCCGTGAACATCTTGTTGACTCCCAAGACTTCAAGGAAGGAATGAGGAATTGAAATTGCTGTTTATTTTCTATTCTGTGTATTGGCTTTGAGCCACTGACAATTGAGAAGGTTACATGGATATATACTTTTTTAAAAAAGTCTCTGCCTCATCAGAAATAGAAACCAAAATAGCAGAAGGTAGTCTGTGGGAAATAGACTTTGGGAAGGGCACATCAGGAAGATGAACCATGAATGCAGCCCACATCCACTCACCTGGGTTTCTTCTCTGCGGGCACTCTTCCTTTGCATTCGTTTATCACAAGCCTTCTGCTTTCTCTGGTTGGACTCCGGGACGTGTGGTTTTATCAAATAAAATGATTTTTGGAATTCAACTATTTTGGATCTAGAAAAGACCTCAGAGATTTGGGGGGGAAAAAATCCCTTACTCATTTCTCAAAAGAGAAACTGAAGCTCTGTAGGAGATTAATGACCTGCTCAAGATTACACAGCCAGAGCAGATGCAGGCTAACACCTATTCTCTTTGCTGTCATCTTCTTTAGGAAGAGCAAACCAGCAGTCAGATCAGAACTGTACGACATCTATGTAGACATGCCTGATCCTCTAGATTTATTTTGTTGGCAAAGAGCGAGGTTTGAGGGAAACTTGAATCACTTTTTGTTTCAGCGTATTCTCTTCAGTTAAGCTGTCCTTTCAGTCATGTGTTGTTTTTCTTTTGGGCCTTTAATTGCCATTGCACCACACATAAAAATAACCCAAGTTCTTAACATGCGTATTTGCAGCAAGAACACTTGATTATATCTCTTCATCAGTCCTACCTGCATAGGCCGCAGGCCTGCGCTCTGCAAGGACTTTTTCTCCCTGGGGCTTTTCTTCTTTGTGTGTGGAGTTAGTGTTTCCCTTAGTGATGGACCAGATGTAAACATTCTGCTTATGTAACAAGGCCCCTTTCCTTTGCAGACATGATGAGCTCTTAGGTTCTATGGCGAGACAGTGACCGCACTAATCGTCCCTTTGCTGGGATGACAGTCAGGCAGTCTCTCTATTAAGATGCTCCCAGCTCCCAGGTGATCCTGTCCCAGGACCCCAGTTCAGGAGCTGGCTTTCCCTCTTTATTACATTTGGAATCTTTCTCCTTATGGGTTTGGATGTGTCCAGCTTTTATCCTGGGAATATTTCCTCTCTATAGTCAGTCCTTTCTCCAACTCAGTCAGTATTTGCTTTCTGCATCCCCATTCTTCCCTCGCTTGGCATTTACCTCATTTTTACCTTTCTTGCTCACTTTCACTTCCTTTTAATTCTCTCACTGTTAAATTCTTTTTTAAACTTCATAATCAAAATTATCATTGATTACTATTTCTCCCAGGGTCCCTTCTACTGGCCCCTGACTGAATCCTCCTTGCTTCCTATTAATGCCTCTGCGTATTTCAGCGTCATCTGATAGCACAGAATTACAAGTTCTTTGACACTCAAGTCTTTTTTTTTTTTTTTTAAATTAGACTGCTCAATGAATGCTTATTGCTAGACATAGAATCTGCCTGAAAAATACCAGGAAAATAAGATGAGGATGTCACTTAGCAATAAATGCCCCCTAAATTATGAACTTCAAAGAAATATTGCTCACTCTGACGATGGTTAAGCGATGCGTCTGGAATCAAAAACTGAAGAATTTCTCTGCCTCTGACATCAATAAGGAAAGGCTCAGGCTTCACACCTGTTGTTCCCTCTACATAGAAAGCTCTTCCTTTCACTCACGTCTCACTATTTCCCGCTCGGACTTCAAGTCGTGAATGAACATCACTTCTTCAGGGAGCTACACCCTGACCCTCCAGTCTAAATTATAATCTTTGATTTGATCCTCACATTTGTAGCCCAAACTTCTCATCTGAATTTCCTGCTCTGATATCCAGCTGTCTGTCTGATGTCTCCATCAGGTGTCACAGTCATCTTAAACTTAGCAAGTACAAACTGAATCCTTCATTTTTCTCCCTCATGCCTGTTTATGCCCTGGTGTTCCCTATTTCAGTAAATGTTCTAGGTAAATGTTCACTATTTACCTAGTTACTCAAACCAGAAATCTTGGAGTCTGTCTTAGGTTGGTTTTCTTAGACGCAGAGGCTCAGAAGGGGACTTCTGTCCAATTAATGCGTTGCAAGGGAGCCCTCAGGAAACACCAGGCTATGCAGGAAGCCAGACAAGGTAGAAGCGAGAATATAGGAAATACAGAGGTGCAGCTGGAATCTAGCATCAGCCTGATGCTGTGGGCATCTGTGGAGCATGAGCAACCCAAGAGTTGGCTTACTTTGAGACAAGGAAACGGGACTTTGTTACTCCAGTCTCAGTCAGTCATTAGTTACAAGATCCCCGCTCCCACCACTCTTCTAGATGAATATGCTCCATTGCCTGAGGTCAATTCTCCAGAGAAGGAGGACGCTGAGATCCATTAGTAAGCAGCACTCACACCCACTGGGGATAGGGGCACCAGTGTGGTGAAGGGGCCTGTATGGAGTCCTGACAGAGCTGACTGTACCATCCTGAACTCCGTTCTCTCTCTCACTGAATGACTCTCCACCCCACCAACATCATCTTAGTCCAAACCAACTTCTCACCTTGGCTACTGTGCATTCTCTTCTCCATAGTTGTACTCCTCCTCCCTCCCACAAGAAGTAGGAAATAAAAGAATTAGGGTTGCTTTCTGAGATACAAACTATACAACCAATCAGAAAAGTGGAAAGTCGTACTTGTAGGAGCAAAATGGCTTCCCTCAGCAAACCCAGACTGATGAGGTTGAGTGGACCAGCACATCCGAAGAAAGACCATTCCAAAGGAGCGTTGTTCCTACAACTGGAAGCTACACAAAGGGGAATAAGGGAGGGGCACACTGAGAGAGACCCCAGAAGTGTCAGTCGATGAATATCAATAATTCACATCAGATTGACAAGATAGAAATTCAAACCTCTTTTTAACCTGCTGCTATTCAACTCTCTCACTCTTTTGTTCTGATTCTGTGCTCACCAAGTATCTAGAAAGCATAGAGAATTTGAGTAGTTCTATGTCCATGACATTTTTTTCTCATTGCAAATAATAAATGGGCATTCCAGCCTTATACATCAGTATCTTGATTCAAAAAGCCAGCCAGTGGTGAGTTTCACAACCTGCATGTCTGAGAACCAAGACCCTGGATCATGACACATTTACCAAGTTGTACACAAGATTACATTCTCAAAACAAAAATGGCCACAGCAAGATCTCTGGTTCCACATGGTCTTCCAGAACTTTTCCATTCCTCCCTCAAGAAATGGAAGTTGATTTCCTCTCCTCTTGAATCTGTGTGGGCTTTCATGACTGCTTTCATGAATAGAGTACAGGACAAGTGATTCTGTCTAAATAAAGGCTAGAAAGCAATATGCCTTCCATTGGTCCCTCGCTGTTTTGGGATGTTTACCTTTTGAATCTGTCACCATTTTACAAGAAAGTATGGGACAAGGATATGAGTAGGTGTCCTGGAAGAGAGCCCCAACTAAAATCCTAGCCACCAGCTAGCATCAACTGCCAATCATGTGAGTGAAAGAGTCTTCAGATGATTATAGCCCCAAGCTTCTAGCTACCCAATTGATGGGGAGTGTAGAACAGATGAACTGTCCTCACCTACCCATAGCCAAACTGCAGATTTACGAGAAAAATAAATTCTGTTGTTGATTTAAGCCACTAAGTTTTGGGGTGGTTTTCACGTGACAATAGGTAACCAGACAGAAAGCAGCCTAATATTAGCAGATGAGCCTAACATTGCCATTCAGCTACATGAATCTTTTTATTCATTCTTTATGCTCCTAGTGACTATGGTTCTTGGTTTCCACTCTCTGACATGGGAATATTCATACCCGCTCAGGACCAGTCTTACATGCTGGTTGACTCTACTAATTCCTGTGGCTCCTGTGCCCATATATGAAAACTGGCACCATCTACAGTCTTGCCTGGGTTCTTCTCTCATGCTCCATTTTATTACTTTATGCATATTTCTGAGTACAACTTTTCTATTATCCTCATCCCCTTGATGAGGATTCCACTCAGTCACATAGACTTAATACTATTTTTATGCTGTAGACTGTAACATTTTTATCTCCAGCCTGAATCTTACCCTGAACACCAAACCATACTCCTTACTGGATCTCTACATGTAGATGAATAATGAACATCTCAAACTTAGTGTCCACACTGATCTCTTGATCTCCTGCTACCCCAAAAATGTTTCTCTCAATCTTTCTCATCTCAGTAAATGGCAAGTCCATATTTCCAGATTGAAAATCCTAGACTCATACTCTCTACCTCTAAGCTACCAGAAAGTCTTCCATAGCATTATCTTTAAAATATGTTCAGAATTTGATCACTTCTTATCACCTTCTTGGTCACCATCCTGACCCAAGCTACTGTCATCCTCCACCTAGATTATTGACATTGTTTCTCAAGTGGTCTCCTTACCTTCATCTTTGTCGCCTACACTGCGATCTATTTCTATCACAGTGGTCTGATCACATTTCTTCAACCAAATCCTACCTCACTAAGGATTAATGCTAAAGGCCTTTTAATGGCAAATGAGTTATTACATGATCTAGCCCCCTATATTCCCTCTGACCTTATCTCTTAATACTTTCTTTCTAGATGACTATGCTGAAACCACACTGGCCTCCTTACTGCTCTTCAAACATGTTCTGCCACTTTCCACCTGAGAACTTCTGCATTTGCTGTTTTCTCTACTGGAAATGCTTTCTGCCCATGTATCCACATGGATCAAACCAGGAATGCTGTCTCCCCACTTGTCCACATGGATCAAATCTTCTCCTCAAGGCTTTGCTCAATATCACCTTCAGGGCTTTGCTCAATATCACCTTCTTAATGAAGCCTTTCCAATCACCCTTCCTGAAATTGCACTTGCAGCCCAGTCTATCCCTGCCCCACTCCCACTTTACTTTTCTCCAGGGTCCCAACCACCATCTGACAGTCTGTGTGTCATATTTGTTTGTTTATTACCTGACTCCACATGCTACTATCTAAGTTCCACGAGGAAGGGAATTTTATCTAATTGTCCACTATTGTATCTCCATGGCCTAGAACAGTGTCTGGTACATAGCATATGCTCAATAAATATTTGTTGAATGAATTAACAGTTGTCCAATACTGATGACTTCCATATTTCCAGCTATAGCCAAAAACGCTTTTACATTTTAGACCTACATATCAAACCACCTAACAAACATGCCAAATTTGAAGTTACAAGACACTTTAAATGTTATAAGATCAAAACTGAACTTGTCATCTCTGCTTTACCTGCTTCTCTCTCTATATTCACTCTGTGAGTGAATGACGTCACCCTCCGCCAAGTTTCTCAAGTCAGAAACCTTGGAGTCCATGCCAACAACCACACTGTCTCCACTCCCCTCATCCAACTGGGTGCTAAGGTCATGTCTTTTGAATCATCTTCTGTCACTGTTCTGCTTTAATCATTTCTCACCCAAATAATTACAGAGCCTTCCTCCAAAGCACACTCTTGGTCCACAGGATTGCCCCTTCTGCTACCCTTCCAAATATCTCTACAGTGATATACCTTGAAGGCAATATAATCAAACCATCTCCCTCCTCAGAAGTCATCACTGGTTCCTCCACCTCCTAGACATTTAAGCCCGCAATTATTAGCATGGAGTTTTGGGGAACATCTGTCCCCTTCCCTTTTCAGTACTCCCACCTGGCTATACTCTTTTAGGTTCCCCAAGAGCGTCCCTCCCTCCCAGGCTGCCTTTATTTCTGCATTCTCCCCATCTGTCTAAAAAAGCGCGAATCAAATGTCACATCTTTAAGAACGTTAACTCTCCAACCTTGGAATATCAACGACTCTTTATCTGTACCTTCCTTTAGATACTCGCTGTCATGGGCATTCCTGTGTTCCTTGGGTCAGGGAGACAGATCCTCCACCTTCTCTCAGAGTGCCCTAACCCCAGCCAATGCTGTGACCTTGAATAAATGGGGGCTCAGTGAGAACCTATGAAATGAATGAATGACCTCCGCAGTCCCAGGCATTGAATTCCATGCAGCTACTTTGAGTCACCAAATCTATCTTTCCAGTCCCAGTTGGTATCTCATTCTGTTCCCTCTCTCCATTCATTTGAAAAGTACTAGCATTACACTATGCAGTTTGCATCCAAAGACGCACAGGAGGTTCAGACAATATAAGAAATCAATTGCATCTGAATCCTCACAACAAAATATTCATCCATTTAGAGTCAAGTTGGAAGGTCAAGTCTCTCTCTCACACACATATACATATATGTATACAAATTAGATAATAATATAGGTATGTATATATATGTATTACATGAGCCAATTGAGTTTATGTAATTATGAATGAATGCAGGCAAATCCCAAGATCTGCAGTATGAGCTGGAAAGCTGGAGACCCTGGAGAGTCAAAGGTTTGGTTCCAGTCTGAAGGCCAGCAAGCTCAAGACTCAGGAGGAGCTGAGGTTTTGGTTCAAGTCCAGAAACAGGAAAATTTCTCTTACTTGGGAGAGGATCTGCCTTTTGTTCTATTTAGGCTTTCAACTGATTGAATGAGACCCACCCACATGAGGGAGGGCAGTCTGCTTTCCTCAATCTACTGGTTTAAATGTGAGTAATACCCAAAAACATCCTCACAGAAATGCCTGGAACAATGTTTACCAAATATCTGGGTACCATGACTCAGCCAAGTGGACACAAACTATCACAGAGGGCAAGTGTAGTACACTCCTTGGATCCCTTTTTACTGGTTTTGTGAGCCCTTCCCTTGGCTTCTGAGTGTTTGGGTTCCAATGACTTGCATTTGTCCCTCTCTTCAAGGGACTCCCTGGGACTACTGTCACCACACTGCACATATGGAGCAGAGAGGCAGCTGGAAGCCCGGGGCCCTTATTTCCAGTTGGGACTTTATTCATTCTCTTACTGTGTCCTTCTGGGATTTTTAAAATATATACACAACATTGCACATGAATTCTTATATCGGGTTCTGTTTCTTATGGAAACTGGCCTAAGTAAGCAGCCTTTCTCATAGTACCTTGTCGGCTTTGATAAACGTTGTTTTTTTTCTTCCTGAAGTCAATCCCTACTCAGAGTTTGAGAAGACCATCTAACATTTCCTAAAGCTTTTGCATCATCAAGTGGTCTATTAAAAGCCTCCTTTCTGTTTGGTATCACTAAAAAGCAACCTTCTGAGTTAGGAAAGTGTGAGTTCTGGAGTCACACCTAGTTCTGGTCTCCTACAGGCACACAAAAAAAGAGTCGACCTTGCTGCAATGTCCTGCGGGGAGGATATTGCATTTCCTTCAAACCTCCCAGAACGAGAATTTGGAGCAGCCTGCCATTTGCTGAACTGCATGCTTTACTGTAAAATGAGAGCATAGGAAGAAGCCATATCTAATAATAATAAGATCCATTTAGCATTTAATCTACACACATGCTGATTTATATTATAATTGCAGGTTGCTGGAGAGGTATGTCTCCCTTCCCAGAGCCTCCAGTGACTGCAAAATGTAATTACCAAAATGGCGCAGGTCTGCTTACCATGTGGAAGCCTCACGTTTCTTGAAATAACTTAACCCTGGGTGTCACTGAGCTTTCCCTGAAGAGAATTGGGAGCAGGAAATCCACTTCAATGAGTGAGATATTCCTTTTTCTTCTTATAATATATGAACTTATTTTAATTACCTTTCCTCTTTTTTCAGTACAAGTAGGTAACCAGGAGATTGGGAAATATAGTCCTTTAAAAAACCTGATGATAACCACTGTCAAAGAAAGGCCTTTAGAAAATGGCTGCAGGATGTTCTCTTTTGTTTGTTTGTTTTGTTTTGTTTTTGAGACAGAGTCTCACTCTGTTGCCCAGGCTAGAGTGCAGTAGTGTGATCCCAGCTCTCTGCAACCTCCATCTCCTGGGTTCAAGCAATTCTCCTGCCTCAGCCTCCCGAGTAGCTGGGATTACAGGTGTACACCACCATGCCCGGCTAATTTTTGTATTTTTAGTAGGGACGGGGTTTCACCATGTTGGTCAGGCTGGTCTTGAACTCTCAGCCTCTGGTGACCACCCGCCTAAGCCTCCCAAAGTGCTGGGATTACAGGCGTGAGCCACCACGCCCAGCTAGTATGTTCTTGAAATCAAGGCATTTCAGGGAATTTTCTGCTACTCAAGGATTCTGGCCATCGAGCTATGGAACATTGAGCATGCGTGCACACACTCACATGCACTCACATGTACACACACATTCATAGAGTTATTGCTTTTTTAAAGTCTAATGCTGGAGTGGCCTGGAATGAATGCTGACATACTGTGAGAAATAAAGAATGAGAGCAGACCCACGAGTAACTAAATGAGCATTTCACCAGTCAGAGTGAGTGACCAAAGGACAGCTAAGACCATTGCATTCCACCTTCCCCTCTGGCCAAGTTTGCTTCCCAATCTAAGTTTGGCTTCTTGGTCTTCCCTGACCTCGACTATCGAACCAAGGCTTCACAGGACATAAGACACCTTTCTGTGAAATAAAGTAGATGTTCACCAGGTAGATGCAGGGAGAGGGATTCCCAGTCAAAGCAGCAGCAATGAAGTCACTGGACTAGGAATGGAGCCACATGTTGGGAGTTATAATGAATTCATTACTCAAAAAAAAAAAAAAAAAATAAGGATGGGCAGATAGGCCAAGTTCACCTCAAGGGGAAATTCATATGTTAGGTAGGAGTTTGAAATTAAATAGCTATCAAAGGCTTCAATCAAGGAAGCGATATGATTCCATGATGTTGTCAGAAGCTCATTTGGGCAGCATTGTGGACAATGACTCAATGGATCAGTAACGAGGCAAAAACACTAGACAGAGCTGTTGTGATGGGAATTTCCAGGTCAGAGGATAAGAGCCAGAATACAGTATAGGAGGAGAGGGTGGGTCACAGTCCCATTGGTTGGTAGAACAGGCAGGAAGGAAGGGTTTTCAGTGGGCTTGTCATTGTAAGTACACGTGGTGCTGTGGCAGGCGCCTACAAAGCCAGTCTCCTGGGACCTGTCCTCATCTCTGAAATGAAGGCCAAGTATGTTATGGGTGCTCACTAATTACTTGCTAACTCATTTGATCTGACATTCATCCCTCATCTCAACCATTCTTCAGGAGACGCCCTTACAGTCAGTAAAATGATGAAACAGCAAATAATGTAACTTCAGTGAGTCTCCTAAATTTTTTTGAATCTCCGTTTCTACATTTATAAAAGAAGGTTAAGCAAGAATCCTTACTGATCGCTTCCAGCTCAAGTACTCCGAGTCAGTCAGTTCTCAGGAGAGTGAGCCGGCACCTGCCTCCTGGGGAATGTTGTTGGAATTCTTGGGAGACGATCAGGCTGGGGGTGCATCTCCCCACAGCTCCCCTCCAAACCCAGGGCTAACCAAGAGACAGCTATACTTATTGATTGTATTTGTATTATTCACAGGCACTGAAACAGTCATTGTTTCAGGCAATTCCCTTTAGTAGAGGAAATAAAATGAGCTGTATTATGGGGAAGGTGGGGCTGTGTTTCCAAGGTAAGCTTGCTGGTAGTATAAAATTGTGTTTTTATTTAAAGTGAATTTCCAGTTGGCTGAATTTATGCTGCCTTTGATGCCTACTCAGTGCTTTGAATACAACCTGCTTCTCTCCGCTTTGTTTTCACCAAGCCCTGAGAGGGGATCCCTAGATTGCTGATTAAAAGCTATTCAGCAACAGCCTGCAAGTGCTACACTGATAACATTCTCTTTACTGATTCATCAGGGCTGCCCTGGTGCAGGTGGGAGACTGTGGCTGAGTCTCTCCAGACAAGTGTTGTAAGCTCTGACTTGAGCCTTCAGAATCTTGTGGATAAAGAACCTTAAGGGAGGACAGAAAGTTTCCCAGGGCAGTCTTGTCCCAGACTTCACCCTTGCTTGAATCACCTTCCCATTTTGTACTTGGCTCACCAGAACACTGCTTTCCCTTGTCAATTCCGTGAAGTGAGTAGGAGGCTCTGTGGTGAACACTGTGTGCTCCTGGTTTAAAAGAGAAAGAAGTGAGAGGTTCGGTACAGTTCTGCAGGGATTTCAAAGCTAACCCTTGATGACTGTGTTAAGGGAAGACAGGGCTCACATGCAAGTGAGCCCTCAGGACTGGAATTTCCCTTGATCGAAGTGCTGGCCTGAAAAGACCACTGGACTCAGAAGCTTTGCTTCCAACTTCACAGCTCCTTCATCTATAAAATCATGAAGAAATGTTACTTAATCTCCACTGCCTCTCACAGGTCTGAGATTTCTAGAAGCATACCCCTAGTAATTAATAGTCCTCATTCTTGATCAGTGAAATGAGCACAGAAGCCAAGGGAGAAAGACATGAGTGCCCTTGGGTCCTTCCACCTCCATGCTTTAATCATGCTCATGGATAGGAAGAATCAATATCAAGAAAATGGCCATACTGCCAAAGTAATTTATAGATTCAATGCTATCCCCATCAAGCTACCATTGACTTTCTTCACAAAATTAGAAAAAACTACTTTAAATTTCATATGGAACAAAAAAAAAAAAAAAAAAAAAAAAAAAAGCCTGTATAGCCAAGACAATCCTAAGCAAAAAGAACAAAGCTGAAGGCATCACCCCACCAGACTGCAAACTATACTACAAGGCTACAGTAACCAAAAGAGCATGGCACTGGTACCAGAACAGATATATAGACCAATGGAACAGAGCAGAGGCCTCAGAATGCCACACATCTACAATCCTCTGATCTTTGACAAACCTGACAAAAACAAGAAATGGGGAAAGGATTCCCTGTTTAATAAATGGTGTTGGGAAAATTGGCTAGCCATATGCAGAAAACTGAAACTGGACCCCTTCTTTACACCTAATACAAAAATCAACTCAAGATGGAATAAAGACTGAAATGTAAGACCTAACACCATAAAAACTCTAGAAGAAAACCTAGGCAATACCATTTAGGACATAGGCATGGGCAAAGTCTTCATGACTAAAACACCAAAAGCAATGGCAACAAAAGCCAAAAGTGACAAACGGGATCTAATTAAACTAAAAGAGCTTCTGCACAGCAAAAGAAACTGTCATCAGAGTGAACAGGCAACCTACAGAACGGGAGAAAATTTTTGCAATCTATCCATCTGACAAAGGGCTAATATCCAGAATCTACAAGGAACTTGAACAAATTTATAAGAAAAAAACAAACAACCCCATCAAAAAGTGGGCAAAGGATATGAACAAATACTTCTCAAAAGAAGACATTTATGCAATCAACAAACATGAAAAAAAGCTCATCATCATTGGTCATTAGAGAAATGCAAATCAAAACCACAATGAGATACCATCTCACACCAGTGAGAATGGTGATCATTAAAAATCCAGAAAACAACAGATGCTGAAGAGGATGTGGAGAAATAGGAATGCTTTTACACTGTTGGTAGTAGTGTAAATTAGTTCAACCATTGTGGAAGACAGTGTGGCGATTCCTCAAGGATCTAGAATCAGAAATACCATTTGACCCAGCAATCCCATTACTGGGTATATACCCAAAGGATTATAAATCATTCTACTGTAAAGACACATGCACACGTATGTTTATTATGACACTATTCACAATAGCAAAGACTTGGAAATGCCCATCAATGATAGACTGGATAAAGAAAATGTGGCACATATACACCATGGAATACTATACAGCCATAAAAAGGATGAGTTCATGTCCTTTGCAGGGACATGGATGAAGCTGGAAACCATCATTCTCAGCAAACCACCATGGCATGTGTATACCTATGTAACAAACCTGCACGTTCTGCACATGTATCCCAGAACTTAAAGTGTAATTTTTTTAAAACAAAGAACTGTCTAAGGTGCTGAGGAGCTGGAGGAACCAAACTAATTTATCTTGCAAACAGGGAAACTTCAGAAAATGAAAAGGTGTGCTCTTAATATATCCATCAGGACAACGGGCCTGAACTAGAACAATGCAAAGAACTGTGTCTTGGAGTACAAAACTGCTTGTTACTAATATATGAACATTGTCACTGAGATTTCTTCGCAGTTTGTACCTGAAGAACAGAAATGATGATTACATGGAGAACCTTGTTCTGACCCCTAAGATGAAGTGGGTGGGTTTTGATTTCTTGTTACCAAGGTAACCTCTTTCAATGAGCCTTGAAAAGATAATTACTCAGTGTGAAGACTTTTGCTTTGCATGGCACACCAATACAGTTCACAGACAATCATTTACATAAGAAGCAACCGACACACACAGATTCACCTTGATTTTATGAAATGCAACTATTCAGAGCATAAACATATACCTATAAAAGAACTTAATCAACATTAATTTATAAGTGTCTCATCTTAACATTTAAGATATTATTTTAGAGCTCTAAGGATTCAAAACAACAAGCTTGCCCAATTTCCCCATTTTATAAATGATGCCAGGGCCTGAAAATTAAATTATAAGCCCAATAATCTCAGAGAATATTAACAGCAGAAGTGGAACTAAAAATTAGGTTTCCTGACTCCTGGTCCAGTGTTCTTCTCATCACTTTGTGTATTTTTTATAGCTCTCCACCCATGAGGCAGACTATATTTTTAAAATATCATTTTTAGTTATTTCAGATAGAAATTAGTAATTGACAACAATTCAAAAATACAGAGAAGCACAAGTTAGAGTAAAATATCATGTAGTCCTTCCAGCCAGAAATAACCATGTTAATTTTCCATATACGTCCTTCCAGGCACCTTTCTACAGATGGATCCCACATTTTTAAAAAAGGAAGAGAGATCACATTGTACTGTATTTTAACCCACATTTTTCCTTTAATATTTTATTGTAAATCTGAGTTCCATGTCATTAAACTTGAGCATTTGTGGCAGCATCTTGTTGACATAGTTTATTTCCCATTGCAGTAAGTTTTACATGTGCAGACTCAGGGAAATTGAACCTCAAATTGGGCCTACTCTGAATTTCTTATGCCCAAAAGTCAGCCTCAATTTGCTCCAGACACAACTCTAGTAAATCCTGGAATCCGAAAAGAGAAAAAACATCTTAGTCACGACCTAAGGAAAAACAGTGAAATCCTTGGCTCTTAGACAGCAGGAAAATTGCTCAGTGCTGTTTAAAAGAGAAATGCATATTAAAATTGCAATTATCATTTTTCTCTTATTAAATTGGAAAAGGTCAACAAGCCTGACAACACATTGTATGAGAGAGCATGCAGCGTGAGGGGAAATCAGCACTCTTACGTATTGCTATGGGAAAGAAAATCAATACAGTCTCTATGGAGTGAAATTGAGCAAAATCTATTAACATTACAAGTACAAACATCCTTCAATTCAGCAATATCTTTCTAATTCTAGGAAATATTACTCATATTTATCTTCCAAAGTGCAAAATGATATGTGCTTGAAGTTAATGATTGCATCATAGTTTCTAATCAAGAAAGATTGAAAATATCTTAAATATCCATAAATAGGGGATTGGTGGGCTCATCCATAGAATGCAAAACCATGTAGCCACAAAGAATGTGGCCTTTTGCATACTCATGTAAGGCAAGTTCCAAGAATTAATGTTAAGTGGGAAAAGGAGAAAAGCAGGATGGTGCACACAGTGTGTTACCATTTATGTAAGATAAGAAATGCGTTAAATATCTCAAGAATACACACGTGTCTCCTTTGTCATCCAGAACGTTGGGTACCATGGAAACCAATATCCTTGACCATGCAGCAGCTTGGGTTCAAGTTTTGGCAAATCTCTACTTAGCAGCAAACAAGTTGTGTTTCTCATGTCACTTTTGTTGTTTATACAGTAGTCTGCTTTTTCTCTTCTCTCTCTCTTTTTTTTTTTCCTCTTATGGGTGGCTGCTTTCCTCATCAAGGAGATTGGGCCAATTCAATAGGGTTTAAGAAAAGCTAGAAAGTGGTAATTTCTGTGTGAGGATAAGACTGTGATTCTCCAGTTCAACCCTTGCATTTTTGTAAACAAACCTTTTGACCTGAGCCCTAAATTAGCCCACCGGGCTCCAATCAAATAATGAGGTTGAAAACAGAGGGGAGATTACTGTCATCGTCTTCTTGATTGTTGCTCATTACTGGACATCAGGGACTTGGACCAATAAGTACTGCAAATAGAGATTGAGTAACTGAGACTGGAACCCTGGACTTAGAACCTTGTTAATATCCTGGGGATAATGAGCCAAGTGCCTTCCCTAATGCCTTTCATAGCTACACACAGATGTTTTCCGAGCATGTTCTGACCTTTCAAGTGTAAAGCATTAAGTCTCCTGTTATAAGAAAGAATCCAACTGGCTGCAGCCAGTGACTACAAGCTCTGTTCTGCAAAATGATGGTCCATGAGTCAGGGCATCAGGCCTGTTGCTATCCTTCTCTAGTTATCATGGCTTTGTCTGCTTTCTTTACATCATCATTCTTGTAGCACATAATTTGATGTCTTCCACACTTTCATATCTTGTGCTAGAAGTATAAGAAAAACAGATTATACCTTTAGATAGCTCCGCCAGCTTTTCAGAGCTTTAGTGATCTCGAAGTCTATTCTGTTTGATTTTTTAAAAAAATGTTCCTACTTCTATGTGTCCATGAATTGCTGAGGGCAAGAAACTCAAAACCCAAGTTCTCCCAGATAAAGGTTTGCATTATTCTTTGTGCCACCTGATGTCCTGGCAGATACTGTCAGGATCCCTTTCATAACCTCACAGCACTCACTGTTACAAAATGAAAGCAAATACCAGTGATTCTCTGCCTGAGAAGTTTCTCTTGCCTGCGTATAAGGAAAACCAAAGTGTCAGGTATCTCCAGAAGCAGTCCCTAACTAGTGATGAGCAGGAAGTTGGGCCCTAATGATTTCAGTTTCCTCGTTCTTCATTTGTAATTACTTAGGCACGTTCTACACAGTCTCCCAGAGTTCTCCCCTGAATTACACTCCAGTTGTCCAAAGTGGGAACCTGCTGGATCATACACATAGTTACAAATGCAGCAGAGATGAATGAGATAGTAAGAATTTCCTTTCCAGTAATGAGATAATAAAATATCAGAAGAAATCCTAGTTAATAATACACATATCAACCAATACTGGATTTTTTTAAAGCAATTTTTAAAAATCTATGGACACAGTAGCTGGTGAAAAAATAAGACAATTCCTTGAAAAGTGGAAATAAAGAAAAAGCCAAATTCAAAGAAGTAAACAATGCTGGAACTAGCATTCTCTCTGTGTGTCTCTGATCTCAGGCTCTCTCAACCTTGAATTTTAGTGAGACATGTGATGGGGAGCAGAAAACAAAACTTGTACCCAAAATGGGTGGGAGTCCTGAAAAAATATTCGACATAAAGCTGGGACCTTCAAGAAATAATGCTGTCAGGCATAGACAAGGGAAAAACCCTTCCAAGAGGAGAGAGGATGGTGATCCATTCACGTCTCATGTCTTGGCCTTGGTGATGGGAGAAACATTAATAATAATAACTTTTTAAATAAACTTCCTTAGAAATATCTGACCATAACTACCACCACTAGGTTGAGGGCAGAATTTCCTTAACCTATGAGTTCTGAAATAACCCCAACCCTGACTGTAAATTAAAGTGTTCCTGGGTTAGTAGTATGTGTAAGAAATCAGCAGAAACAATGACACATCCTTTTTAGAGGACTATCATCTTGACTCAAAACTCCAAAGCATTACTAGAGACAAAGCTCCAAAAAAAATGAGCTCACAATCAAATATCATCACTCATGGAAAACAAGGTAACATGAGTGACAGGAAAAATAACAAGATAATCATACTGGCAATGACTACAGATACGGGAATTAATAGACACAGAACACAAAATAATTATGGTTAATACATGAACAGATATAAAAGCATTGGAAACATGATGAAGGAATAAAAGACACCCAACATTGACCAGGTATTTTTGAAAAAGAAACAAATAGAACTTCTGAAGAAAACTGTCACAATTAACATCAGAAGTTCCACAGATGGGGGAAGCAGCAGGTTAGAGGCATCTGAAATGAGAGCTCATGCACGAATGGGAAAGTGGATCTGAAAAAAGTACAAGGAGATGTGTGGAAAAATGCAGTACAGAGAGACGACAGGAAGGAGTATAGGATGAAAAGGTCCAACATGTGTAATCAAGGTTTCAGAAAGAAAATCAAGAGGCAGTAGGCCAGAAGCAATAACTGAAGATATTAACGCCTGAGAAATTTCCAGAACTGCCTGCTGAAAGGATTACATTAACTCAGATGCAGAAACCATATTGAACCCAATCAGTAGAAATAAAAACAAACTCATAAGTAGACATATCCCTGTAAAATTGTATAACATATTTTTTTCTTAAAAAAAATCTTAGAAATAGCCAGAAAAAAAGACAAATACATGAAACTAGAAAGAGAACTGCTGTATCAATGACAGCCAAAGGCACAGGACTGTGGAATACAATTTCAAAGTGCTAAGAGAAAAATGACTGTGAGCATAGAATTGTACAACTAGCAAAGATAAACTTGCAGGGGGCGGTAGAAATGAGGTTAAAGACATTTTCAGACAACCAAAATGGAGACTATTTTGCCAAAAGATTTTAACTACAGAAACCTCAAAACGAAAGACAATGATGCCTGGAAAATCTAAGACACAAGAAGGAATGGTAAACAAAGAAAATGATAAGCATGTCATAGTAAATGTTTGGGGTTAAAAAATAAAGTTGAATCGAAATCCTTGACAACAGTAGTACAGAAACTAGGAGCTGGTGAACGGAAGTAAAACATTCTATAGTAAAATCTTATTTTGTTTGTGAGAAGCCTAAAGATTATGCTGAATCTTAAACCTTGTTAAACTTACATTCAATAGGTGTAGCAGTTTCAAGGGGGCATGCAGAAACCTTCTGAGAATGGGAGTACTCTGTTTCTTGATCTACATGCTGGCTACAGGAGGGTGTTCATTTGGGAAAAGTCAGTAAGCTGTACACTTGTAAGATATGCATGTTTTCTATATGTAAATTACACTTTAGTAAAAATTCAAAACATAAAAGAGAAATCACTAGGGTGACCATTTAAGTAATAGACTTAAGTAACAGGACTTACTGTTATATATAGGGTATATAAATAGGATATACAATTTCAAAACCAGGAGAGGAAATAAGTGAATTAGAGAAACACACTCAAGATCCAAAAGAAAATTAAAAAATTAAAAAGGTCAAGTAAAATAAAAAAGAAAAAATGAAAAAGGCCAAATTTTGAAAATACATAAAAGTGTATCCAAATATTTCTGCAATCACAATCAATGTAGATTTGTTAAGTGACAAAAATTTACAGTCTGGATCTTTTCAAATGTGAAGAATATGGTATTATAAATACTTACAACAAATGATGAGATACCATACAAATACCAACTAAAGAAGAGTTAGTGCAGATATTAATAGTAAGCAAAACAGACTTTCTAGACAAAGCATCAGCAGTGTTAAAGTGAGGCACTAAAAACTGATAAAGGTTTCAGTGCACGAGAGCAATACAGGAATTCCAAATTTCACAATAATGATATTATAGCTTTTAAAATAAATATACCACCCTAAGACTGGAAAAAATGATAAAGCCACCATTCTAGTAGGAGATACTTAATTCTTCCTTCTCTGTAATTAATTGAAGGAAAGAAGGTTTTTTTTCAAGGCATAGGATAAAGATTTGAACAATAGCAGAAATCAAAACTTGATGTTTAAACAATACCATCCTCCCTGCAAAGGACATGAACTCATCCTTTTTTATAGCTGCATAGTATTCCATGGTATATATGTGTCATCTTTTCTTTTTCCAGCCTATCATTGATGGGCATTTGGGTTGGTTCCAAGTCTTTGCTATTGTGAATAGTGCTGCAATAAACATACATGTGCATGTGTCTTTATAGTAGAATAATTTATAATCCTTTGGGATTATAAATCCCAGTAATGGGAGTGTTTCTGGTTCTAGATCCTTGAGGAATGGCCACACTGTCTTCCACAATGGTTGAACTAATACACTCCCACCAACAGTGTAAAAGTGTTCCTATTTCTCCACATCCTCTCCAGCATCTGTTGTTTCCTGACTTCTTAATGATCACCATTCTAACTGGCATGAGATGGTATCTCATTGTGGTTTTGATTTGCATTTCTCTAATAATGGATGAAGCTGGAAACCATCATTCTCAGCAAACTAACACAGGAACAGAAAACCAAACACCACATATTCTCACTCATAAGTGGGAGTTGAACAATGAGAAAACATGGACACAGGGAGGGGAACATCACACACTGGGGCCTGTCAGGTGCTGGGGGAGCTAGGGGAGGGATAGCAGTAGGAGAAATACCTAATGCAAATGATGGGTTGATGGGTGCAGCAAACCACCGTGGCACGTGTATACCCATGTAACAAACCTGCACATTCTGCACATGTATCCCAGAACTTAAAGTATAATAAAAATGTGTATGTCATCCTTCGGGAGAAACAAAATCATTTTAAAACGTAACCTCAGCCCCTGAAATGACAAAAACCACCTCAGATCTCTGGATGAATTCATTTGGAATTCTCTTTAAACAAAAGTAAAACTTGCATTTTTTTCTGATTCCAAAAGCTATATAAGATGTTCATATAACATTGTAAGATCTCAAGTGTGATATGACTCTCATCATCACCCATCTCAGATAAGTAAATCCACTGTTAGGTGTTTGGTCTTCCTTAGATCTCCTAAATCTCAATTGTGAGGCAGGAAGCATTTTTAATGAGTCTGTGTTCTAAGAGCCGTGCTCATTGTCAAATCCACTACAGGTGACCATAGTTTTATCAATTAATTAGGCCTCTCCACTCGGCTTTGATACCTGAAAAATAACTGGTTTGAAATTATGGAGGAAAAACCCAGGCCAAGGTATTAATGGAGGTTGCAGGCTTCAATGAAGAGATGGCTTTTTCGGTCCAATGAGAGGGTAGATTAATTAGCAGGATAAAACTTAAATACTGTTTTAATTGATCGGAACTTTCCAGTGCCCCTCCCTGAGCAATAATGTGGATACACATTAAGCTTTTGGGTACACAAGCATAAGAAAAAGAGAAAAATGAGATAAGATGAACAGTGAGGTGTCCTGGTGTTGCCCATTTAGAGGCAACAATGAGAGTAGATGCATTGGCTTCCAGTCACATGCCCTGATGTTCTCCATTTTTCCCTGATAAGCAGCAGCAGCTTAATAAGAGATCTGCCAAAGTGTTTGCTATTTTGCAGCCTGACAGGGAGGCACTTTCAAAAGGTTTGTTTTCTTCTTTTGGAGGACTACTAGGCATGTAGAGAATCTCCCTAGATGGTCAGTGTATTCGTTTTTTATTGCTTCCATAACAAATAACTGCTAACAGAGTGGCTTATACAACACAAATGCATTATCTTAAAGTTTTTAAAGTCAGATGTGCAACATGGATCTCACTGGGGTAGAGTCAAGGTGTTGTCAGGGCTGTGTTCTTTTCTGGTAGCTCTAGGGGGTTCATCTGTTTCCCTACTCATTTAGTTTTTGACAGAATTCAGTTCCTTTTGATTGTGGGATCAAGATTCCTTGTGACCTGTCAGCTGAGAGCCATCCCCAGCTTCTAGAGGCCCTCTGTCTTCCTTGACTTGTGGCCTCCTTTCTCCATATTCAAAGCCAGTGATGACAGAGTGAGTTCCCCTCATGCTTCAACTCTCTTCCCCTTCTTCCAGCTTCTCTCTCTCTCCCCAACTGGGAAAGGTTCTCCACTTTTAAGGACTTGTGTGATTAAAGTGGGCTCACATGGATAATCCAGGATATTTTTTCCCTATCTCAAGTTCTGTAACCTTAATCACATGCCAAGTCCCTTTTGCCATGCATGTGAGGTGACACATTCACGAGTACCAGGGGTGAAGGCATGGATGCCTTTGGGAGACCTTTTCCTACAACTGCAGTGGGAAAGGGGTGGCACTATCGCAGTCTGGGTCTAGCAGTTTGGGAGTCAAGTGAGCACTTCAAGCTGCAGAAAAACCTTGAGTGGGGGAAGGAAAGAGGATGGTTCTGTTCTTTCCTTTTTCCTGCTCTCCCTCCCCTGCCTTCACCACCTAGATGCCAGGATCCAAGCCGTGGGCTAAGGAAAGTCAAGAAGGCATAGCAGTCCTTCCTAACTGGGCTGTGGAGTATCTGAATGCATACCAGTGCATTCAATGCTTAAAGAAGCCTTTCGTGGTTTCTCCAGCGTTCCCTACAGGGTATTTCTCTCCTATGGCTCTCTAGCAGAGAAGGTGCATCTCTATCCAGATGGCAAATGCACGCTGAGAAGAAATGCAGGAAGTCAGCCTGAAGGGCTCAAGTACGTGGCAATAGGTGGAGTTGCAATTGAGGACTCAATCATATGAAATGGGGCTGTGTAAAGAGTGGGAGACAGCAATGGGAGGGCTGTGGATCAGGACTGGGAAGAGGCTCAACTATCCAATGGGTACTAACACAAGGTCTTAATCTTGTGGGGGGGCTTCCCCAGGAGCAGACACTGAGAGGAAAATTCCAGTTTACCTGGATGTTTCCTGCAACACCAGCAGGGAAGTGGGGATGTTATGTAAGGAAGGGAGGCAGCCTATAAGGCATGTATTGTTACAACAACTAAGTGGTGGACAACTGAAACCTCTTCCCATGGGACAGCCAGGAGAAGCAGTGTGGAACACACTGCAGAGCTAGCTAACCTGAGGGGTGAGGGAGCTGGAGAACTCACATACCGTCTGCCGTCACTCACTGGCTGAGTTTCCTCCTGGGGAATGTTTAATGCTCCAACACTTCTGGCTTGTGTGGGCACAGCATCCTTGTTAAAAAGTCCCCTATCACAGAGTTGCAGGCATGGCATCTCAAGTTATCAGCTGCACACTGGCATAGTAGCATTCTAGTCAAACAAAGGATGCATCCGGGCCTGAGGTGAAATGAAAGGGAAGAGTAAGAGAAAAGTATGCATGCTGTTGTTGTGCCCTTTGAGGAACAGAATATATCCCACCATCTGGATAGGCATAAATCTAGAATGGAAAAGAGGGTTTCAACTAGAAAGATACCAGGTTTGACAGGCCAAGAATATCATAGTGATTGGGGAGCCATGACTAGTATGCAAAACAATAGCAGTAGAAACCATTGTGTACCCAAAGCTCTTTTACATGACATAAGAATGAGAGCAAGAGCTGTGGGGAATGGGCAGGGCAGAGGTGAGCAAGCCTTTATGGAGAAAGACCGGCTGAGACCGTGTCTTCAAGGATGGATCAGAACTAGCAGAACATTTTGCATCATTTGTTTTGGTAACCTTTTTCTGCTGTGACATTTAATTAAAGCCAGAGAGAAAGTGGCAGGGAAAATAACCGTGTCCACTGAAAGAGGGGAAGGGATATCTCCCAAGGTGCATTCTGGACACAGCCATGGGGCTGTCCTGGAGCACAAGATGAATGCTGTTTGCTATATGCTGAGATTGTCTGCGAAGAAAAGATCCCACAGTGGTATTTCAGGGCTGAAATGGTTTTCTCAGCTCCTTTTTCCTAATTTGCTGGAGACTAGTCCAGAGAAAGTAATTAGAGTTGCTTTGGTAATGTGTTTGCTTTACCGCTTTCAATTAAGGACAAGAATAGAGTGAGAGGAAGAGAGAGAGTGCACAACAGTGGAAGTACCTTTTAATGCTCCCACCAGTCCTCCATGCAAACTTGCACAATATTTTCTTGGTTATTTTAAACTAATGAGTCCCCCAGTTGTTTTATTTTAAGCAGCTTTGTTAAGGTGCAATTAACATACAATAAGTTGCACATATTTAAACTATGCAATTTTGATAAGTTTTGACATATACATACAAGATGAAACCACTACTGCAATCAAGATGGTGAATATACCCACGATCCTAAAAGGTTCTTTGTGTTTTTTGAAAACCCATCCTCCAGCCTCTCCTGCCCCTACAGGCACTCTGAAACAGACAACCACCTGCTTTCTGTCACTATAGGTTAGTTTACCTTGGTAGAATTTTATGTAAATGCAGCCATGCAGCATGTACTCTTTTTTGTATGGAATTATCTTGAGATTCATCTGTGGTTTTTTATGTGTCAATGGTTTATTACTTTTCATTGCTGAGTGGTCTTAAGTTTTCAAGATTACAAAATCAAACATTTATTTAATTTTGAGACATGGTCATTGTATCATTTTCTTAAGGCTGCCTTAATGAATTACCACAAGCTTTAAAGAACAGAAATTTGTTTAAATTTCTGGTGGCTTTAAACAACAGAAATTTATTTTCTTGCATTTCTGGAGGCTAGAACTCAACATCAGGGTGTCAGCACATTCCCTTGGAAGGCTCAGGGAAAACTGTGCCCTTTCCTGAGCTTCTGGTATTGCTGGTAGTCCTGGGTATTCCTTGGCATGCAGGCACATCACTCTCATTTCTGCCTATATTGTTCATGATGTTCTCCCCTGACTGTCTCTGTCTCTGTGTCTCTTCTCCTCTTCTTAAAATGATGCCAGTCATACTGGATTAAGGGCCCAGTCTATTCCATTATGACCGTATCTGAATTAATTACATCTGCAATGGTTCTATTTCCAAATAAGTTCACATTCTGTGATTTCCGAAAGGACTTGAATTTGCAGGGGCAGCATCCAACCCCGGACAGTCGTCCTACTTCATGAAATGTTACATGGCTCTGTTGAATTAAGTTAGGAAAAGATTGAATAATTTTTTTTTTTTTTTTAGAATTCTTGACCTACCTTGAGATCGCGTGAATTAGGAATCACATTTCCCCAAGTGTATTCCAAATAATTACACATAAAGTCATATTCTCTAAAAGCAGGATAGTGTGGTCAAATAAGTTTGATGAAGGTTGGTTTTTTTTTTAAGTGTCTTTATTGAAGGCTTGTCAAATCTTTAACATGTATGACTAGAATAAACTTGGCTCTTTTCATTGCTTTTCTCAGCACAGCATTGCTTTCAAAAGAGTTACAAAGGAACTGAAAAGCAATTTAAATCTTTATTGCAGAACTCTTTAAGAAACACCAGAGGGAAAATACACTACATTATATACAGTAAAAATGTCCCCAAGATCCTTATCCATTCCCACAAAGCCAACTGGTCACCTTGTAGGGAGCTGCCCCCAAATTATAGAGTCATCTGCTTAAAAACCTCCCCAAACCTTTCTTCCAAAATATAATCTGAGGTAACCTTGTCTCTCCTGTCCCCTCCTCCCCTCCCACCTTTCAAAATTCATTTTTTAATAGAAAAATGGAAAGGTGTCTGCCCTTTCTAACTTAGAAAAAAAATCAGCTTTTAGGAACTCTCTGGCTTTCCTTCCTAATAAAACACACTTAAAACTGTCTTAGAATGGACAAAAGGAGGGATAGTAGAAGGTTTTCAATGATGAGAAAATCTGCTGAACTAAGTGGTGCAGGTTGAACCAAGGAAGAAGTTATGAAGGGAGGACAATGGCAGACACGCCAGGAAGATGGTACCACTATTTGTTCCAAGCTCAAACCTCAAAGCTTTCTGGAGAATTCCTGAACAAAGAAAATTGTTATCTTTGATACCGTTGGTTGACCTACTGAAACACAGACTGCCAGGTGGACTTCTCTCTGCTCATTTCCAGATCATCAGCTTAGGCAAAAATTGTGCAAACAAGATTCACTCTTTCCAGACTACCAGCAGTTTTATTTTTCTCCTCTCTGTCTTATGACTCCTGTTTTTGCCTTTGTTTCCTGGCTCATTCTACCAACTGACTCCTCATGTGAGTAAATAATATGACTGCAACATAAACTAATAAGCATGCTGCAAAATAACTACGAACGTCTCTGAATTTTTCTTTGATAAAAAATTTTTGTTTTTGTCTCCATCACATAAATGATTCTTCACAAGGAATATCCAAGTGGGGTATACCATGTACTCTAGCTTTTTTGGAAGCTCTGCACTTGCCTTTAAGAGGCTTTTCAGTGACAAGGCTTCAAATGTTTATGCACACACATTCAATTTGCCAGTGTTCTTACCAGCCAGGTCTGTGGACCCCAGTGTTTCCAGCTGGAAGCCACTGAAAGGCAGGCAAGCAGCCCATTGAACAACTACCAAACACAGGATATACTCAAAGCACAATGTAATTTTTTCCTAACATCTTCCCTTTAATAGAAATTTTCTGCTCCTGAGTGAGATCTTAGATAGGCCCAATGAATTAGGCTAGACAGTATCATGGTCACTTTAGCACATAAAGCCTCAATTTGAAAGTTAGAATGACCAGTTCTCTATAGTAATGAAATGTTTGGGCAAAAGTTAATGCCCCCTCTCCCATTCTCCAGCTAGGCCCACTGTGGCCTGTCAGTTTCAGGCGGTGGAGGCAGTGGTGATTTTACTTCATTCTTTCCCTACAATGTTCCCGATTTTACTTCATTCTTTCCCTACAATGTTCCCGCCTCCTGCAGTGGCTGACTGCAGGGAAGAGCATGGGCTGTGGAAAAGCCACATTCTGACACACTGGGACTCTTCTTTACCTTATGTCACGGCTCTCTGGGATCAGGTAAGTAGTTGCCAACACTTTCTCTTAGGAATGCATTTGTGGGCCCTTCCAGATGCTGGCCTCATAATGTAGACCATGGTTCTTCTTTGGCTGGTCACAGTGTGTCCAGTTCATGGTCAGATGCTCACTGTTGGGAGTCTCTTCACCCCTTTGAGGGACTCCCCTTGCCAAGGGTCTGAAATAGCTCCAGGGGCACTCTCTTTCTTCCAGAGTCAGTGGCTGGTCCACGGGAGACACTCATACACGCTGTGACCCATGGTGGACAGGGAATGCGCTCATTTCCCATATGCAAAAGCCACCCACAGACAACCACAAAAAGATATCAGCAGCCCTTCCCTGACCTCCGAATTTCTTGGGTTAGGAGACAGATTACCATCTCCTGGGTCTCCAAAGTTTGGGGGGCTGCATATCAAGTTCTGAATGGCCCCCTTTACTCATTTACAAAAATCCTCTTTCTACATCTCACTCTCTTGAACCTCTAGATGAGGTGCTCAAAAGTTTTAAAGCTGATTTGTCTTTGTAAATGCTGCATGTGATGAGCTGGTGCCTCACTTTGGAATTTCATTTCTATTATATCTTGGTTCCCATTAGAAATTTTAAGATCCTGTTAGAATAAGACATGTGTAAAAGGGCAAAAATGCTAGCACACCCTTTCTCTAATAAAGACTGCCGGAAATTGGACAGGCCTAGCGCCATATGATCTTTCTCTTTAACGCTGTACTGACCTGATTTTCTGTGTATATATTATGTGGGGAAAAAAAGAAGGCCCATGCAAATGTGAAAACAAAAAACCATCATGACTCAACAAAAATAAAAGTAGCAAAGTTAAATTTTAAGTGCCTCTTTGAAGTTTTAAACAGTGTATTCCAAATTCCAAAAGAATTTTTGAGAAGAAACATTTTTAAATAATTAATTTTAAAAACTGCTTTAAGAAACAATCCAGATGTTCAAAATACAAGTGGCTTATTAAACACATAAATGTAGTTTATATTTTGGATAACTTGACTATAATTACAAATAATCATCTAGATCTAAATTTGTTTTCTCTTTTATTCATATATAATAACTCTACATATTTATGCATTACGTGTGTTTATTGCATGCATAGAATATGTATTGATCAAGTCATCACCTTAAGTATTTATCATTTTTATGTGTTAGTATCATTTTAAGTCATCTCTTCTAACTACTTTGAAATGTACATACTATTGTTGCAAAGTATAGTCATTCTAGTCCGTATTAAACATTAGAACTTATTTCTTCTATCTAGCTGTATGTTTCTACCCATAACCAACCTCTCTTTATCTCCTCTCCCACTCAGCCCTTCTTCCCAGTCTCTGATATCTATCACTCTATTCTCTATGTTCATAAGTTTTAAGTGCTCCCTGGAATAGCTCCAGGGGCACTCTTTCTCTTCCAGGGTCAATGGCTGGTCCACAGGAGACACTCATACATGCTGTGACCCATGGTAGGCAGGAAACACATTCACATCCCATATACAAAAGCCACTCACAGAAAACCACCAAAGGTTCTCAGCAGCCCTTCAAGATCTCTACATGAGTGAGAACATGCAGTATTTATCTTTCTGTTGCTGGCTTATTTCACTTAATGTAATGGCCTCTAGTTCTATCCATGTTGTTGCAAATGACATTATTTCATTCTTTTTAATGGCCAAATAGCATTCCATTGTGTATATATACCATATTTTTAAATCTATTCATCCATTGATGGACACTTAGGTTGACTCCGTAACTTTGCTATTGCGAATCATCCCATGATAAATATGTGAATGCAAGTATTCTTTTGACAGGTTGATTTTTTTTTCCTTTGGAAAAATAACCAGTAGTGAGATTGATGGATTGTATGATAGTTCTATTTTTAGTTTTAGAGAAATCTCCATACCGTTTTCCACATTGGTTATATTAATTTATATTCCCTCCAGCTCCCTTTTCTCTGCATCCTCACCAGAATATGTTATTTTTTTCTTTTTAAATAGCCACTCTAATTGGGCTGAAGTAATATCTCCTTCTGGTTTTGATTTGCATTTCCCTGATGGTTAGTGATGTTGAGGATTTTTTCATAAACCTGTTGGCCATGTGTATGTGGTCTTTTGAGAAATGTCTATTCATGTCCTGTGCCCATGTCTCAATGACTTTTTTTTCACTGTTTAGTTGTTGAGTTCTTTGTATTTTTTAGATATTAGTCCCCTGTCTGATGAGTAATTTGAAAATATTTTCTCCCATTCAATTCACTCTGTTAATTGTTTCTTTTGCTATACAGAAGGTTTCTGGTTTAATATAGTTCCATTTATTTATTTTTATTTTTGTTTTCTGTGCTTTTGCAGTCTTATCTATAAAATCTTTGCCTAGAGTGATTTCTGAAGTTTTTCCTATGTTTTCTTCTAGTAGTTTATAGTTTGGGGTCTTATATTTAAGTCTTTAGTCCATCTTGAGTTGATTTTTGTGTAGAGACATAGGGATCCAGTTTCATTCTTTCGCATATGGTTATCCAGTTTGCCCAGCACCACTTATTTAAGAGGGTACCCATTTCCCAGTTTATATTCGTGGCAGCTTTGGCAAATATCAGTTGGCTGTAAATACACGGATGTATTTATATGTTCTCTATTCTATTCCATTGGCCTACGTATCTATTTTTATAGATATGGTCTTGGTTACTACAGCCTGGTAATATGTTTTGAAATCAGATAATGTAATCCTTCCAGCTTTGTTCTTTTTGCTCCAGAGAGCTTCTGTTATTTGGGCTCTTTTTTGGTTCCATACAAATTTTAGGATTGCTTTTTTTCTATTTCTGTGAAAAATGATACTGATATTTTGATAGGAATTACACTGAATCTGGAGATTGCTTTGAGCAGTGTGGTCATTTTGACTAGATAAATTCTTCCAATCCATGAGCATAAGATGTCTTTCCATGTGTTTGTGTTGTAGGTTTTTTAATAGAGATCTTTTACTTCCTTGGTTAAATTTATTCCTAGGCATTTTATTTTTCGTGTAGCTGTTGTAAGTGGGATTGCCTTCTTGATTTCTTTCTTTTTTTTTTTTTTTGGCTGTTTCATCCTCATTGATGCATAGAAAAGCTACTGACTTTTATAAATTGATTTTGTATCCTGCAACTTCACTGAATTTTTTTTTTATTGGCTCTGGAAGGTTTTTGGTGAAGTCTTTTAGTTTTTCTGGGTATAAGATCATGCCATCTACAAAAAGAGACAATTTGATTTCTGCTCCAATTTGGATGCCACTTTTTTTTTTTCTCGCCTGATTTCTCTGGCTAGGATTTCCAGTACTGTGCCGAACCAAAGTGGTGAAAGTGGGCGTCCTTATCTTGTTCTAGTTCTTGGAGCAAAGGCTTTCAACTTTTCCCAACTCAGTATGATGTTAGCTATGAGTTTGTCATATGTGGTCTTTATTATTTTGAAGTATCGTCATTCTATGCCTAGTTTGTTGAGAGCTGTTATAAAGGGTGGTGATGATCATATGGTTTTTGTCCTTCATTCTGTTGGTGTGATGTATCATGTTTATTGATTTGTATATGCTGAACCACTCTTGCATGCCTGAGATAAATCCCACTTGATCATGGTGTATTAGCTCTTTGATGTGCTGTTGGATTCAGTTTGCTAGAATTTTGCTGAAGATTTTTGGATATATGTTCATCAGGAATATTGACCTGTAGTTTTTGTTATTTTTGTTGTGTCCTTATCTGGTTCTGGTATCAGGGTAATGCTGGCCTCATAGAATGAGTTGGAGAGAATTCTCTCCAATTATTAAGAAATTTTGGTTGTGCTATACAGTTAAAAATAAAAATTAGCCAAACATTTTTATGGCATGCATTTTAGTAAGTGTATTTGTATACTCATAAAGAAGTCTGAAACAATTAACACCTATATATTAAGAAGAGTCATTTCTGAGTGGTAGAATTGTAGGAAATTTTCAGTTTTTACTTTAGTTTTAGTTTACATTTTTCTGCATTACCTGATTTTTTTAACTGAATATTTTCATCTTTTATAGTAAGAAGAAAAATTAAAAAGATGTTTTAATTGAAATAAAATATATTTCCTTCAAAAATGTGCAGTCTTTCAATAAACATGGTTGTGCTTGAGTTTACTGTTACAAAATGCAGTCAGAATTTTTCATATTAACCATAATTTTGTTTCAATTCTGAATAGGGTGGTTTTGCATATGAATATGTCTTTAACAATTTCTTAAAATATTGATGAGCCAAGCCACTTGTAAATAAGTCTATTTATAGTCTCATAATTGAATACATATTTCTTTGATTCAGTGGTTGTAAACCAACTGTATGCAAAAAAAAATAGCTATGAAATTTAAATTTGCAAACATTTTCCCAATCACACAATAGAAAAATAGCCTTAAGAATTGGGCAGCTTAAGTTCCAGTTAAATAGATTGCTTATCAATATTAGATATACACATTGTGTCTGTTTTCAATAATATATACAGATTTCTATTCTGCAAGCTTATTTAAATACATATATTCTATATTCATTATAATATTACTATATGCTTCACTTATATCAATTCTTTCTAGGCCCCATAGGAGGAAATTTATCTGCTAATGTTACACATTGAAGAGAGAGAAGAGAGACACAGCAGGGCTTAATATGTGCAATACATTCTTAATCAGTCTTCCTTGGGAATCATAGAGCTTATGGATGTAGAGTAAATGTGCAGCAAGAATGATCTGGTATACCATTATCTTTTAATTGGAGTTTCTATTTCTGTCACTGTTTCATTTGCTCACCATAATAGCTTAAACCGTAGCAATTGGCAGAAGCAACATTGTTGGTTTGGACTGTAGACAACAGGACACATGCAAGTCTTTTATTTCCAAAGAGGCTTGGAGAGGAATTTTGGATTTTGCATAGATTTTGCTTGGGGAGCAAATTAAATCTGAAAATAGCTAACTGCATTTAAACCAGATTCCTGAGAAGTCTTTGCATCCAAGCAACACCTGATGAGTCCTTCCCAACTCCTTTTCTTATTTCTTTCATTTCTAGCCAAAGGATAATTTTTTACAAGTTTAAAGATGTGTTTTCCTGCAAATGTTATATAAGAAGACTGAAAAATTGAAGGCTTTGTGTTTTTTGGGAGTTAATGACCCAACATATCAATCCATTCATACATAAAATGTGAGCAGACAACTTTGTCTTTGCATAATAGATGGTGAAATTTCTGATAGTACTTGTCTTTGTTTGGAGGCAGTTCACAAATGGAAATGGGAAATGCTGAGCCTGGCTAGCCTAGACAATTACATTTCTATTTTCTAAGTTGCCTGTCTCTTTTTGCTCCTAAGAGTTATGTCCTATCTTTATAAAGAGCAATGGTGTTTGTTCCCAAACCTGTTTATACCACTTTCCAATTTCTGAAATTATGCACTCTTTAAATGTCATGTGAAGACATTGAAATATGAGTGCAAAGTGGTTTCTTTTTTATAAAACTTAGTTGAATACTTTGTGTAATCGCAATAAAGGTGAATAACTTAAAATTTGCTATGAATTAATTTACACTCCCCCAAGAGTATAAAAGTGTTCCTATTTCTCCACGTGCTCTCCAGCATCTGTTGTTTCCTGACTTTTTAATGATTGCCATGTTAACTGGCATAAGATGGTATCTCATTGTGGTTTTGATTTGCATTTCTCTAATGACCAGCAATGATGAGCTTTTTTTCATACGTTTGTTGGCCACATAAATGTCTTCTTTTGAGAAGTGTCTGTTCATATCCTTCACCCAATTTTTGATGGGGTTGTTTTTGTCTTGTAAACTTATTTAAGTTCCTTGTAGATTTTGCATATTAGCCGTTTGTCAGATGAATAGATTGCAAAAATTTTCTCTCATTCTATAGGTTGCCTGTTCACTCTGAAGAGAGTTTCTTCTGCTGTGCAGAAGCTCTTTAGTTTAATTAGATCCCATTTGTCACTTTTGGCTTTTGTTGCCATTGTTTTTGGTGTTTTAGTCATGAAGTCTTTGCCTATGCTTGTGTCCTGAATGGTATTGCATTAGGTTTTCTTCTAGGGTTTTTTGCTGTTTTAGGTCTTACGTTTAAGTCTTTAATCCATCTTGAGTTAATTTTTGTATAAGGTGTAAGGAAGGGGTCCAGTTTTTCTGCAACCATTGTGGAAGACAGTATGGCAATTTCTCAAGGATCTAGAACCAGAAATACCATTTGACCCAGCAATCCCATTACTGGGTATATACACAAGGATTATAAATCATTCTACTACAAAGACACATGCACACGTATGTTTACTGTGACACTATTCACAATAGCAAAGACTTGAAACCAACCCAAATGCCCATCAATGATAGACCAGATAAAGAAAATGTGGCACATATACACCATGGAACACTATGCAGCCATAAAAAAGGATGAGTTCATGTCCTTTGCAGGGACATGGATGAAGCTGGAAACCATCATTCTCAGCAAACTAACACAGGAACAGGAAACCAAACACCGCATGTTCTCACTCATAAGTGGGAGTTGAACAATGAGAACACATGGACACAGGGAGGGGAATATCACACACTGGGGCTTGTCAGGTGGTAGGGGGCTAGGGGAGGAATAGCATTAGGAGAAATACCTAATGTAGATGATGGGTTGATGGGTGCAGTAAACCACCATGGCACGTGTATACCTATGTAACAAACATACATGTTCTGCATGTATATCCCAGAACTTAAAGTATAATTTAAAAAAAAATGGCAAAAAAAAGTTATAAATTAAAAATGATATGACTGTAAAAGAGTAGGGAGCAAAATGTTAAAAGTAGAAAGATTCTATACTCAAATTATTTCCACTTGTTTTTTCTATTGTTGTCACTGTAATTTAATTATTGTTTCTGTTCAAAGAAATTTTAAAAAAAATCCAAACTCATAGGTGAGCCAGAGGATAGTTTATGCAGGAAACGTTAAGCATTCCTGACCACTTGTAAGACCGTTTCTGAATCCTATGCCCAGAGATTCTGATTTAGGTGGTGTAGGCACAATGAGATACATGCATCTGGATTTTTAAAATTTTCACAAATAACTCCAACACACAGATGAGCTTGAGAATTACTGCATTAAAACAGCATTTCTCAAACTTTACCGTATGCACTATCACCTGAGAATACTGTGAAATGCAGATTCTAGCTCACTAGGTCTGTAGCAGTGACTTCCAAGGTTCTGCATTTCTAACAAGCTTTCAGATGATCCTAATGCTGCTAGTCCAGGGAACACATCTTGAGTAGCCAGTACTGAGGCCAGGATGTCACCACAGGTTGAGATGTACATGCACATATCTCATTGTGCCTGCACTGCCTCAATCAGAATGGTGCTCCCAGGAGTTCATCTTCTGGACCCAGCTGCAGTGATTTCCAGGAAATTGCACTGTGCAACTGAAGCTGAAAGCCACTTCCCTGGAAAGTTATATATTAAAGTTTGCATCCAACAGTCAACATATGTTGAGGCACCCTGCCTGTAAACTTCTGCTAAAATATGTTTGGTTTCTGCCCTCAGAACGGTTTCCCAGTTCTTCTCCATTCTCTTCTCTTTACTTATAAAGTTAAACTGCTGATTGAGGATCCTTCTTGAATAGATGATATCATTGACACCATTATTTCTGCAAGACTCACCTTATACAATAAATCAACCCTAAAAACTTTGACACCATGAACAAGTCATTCATTTGAGAACAGAGACCATGTGTTAAACTTACTCCAATCCTCCAAATTCAGCTCCTGGAGCTGTAAAAATAGCACTTGGATTGAGAGCCAGATGTTGTGTTCTGCGGAGAGCTGGTTTGGTAACAAGTTTCATCTTTGTGAATGTTCAATGCCTTGATGAGCTGAGAGGCCTAGTGTGGAGGAGGGCTGGAGGAAGGCTAACCCTTTCTGGAGAGGATCTTTGGGAATGCAAAGAACAACTTAAATATCAAATTCCACGTCAAAAATTAGAAGTGTTGAATTTGATATAGCTGTTGGAATGACTAAATCAGAGCTTATTACCAAGCTTCAAACCAGGAAAGATTTGCACAAATATGGGATTTCATTGAGCAAATCAAGTGCAGAAATCTTTCAGACATTGAACATTTGAAAGGAATGTGAACATTTACTATATATAAAACACTGGGCTGTTCACAGGAGAAATGCAAATGTGAACCAGAGGTGCCCCCACTTCTGGCATACAACCTATAGAAAGAATCACATCTCATCTTTGCACAACAGATGATACTTATCTTATACTGAGCATTTTACATTTTTCTACCATTTAAACCTCCCGGCAGCTCTGTGAGATGCTGCCATGATTCCCAGATTATTCTGCATAACACTCTACAGATTTTCAAATATATTCCCACAAATTATCTTATTTGATCTTCACAATAGCTCATGGGGTAGGCTTCAATTATCTTCCCTTTGCACACAAGGAAACCAAGACTCCAAGAGGTTAAGTCACTTTCTCAAGATCACACAGCTGGAAAGTAACAGAGTTCAGGATCCAGAACTGGCCAAGTGCTTTTCTCCTCACACTGTGCTGAAAAGCTGGCTTATTTGAAGTGACCACATTACTTGTGTCTGTTCAGGCAGATTTATAAGGCTAAACTCACCATTTATTTTTTCCTTCTCTCACAAAGTACGCAGCATCTTCCTACGACAAATGCAAATGTGCTCACAGTTTCTGAGAAACCAATTGTTTTAGAAGCCACAGGGAAGAAACAATGTTATCTTTTTCAAAAAATCTATAACTTATTCCTAATTTCATGGGTTCCAACCCTCTGCAGATTGTGGAAACATTGATTTATAGTGGCTGACCTCATGGTCCTCTCCACTTACCTGCAGGCAAGAGTATCTTTGAAACAAACAAAAAAGTATAAAAACTTAAAAAATTATTCTAGTTCCAAAGACTAGTGAAAAAAACAATCAGAATTGACTGTAGGTATGCGGCTGGTTGCATTTCCCCAAAACAGCCACATCAATAAATCCTTCGCATATGCTCCTCTTACAAGGTGATTCGACACTCCTCCGATAGAGAGATGATAGTCTATGTCCTTCTGCCTAATGCTGGGCAGGTTCTGTGACTTTAGCAGAAGTGCCACTGCATGACTTACAGGGCTAGGTCATAAAAGGTGACACAGTTCCCACTGGGTCTCTTGGGATGCTCCTACTGAAACTCAACCATCAAACCTGCCAGATGAAATAAATCACATGGTGGAGCTCTGCCTAGATGCTCCAACCAACAGCCAGTATCCAGCATCAGACCTGCGAGAGGAGACATGTCCAGTGGATTCCAGCCCCATCACCAAGACATGCCTCTCCTTCCAGTCTTTTCAGCTGAGCTTCCTGACATCTAGGAATAGAAGCCACCTTGCCAGACTTATGCCCCGGCCAAACCCCTTACCATAGAACCATAATCATAACAAAAAGGGTGTTTTTGGTCACTGCTTTTTGGGGTAATTTGTTAGATAACAATAGATATCTATTGGGCAGCAATACATAACTAATAAAAGACGATGGAGCTTTCTATCATTCATTATGACTTTAATAGCAGGTTATCAGGGTAATTGAATCATTACATGTAAGGCTGTTTCATGTAATTTAATGGTGTTAGAAGTCCAGACTTACAGTTTCTAGTCACTTAGTAAAATTAAAGTAATAGTTGTGTTTGAAATAAAAGGTGAAAAAACTCTTAAAAAGCAGTGTGTAATTGCTAACCACACATCACTGAATGAGCAGGCAAACAATAAAAAGCAAAACGGTGAAAACGAAAATATAATTCAAACTCAGTGTATTACAGAAAAATGGAGAAAATGCCTTTTTTTAACTACCTACTGAGGGATATCAAAGGCACAATTATAGCTGAAGCTTAATTTTGAAATGACAAAATACCTAATTACATTGTATTTAGGCAAAATGCAGACCAATAGGTAAACTAATTAGAAATGGATTTCATATTTTTTAGTAGTGACGGGGTTTCACCGTATTAGCCAGGATGGTCTCAGCTGAGATCTGGCCACTGCACTCCAGCCTGGGCGACAGAGCGAGACTCCATCTCAAAAAAAAAAAAAAGAAATGGATTTCATATCATTTGTTCACACATGTAATGTTATTCTGTTTCTTCTCCCTTCTCATTAATAAGGGAAATGGAAAAATTACAAGAGTTGAAAAGAAGTTGGAAAAAATTTGTTTAGAGAAATATATATAATATATATATTAGTTCTGTGTGTGGATTTTAGCTGCTTCAAACACTTAATGAGTTCCCAGCATCTCTAGTTTCAAAAAAACTACAAATCTAAGAGTAGCTTAGATTTGTGACCTCATTGTCCACTCCACTTACCTACAGGGATGACTATCTTTGAAACAACAAAAAATGTAAAAACTTAAAAAGTTATTATAGTTCCAAAGAGTAGTAAAAAAAAAAATCAGAATGAACTATAACTGTGTGGCAATTTGCATTTCCCAAATATAATATAATACACATACAATTATTAAACAGACCAATCAACTATGCCATTACTGTGTTGCAAGATACCTGCTGTGTGACTCTCTTGTTTAACTGTCTTTTCTCAGAGACAGAGATGCATGAACTTTAGAGAAAATGGGCTGAAGAGGGAGACAGATTCATAACAGTCTGCTTCTCCTTTATTCATCTCTCCATTTAAAGCCATGGTATTGATGGATCCCAATGCAAAAGTTCCATTCTCTTTGTACTCTCTATAGTTTTCTAATACTCAATTAATATTAAGAAAATTTTTTCAGCAACTTACTTCTAAATTTGATGTCTAAGATTTTCTCTCCTCAGAATTTACAAACAAAATACAAAACTTTTGGAAGATGCAAGTGTTCGCAGCCTTCCTGACACTTTTACAACATTTCGTGCCCTCAAAGCCCAGGGACAATAGTGATTTTCTTGTTTATTAACATTTCCAGGAAAGAATCACTACTTGCTTCTGCACGTCATCTCTGTTTTCAGATTTGCTAGATTACACAAAGTCAAATCTAAACTTACAGATAATTCCTCTTTCTTCACTAAATTGCTTAACTATATTAAGATCCTGTCTTTAAAAAGAAAGAATAGAGTTTCATGTGGCTCAATAGAAAATACATGTTCAATAGGATTAATTTAACTTAAAAGCAAAACCAAAATATGAATAAAGGGAAAGCCCAGCTATTAGTCAGGGCCTCCTCTTTCAAGTCAAGAGACAGTAATGCTGACTCATGGTGTCCCCTGCAATCACCTGGGGACATTTGAAGACAACCTGCCTGTGTAACCAAACCCAGGTTCAACTGCTTGCCCCTTGAAAACCAGATTTGAGAGACAAAGGTTGGTGGGAGGAAATGCAGGTTTATTTGGAGAGCCAGCAACTGAGAGGATTGTAGACTATTGTCTTAAAGCACCATTTTAAGTTGATATAAATTGTAGGCTCCTTTTATGTTAAGGGCAGGGGGAAAAGGAGGGGACTGGGATCAATGGGTAATCAATGACTGTGGATAGCTGTGTCCCAGTGAGGGTCTGAGCAGGTTGGGAACTTCCTTATCCTTGGTCAGGTCATAATGTTCCTAAAAGTCTTTAAAAAAGCAGTTAGTTGTTTACACACTTCTTTAATCCTAGAGTTTAAAAAACTACAGAATTGCTATTTTGCATATTATCTCAGTGCTCTAAACTATCCCAGCTTATGTGCAGGAATAGGTAAAGCCCCTTAAACAAAAATGGAGTGAGTTATGTTAGTCCTTTTGCTGTTTCACTGTTATACCTGGACCTCATGCACTGAGATACAGATTGAATAGGGCCGGGGCAAGACCTGAGTGTCAGACTCTTGAGGCCACATGGGTGATTTTAATGCTCAGATAGGGCTGAGGTCCTGTTTAAGAGAGGGCATCTTTGTTCCCTTCTACAGGCACTGCAGGAGTTGGGAAGAAGCAAACATTCCAAATGCCACTTTGTGTTGAGCAGTGTTGTGTTGGGTATGGTAGTAGGTATGTAAGAAGAGGGTAAAATTTAGATCTCTTAAAATTTCTTTTTTAACTTACAGAAGTTTTCTCTACCATGAGCTATGTGTATTAAAGTCTAACTTCTTGGGGAAATATATAGAGTGGAGCTTGTTTTTCTTTTCTTCATTTTGCATCTAAGATCAGATTCAAATCTCTTTGAATCCCAGTAGTATAAACTCTGGGTTTTGGTGGATCTGGAGAAATGACAGTAATAATAAACACTTATGAAACATCCAGAATTTGAACCAAATAGTAAATTTGGGTGACAAAGCACCACCTCCAGTCTAAGCAGTTGTAGAGGCTAAAACCTGCAAAAACATCTAATGAAGGCAAGGTTTGCACTTTGTTTTCAGGAAACAGAAAAACACCTGCTGTTTATTTATGCTTCTCTAAATGCAGGTGTTTTTAATCGAAATATGAGTGGGCTGATTTTTCTTCCAAACAAGCTGTATTCAGCAGCTCCTGGAGTCTTAAATAAGTCTTACAGGTAAGGCTGCAACCTAAGCCACAAATCAAACTTACGGCCATTGCCGTCTTGGCTCTATAATTTTGCCTTTTCTAGAATGTCATATACTTGGAATCATGCAGTATGTAGCCTTTTTAGATTGGACTTTTTCACTTAGTAATGTGCATTTAAGGTTCTCCTATGTCTTTTCACAGTTTGATAGCTCATTTTTGTCAGCACTGAATAGCGTTCCATTGTCTGGATATACCATAGTTTATTAATGCATTCACCTACTGAAGACCACCTTGCTTACTTCTAAGTCTTAGCAACTATAAACAAAGCTGCTATTAAAACACATGTGCAGGTTTTTATGGGCATGTAAGTTTTCAACTTCTTTGGGTAAATACTTAGGAGTGTGATCGTTGGGTCACATGGTAAAAGTATGTTTAGCTTTGCACGAAACCACCAAACTGTCTTTCAAAGTGGTTGTACCATTTTGCATTCCCACTCATATTAAATGATAGCTCCAGTTTCTTCATATCCTCACCAGCATTTGGTGCTGCCAGTGTTCTGGATTTAGGGCATTTTAATAAGTATGCAGTGTTATCTCATTGTTTTAATTTGCATTTCCCCAATGATAAGCATCATTTCATATTTATTTACCATCTGTATATCTTCTTTGGTGAGGTGTCTGTTCAGATCTTCCGCCCTTTTTTAAAGGGGTTGTTTTCAAAACTCTTCAAGAGTTCCTTATGTATTTTGGAAACAGTCCTTTATCAAATACATCCTTTGCAAATAAGAAGTGTGGCAACATAGTAAGGGCAGAACTGCAAAATAGAAGAAAACCTTAGTCTGTAATGATTATGGGATGTCTTGATAGGCCCAGTATCTTAACTCTGCATATCTTTTATGTGATAGAGAAAGAAATGTCTGTCTGGTTTTTTGGGTTTTTTTTTTTTTTTTTTGAAAGAAAAAGAAAGAAAAAATGAGAGGAAGGAAGGAAGGAAGGAAGGAAGGAAGGAAGGAAGGAAGGAAGG
>NC_045453.1:44961893-44965480 GCF_002776525.5 Piliocolobus tephrosceles | reverse complement strand
AGGAAGGAAGGAAGGAAGGAAGGAAGGAAGGAAGGAAGGAAGGAAGGAAGGGAGGGAGGGAAGGAGGGAGGGAGGGAGGGAGGGAGGGAGAAAGATAAAGCAGCATGGTACTATTAATTTCCTTCCAGGCTGGGAAACTTCCTTCCCTCACCCAACACCCAGGACATAAGAAGTAATCAATGCACATATATTGATTGTGTCCCAAAAAGAAAATGTATTATAACCCTGTGTTCTTTCTTATAACACCACAGTGATTATGTGAGAAAATAATTTTGAGTACAACTTTTAGTCTCAATGCCTTCTCTTCTACTCTTTGTTCCCGTGGTGCTTTTTGTTTTAGAGTTGTCACATTTCATCTTGGCAACAGTGTGGTTCACATCCACTGTTCATGCTTTATCCCCTTCCTCTGGGGCACTGCCTCTCCTCTCTGGGTCACGTTTTAAGGAGGAGCTGCCATCACAGAACCTTGACCTTTTGGCTATAGCTAAGCGAACTGGAGTCCTTCACTGGGATTTTTCAGAATCTTACCCCAGAGTCTACTACTAGCCACCATTGTCTCTCTCACATGCTGCTGAATAGCCTCCAATTAGATGCCCTGTTTCCTTCCCCCTCCTGACCTCCCACAGACTAGTCTCAGCCAGTTTCTCCAAAACTATATTCCGATCATATGAATTATCTTCTCGATTCTCTCTTTTGACCATCTCACTCTGGATGAAATACAGAATTTTCATCATTTCCCACGAGCTCCCTTACTTCATTTCCGGCCACTCTCCTCTTGCTGCCATGATGCTCCCTGTACATGCCGGGCACACTCCCACCTCAGGGCCTTGGCATTTCCTCCACCTAGAACCTTCTTCCCACCAACAGTGGCTTACCCCTCATGTAAATTTCAGCTTGAATGGCACCTTAAGAGAGAGGCCTTCCCTAAACTTCTAACACAAAATAATCCCCTGCCGGCACTCTCTAGGCACATAGCCTGCTTTTTTATTCTTAGCACTTAACACTACCTGATGTTCAGGCATATTCTTTATTTATTATCTGTCTCCTCCCATGAAATTTTAGCCTTTATGAGAGAAGGGACATGGTCTGTTTTTGTTCACTGCTGTTTCTCCAGCATTGAAGACAGTGTAGGTTCTCAACAACAAACATTTTTAATGGATGTCTTACTAATCCATTCCTTTGTTGAATACTTCTACGCTAATGTTTTCATTAGCGTAGAATTTCTGAACGGACACATTTATAAATGTCTTAGGTAATAAAGGAACATGAAGAAGCTCAAAAATAATCTTATAAAAGCCCTTCTTTTTAAAGACAAGAATCTGAAACCCAGGGTGGGCTGAGTGAAGTCCCTAAGAACACACAGCTATTCATCGCACAGTTGCTTTGGCAAAAAAATAAAAACCACGGCTGAAGCTGTTTACCAGCCTCACAAAGGAAGGCACCCATGCTGCGTGTGAGCCTCTCCTGATTTCAATTGCATCTGGAAAGCTCTGAGCAGGAAGCAGGTGCAGCCAGCTGGCTTTGTTGCCTCATAGGCCAAAGCAATATATGGCCTCGACCTAAGCGTGCTTTCAAAGAAGGGACTCGGGAAGTGTAGAACAGAAGGTCTCCCAGCCCCTCCTCCTGTCTCTCATTATCTTTGACTACACAAAGGGATTCAATAAATATCTGTCAAGTAAACAACTCCGATGCCCCTGGAGCCAGAAGTGGGACAGCATGAGGGAACATGCCCGAGGGGCACAGACCCTCAGGCCTGGTTTCTTTCTCCCAGTTTCTGTTTCTTCCACACCTTCTTACTGCGCATCCACACTCTGAAGAGGACAGCACGTTACAATGATAAATGATTCCCAGCTTGTTCGATAGCAGAGTGCTGTACTCAAGGAATCCCGATTAGAATCTGATGGATTTTTTCCAACACGCTTTGAGAAATGCTGGCATAACACAGAATCGTAAAGTGTAAGGCAGTACTGGTTGGTCTTTAGTAGGATTCCCTCCATTTGCAAGTGAGGGAACTGAGGTTTAGAGAGCTTTAGCGAAAAGCCAGAATTACCCATCCAGGTACCACAAAGCACACTCCATGTGTTGGCCTTTCTACTAACCCAGGCACCTAATTAATTATGCCAATTTTAATATCTGGCGAAGAATGAAATTCAATTGCATCATTCTCATGCAATGCAGTTCTTTTATTTTTATTTTTACTTTTTATTTTGAGATGGAGTCTCGCTCTGTCGCCCAGGCTGATGTGCCGTGGCCGGATCTCAGCTCACTGCAAGCTCCACCTCCCAGGTTTATGCCATTCTCCTGCCTCAGCCTCCCGAGTAGCTGGGACTACAGGTGCCCGCCATTTCGCCCAGCTAGTTTTTTGTAATGTAATTCTTAAGTAAGGCACTTGTGTAGATAATGAAACCCTGCAAAGAGTTTATACTAATTTATTTAATAAAATTCAACTTATATAGTATACCTACATATATACACACGCATGTTTTTATATATATTATATATACATAAATTCTATATACATATATAATATATACATACATACATGAAGCTACCTCTGTGAAGCTTCACACATATAAGGCACACAGAATAATGTAATAATGTAAGATGCACCCACCATCCAGTTTAAAATGTAAAACATTCAAAATACTGGTGAATTCTTCTATTCAACCCACCCTAGAGCATTATGACTTTAATATGAATTTCCTAATTACCTTAAGGTTGAATGCATTTTAATATGTTCATTGACTATTCATGTTTCCTCTTCTAAAAATTTATCATGTAACTAGCCAATTTTTCTATTGGAGTGTTCATCTTTGTTAGAGTCCTTTATATTTCCTGGAACTGAATCCTGATCATATACACTGATTATACATATATATGTGTACATATATATTATATGTAATATATGTATATGATTTTTTTTTCCAGACTATGGCTTGTCTTTTTAATTTCTCATTTTGGCCTACAAGAAGCATAGGGTTTTCTTTTTTTTTTCTTTTTTTTTTATTTTTTATTATACTTTAAGTTCTAGGGTACATGTGCATAACGTGCAGGTTTGTTACATATGTATATATGTGCCATGTTGGTGTGCTGCACCCATCAACTCGTCAGCACCCATCAATTCATCATTTATATCAGGTATAACTCCCCAATGCAATCCCTCACCCCTCCCCCCTCCCCATGATAGGCCCCAGTGTGTGATGTTCCCCTTCCCTAGTCCAAGTGAGCTCATTGTTCAGTTCCCACCTATGGGTGAGAACATGCGGTGTTTGGTTTTCTCTTCTTGTGATAGTTTCTTAAGAATGATGGTTTCCAGCTGCATCCATGTCCCTACAAAGGATGCAAACTCATCGTTTTTTATGGCTGCATACTATTCCATGGTGTATATGTGCCACATTTTCTTAATCCAGTCTGTCACTGATGGACATTTGGGTTGATTCCAAGTCTTTGCTATTGTGAATAGTGCCGCAATAAACATACGTGTGCATGTGTCTTTGTAGTAGCATAATTTATAATCCTTTGGGTATATACTCAGTAGTGGGATGGCTGGGTCATATGGTACATCTAGTTCTAGATCCTTGAGGAAT
>NC_045453.1:44939097-44956893 GCF_002776525.5 Piliocolobus tephrosceles | reverse complement strand
TTTTTTCAAGATTTTTAGTTTCTTTGCACTGGGTACGTAATTCCTCCTTTAGCTCTGAGAGGTTTGATGGACTGAAGCCTTCTTCTCTCATCTCATCAAAATCATTCTCTGACCAGCTTTGATCCGTTGCTGGCGATGGGCTGTGCTCCTTTGCAGGAGGAGATGCGCTCTTATTTTTTGAATTTCCAGCTTTTCTGCCCTGCTTTTTCCCCATCTTTGTGGTTTTATCTGTCTCTGGTCTTTGATGATGGTGACGTACTGATGGGGTTTTGGTATAGGTGTCCTTCCTGTTTGATAGTTTTCCTTCTGACAGTCAGGACCCTCAGCTATAGGTATGTTGGAGATTGCTTGAGGTCCACTCCAGACCCTGTTTGCCTGGGTATCAGCAGCAGAGGTTGCAGAAGACAGAATATTGCTGAACCGCTAGTGCACCTGTCTGATTCTTGCTTTGGAAGCTTCCTCTCAGGGGTGTACTCCACCCTGTGAGGTGTGGGGTGTCAGACTGCCCCTAGTGGGGGATGTCTCCCAGTTAGGCTACTCAGGGGTCAGGGACCCACTTGAGCAGGCAGACTGCCCCTTCTCAGATCTCAACCTCCGTGTTGGGAGATCCACTGCTCTCTTCAAAGCTGTCAGACAGAGTTGTTCGCGTCTGCACAGGCTTCTGCTCCTTTAGCTGAGCCCTGTCCCCAGAGGCGCAGTCTACAGAGACAGGCAGGTTTCCTTGAGCTGCTGTGAGCTCCACCCAGTTCCAGCTTCCCAGCAGCTTTATTTACCTACTTAAGCCTCAGCGATGGCAGGCGCCCCTCCCCCAGCCTCGCTGCTGCCTTGCGGTTAGATTGCTGCAGACTGCTGTGTTAGCAAGGAGGGAGGCTCCGTGGGCGTGGGACCCTCCCGGCCAGGTTTGGGATATATTCTCCGGTGTGCCAGTGTTATAGCGCAGTATTGTGGTGGGAGTTACCCGATTTCCCAGGTGTTGTGTGTCTCAGTTCCCCTGGCTAGGAAAAGGGACTCCCTTCCCCCTCGTGCTTCCCAGGTGAGGCAATGCCTTGCCCTGCTTCAGCTCTCACTGGTCGGGCTGCAGCAGCTGACCCGCACGGATTGTCCGGCACTCCCGAGTTAGAGGACCCCAGTACCTCAGTTGAAAATGCAGAAATCACCGGTCTTCTGTGTCACTCGTGCTAGGAGATGGAGACTGGAGCTGTTCCTATTCGGCCATCTTGCTCCACCCGCCGCGTAGGGTTTTCATTCTGGTAAATTTAAATTTATTACTTTAAGTTTTGTGATTTTTAACTGTGAGAAATTCTTTCCTACTCCAAATTCATAAAGATATTCTTCTATAGTTTCTTCAAAAAATTTAATGATTTGCTGTTTATGTTCAGCTCTTTAATCCAACATGGAATTTATATTTACAACATAGATTGTGAAGGAGGGATCCAAATTTATTTTTTTCATATGGTTAAGTAATGATCTCATTACTATTGAATATTTCATCCTTCCTCCATAGATTTGCAGTCCTGGGTCTGCCATTTGTTGTTCCCATGTCTGCATGGACCTGTTTCTGAGTCCTCTCTTCTGTCCCATCATGTAGTCTCATGAAGCCATAAAGCTGACAGCAGATCTGAGTTTTATTTTTCCTAACACAAAATCACAAAAGCTGGGTTATGAGCCTGCAAGACCTTTTACTATCCCCCTTTACTTGAGTGTACCTTTGTTAATTTCTACAATAAAGAGTTAAACAGGTAACTATATTAGTAAAGTATCAAATGCATTTGCTGTGTTGCTGCTGCTTATTGGTCATGGTGCTTGGGGCCTCCAAATCTCTGTGTTTTGGTTCTTGTCTTTGAATGAAGGATGTCTTCTTCTCATCCACCACCCGTTCTTCTGGCTAATGACGTTCAGCCCTAATGACTGACCCACTGGGAGCGTTTGCTGACTGCCCTCAGGTTGCGCTGGCTGGGTGACCTTTATCCATGTCTCCCTCCAGCAAGGCTCTTATCCCAGCGTATCTTGGGCCTGGATTTTCCTGTCTGTTTTTACCGTTACACTGAGCTCCTTCAGAGTAGGAATGCTGTCATATATATTTGTTTCTCCATAATCTAGCAAATTATAGATGGTGGCACCTTATGACTATTGGACAAAAGACAAACTAGATAAGTAAATAAGTATGAGTAAATGCTTAAATATTCTTTTAGGACTCATGATAAATCAATAGGAAAGAAATCAGGAAATAAGAAGGTTGCTGACTCATAAATTTGGCCTTTAACGTCTAATCAGTGCTGGGATGATTCTAAATGCTAGATTCCAGATTCCATCAGCAGAAGGACTGGAAAAAGCCCATCCTAAAAAGTACTGTGTCTTGGAATATCAGCTAAATATGTTAACTAATGCATACGGAAGCATTTTTACAAACATAAAAGTCCTACACTCCTATACAAAGTAACGTAGCAAAACAATTATTATTGGCAACTTCTGGTAACTCTTACAATATTCCTCATTGCCTTTTGCATTTCCAAAACAGTAGCTTTTTAGAAATCCAAGCTGCATGGGAGAAATAATCAAGATCATTTTCTAAAAACATGAAGAAAAATAGAGTATGGAACTATCAACAAAGCAGACAGCACAATTCAGCAAAGAGCCCAAAGATAATATGAGCTGCCTGCCCCACCTCAATGACAGATTGAAATGCACTTAGGAAAAATGAAAACCTTTTAGCAGCAGGACTGATTATTAATCAAAGCATATAGATAGTGTCTGTTTGAGTAGTGCAACATTTTCTTTTTGTTTTCTGGATCAAGCAAAAGTAGTTTCCATGTTACTGCTACAAGTTGTTTTCACCAAGAGGAAAAAGCTTCCACTGAATAGCCGTCAGCAAGATGATTCTCTTCCCTATTCTCTCACTTACTATTCTGTAGTATCTCCTCTACTTTTCTTTGTTTTCTTTCTTTTATTTTTCTGAAGAAGTAGCAAGATGCTAATTCCAACAGTACAAGGAGAACAACCTATGATCTTAAAAATTAAATATCAGTAAGTGATGACTAACCATTGTCTTTACAGAAGAGAACCTGGAGCCCAGAAAGGTGAAGAGATTAGATACCAGGTCACATGGCCAGTGAGCTGCAAGCTTTCCTGACTTTAAACCAAGTGGTCTATCCCCTCCTCTGTGGATTTTTAAATTAATCTGCATTACAACCCAATTAGAATGAATCAAGCAGATAATATGTAATGCCCTTTTGGAACAGAAAAAATTGGGGCAATTTGGTAATTGGACCACAGATGGATTTGGTGATAAATTAGCAAAAGATTCTAGGCATTCTTCCTGCTGGATACCATGCATTAGATGGTGTCACCTCAGAAACTTAAGACTAAATTTTCTACCCAGAATCTGAAAAATGCCTTTATCTACTTAGCACAGTATGAGACTACAGAAGGCAGTGAGGTGTGGCATGTGTTTTTATAAAAATTAATCAAAAGAGCACCAGAAGAGAGGGAAAAGCAAAAGCAGATGTGTAAGTGTGTATAATCAGAAAGGCATTATGTACATAATCCTAGCAGCTTTATTCAATGGTTTATTCCATCTCAGTAATCATGTTGGTAGATGAGCTAATTGCAAATTTGTTAAATATTCATAACCAACAATTTATGCTAAGTGACAATGAACTGTCACAGTTGAAGGGATTACAGATCCTACTGTGACATTATTTCATAGGCCACTTCCTGTCATTGCCCCTATATCCTATCCATCCACTTTCTACTAGTGGCACTGATATTAAAAAGCAGGGCAAAGTTGTCACAAGTGCCAGGTATGGAGAAGTAGACAGCAAGCAATGGCCTGTCAGTTTGACAGCAAGTGATATACTGAGGCTAATGCCTGCAGGTTTTGAGCTCAAAGCTCGTCTCCAATGCCCAAGATTTTGCAAGTAGGCTTGAGGACTACATTGTTCAGAGATCTATTCCATTCTCAATTCCTTTATGTAAACACTGCCCTACTGAAGTAGAAAAACTGAATAATGCTTAAAATTATTTTCACCATTGATTTTTTTCTGACTCATAGAACCTCGCTACTTAAAGTTGTGGTCTTTGGACCACAGGTGTCAGCATCTCCTGGAGTTTGTTAGACACGGGGCATCCCAGGCCCCACTCCAGATCTGCTGCCTCAGAATCTGCATTGGAACAGGATTGGCATCTCCAGGTGAATATCATGCACTTTGAAGTCTACAGGAAAGCACTTCAACTTATTCAAGAGAGACAGTATCTTTTGTGACTCCACATCACATGAGCATAGAAGTTCAGATGAAATAATCCAAACACATGGGCTTCTGATTTTTCAGGCAGTCTGTTAATCCCAGAAGTGCATCTGGAGGTTAGCCCATCTGTTCTGCAAATCTCCTTCATAATTTCCATAGTTACTGTAGTAACCATGGTTAATATCTTTCCTTTATCCAGCATATGGGAATTTCAGTCTTTTACTGCTCTCTGGCAGCTGTCATGACATGCCACATGAGTTGAGGTTGTTCACAGGTTTTCCATGTGACACAAGTATATTTTTTAGGTTAATTCCTTGGAATTCATACTGTTTGTTAGGCAGTTTCTTCATTCAATCAGAATCTCCTTACATCTCCACAGACACTTCAAACTTTCTCACACTCTTGCTCATTGACAAGTCTACATTTGCCAATATCTGGTTATTCTATTCATAAAACAGGTTTTTCATTTCACTCTTACATTTGCCATGACAGTCATGATTGATCAACTAATTCCTTGCCTGTGTACCCACAGTCATGTGATAGTCACTCTTTATCAAACATCTAACTAAGTGCCAGGTCCATTGCTCAGTACTGTACATATATTATCCTAATTTTTTCAGCAAAACAGCACAATAAGTGCTGTTTCCTCCATATACAGATTAAAAAATAGTTTCAGAAAGCTTAAGTTATTTGCCCAAAGCCACACAGCAAATAAATAATTAAGTCTAGATTAAAATACAGGTGAGCCTGAGTCTAAACTGGCTTCTTCACACTCTCCTATTACTGTTTGGCAATTTGCATCATTACAATCACGGTTTCGCATTTGCACAACGTTATTGATCCCACCTACATGTTATAAGCATTGATTTCAGATTATGTGATGTGCACACTTTTTATTTGAAAAAGAAATGTCAACAAATTAACCCATGTTCCTGTGAGGTCTCTTTAGATTGCAAGAAAGAGAAACTCACTTAAAGTAGCTTAAATAAAAAATAAGTGAAAAAGTTCAGGGACAAGAAACCCACCTGGGTCCCACTGGGACCAAGGCAAGGAATGTGGAGGGTGGGAACAACTGAAGCCATGAGCCAGAAACGTCTCCCAGGGCCACACTGTCTGTCTCCAACTTGTTCTCTGGTTGAGCCTTCCTGACTCACAGCTACACAGCACACCAGCCTCCTCTGGTTAGAAGAACATCCGAAACTGCAAGAAGCAGCCTTTTTGTGTCCAAGTGGAGAGGGACTCAATGTGAAAAGCCTCCCTTTCCAGAGCCCATCCAAACCTGCTGAAGAGACCACAGTCCCTAACGAGAAGAAGTAAGACACAGAAGTGTTCTAACTTTTAGCAGACTCAATCCTTGCTTCATTAAAATACTACAAACCCCAGCACCAGACAGCAATGGAGGAATATCTGGTCCTGTGGTCCTTTACCCCGGGTCTAAATATCTGCACTTGATTCTTGCTGGGGTTCTCCTACAAAACCACGACTCTTCAAGCAGCAGAATTCTGGCCCAAGTTTCAAGATGGCTTTGTAAAATTAATGTCTTACTGCCCTCTTTCTCAATAGTTGATGACCCCCAACTGGTTATCTTGACCTTAGATTCGTATAAGGAATCAGAAGTGTGTGAAAGAGAGATGCTTAGGCAGCTGAAATGTTCATGAAACTATACTTGTTATGCTTTCAGATCTACAGGTTCCAAGCACATCCTCCTAAGTGTTGTAGCCCTCATAACTGGCCATTCTGGAACACTTCTACTTAATTGTTTTGAACATAGTCCAATGTGACCACCTGGCCAACTCTACATAATCCTTCAGGTCCGACACTTGGCATCAATCAAATTTCCCTCTGTGTTTTCTAATCCAATTATGGGAAGACCAAGCCTGGTCCTTCCTTGCGTCTGTCTCCATCCCTAGACAATTATCTGTGTCTATGGGTGTGTTTAACAAAATCCCTGAAAACGCTGTTTGTTAGAAGCCATGCAAACTTGAATATTTAATTCAGTCAACAATCATTCATTCATACATAAAATGAGCATTTATTCAAGGTATATTAATCTCAACAAAAAAATTACATAGACCTGGACCCTGCCATGCAAACCTGTGGGCTTATGCAAGGCGAGAAGTGACATGGAGTCATGGAACAAACACATGTTTGGTAGTACACAAAAGTGAACTGGGAGAATTATCTACAATAAGTCCATGTTAGTGTTAACCTGAATCTAGAAGCATACTTGAAGAGGTCCAATGTAAAAACTCCTTTTTCTTTTTTTTAATTTGTAATATTTATGGAGTACATGAGAAATTTTGTTACATGTATATAGTGCATAGTGGAAATTTTGTTTTCAAGCACAGTAGTTGATTCCATTTCTATGTTACAAGACCACCAAGATGCATATTTGAATAGTGTATTGCTGTTCCCAGTATCAATATGTCAAATGCCTAACTGCAGAGATGAGTATCTGGTATCACAGATGAAACAGGCTGCTATAGATAAATGATGTTTATATCGATTTTTCATTAAAAGAAGTCTAAACACATGAGGATAAAGACATCTCAAAAATGTCTTATGCACTTATCTGCCTTCTAAAACATGACTCATTAAATATTTGAAAACTGAGAGTCAATATGCAAAAAATTGTACCTTGCTAAATTAAAATGATGACCACAAGGGAAATAAAGAATTTGCTCCTTCACTGAGTTTGTTATTATTGTTCTTTTTAAAATGGTTTCTATGCCTTTCCTTTTATTGGGAGTTGTAACTTTATTGCTGCTTTCATTGTCTTTATGCAGTTACTAGATTTGCCACTTCCCAGTTATAACTTGCTGCTTCTAATCTGCTAAGGGTGGAAATTAGGTCATAGGGACTGTTATAAACATGAGTAAAGTGAGGGATAAAAGGCTCAGAATTAGGAACTCTGTGTTCTCTTGTAAACTAAAGGCAGGAGATTTAGATAATAAACATTCTCATATCTACTTTGGATATTCAAAATGCCTTTTGTATGCCTGTTACAAGTTTCTAACTGTGTTCCAGCTAGAAGGTGTGAGGTACGTGATTGCTGTACTACTAAGGATTTACCATGAAGTACAATAATCTATAAAAGAATATTCCAGACAAGCAGTCCTTACATCCACCTCCATGGCTGAAGAAGGGATGTTAGTCCATAGCCCTTAGAGTTTCAGCTTTGTGGAGAGAACAGTGCAGGCAGTGAGGGAGAATACCTTCCCATTGCAAGGGGGCTCTATTCCTCCTGCCCCAAGGCAAGGCAGGGGTGTGGGTTTCTCTCAAGATTCAGGGAGATGGCATTGCATGCCTGAGTTGCAGTCTGGTTGTGCAGCAGATCTGTCACTTACTTACTTGGAAAGAGTAATTGGAGAGAGATGAGAGGACAGAAGGGCAGTCTCCCTCCCACTGGTTGCTGTGTCAGCAAGAAGCAGATTTCCTATCAGTCAAGTGGACAGTAAAGAAAGTAACTGGTCTACAAGAAGGCTGCCGCCTGCAGTGTACAGCTACCAGTGGCAAGATCTGAGCAGGTACAGAGAAACTGAGCCGGGCAGGGAGCCCTGTGTGAAGGACAACACAGCAGGGGAGGCGTAGACCATGTGGTGGACAACAAGAGCCAGTCAGTACTAGCAGCAGAAGTGCTTTTCTTGAACATGCACTGATTTTTTTATTGAGAGCTTCAAACCCATTGTTTTTAAATAAGAAACAAATCTACATGGCTTTAAATTTAAAAGTTTATAAAGGGAACAGTATGAAAAATAAGTCCTGCCTTCTACCCCATCCGCAATCATCCAATTCCCCAAGTCCCCTTTCAATAGGCAAATACTGTCACTAACTTCTTGTGCATCTTTTCAGAAATGCTCAAAATATCCTCAGGCATATGCATAATATAAGTATGTGGATATGAGGGAGTCTGTACTTTTTACCAGTGGTAGCATACCTCACACATGTTTAGTACTTTACATTTTTCATTTAAAGCAACATCTTGTCAACCTTTACGTATCAGAAAAGACATAATAGTCCATTTTATGGGTATGTCATAATTCATTTAATAAGCTCTCCATTGATGGGTATTTGGGTCATTTCCAGTCTTGAATTATGACAAACAATGCTGCCATGTATAACCTGGATGTGACAGGCTGAAAAATGATCCCCCAAAGATAATAGTCTCGATCGCTGGATCCTATAAAAGTTACTGGATATGACAAAGATTTTGCAGCTGTGATTAAATTAAGGTTCTTGAGGTGAGGCAATTACTCTATGTTGGGATCAGGCCCCCCAAAATCTGGCCCTAAACTGACCCCAAAACTTTTCATAAACAAAATCTCTGAAGCACTGTAACATGTTCATAATGGCCCTAACGCCCACGCTGGAAGGTTGTAGGTTTACGGGAATGAGGGCGAGGAACACCTGGTCCACCCACGGCAGAAGACCGCTTAAAGGCATTCTTAAGCCACAAACAATAGCGTGAACGATCTGTGCCTTAAGGATATGCTGCTGCTGCAAGTTAACTAGCCCAACCTATTCCTTTAATTTGGCCCAACCTATTCCTTTAATTTGGCCCAACCCTTTGTTTCCCATAACGGATACTTTTAGTTAATTTAATATCTATAGAAACAATGCTAATGACTGGTTTGTTGTTAATAATTCTGTGGGTAAATCTTTGTTTGGGGCTCTCAGCTCTGAAGGCTGTGAGACCCCTGATTTCCCACTTCACACCTCTATATTTCTGTGTGTGTGTCTTTAATTCCTCTTGCGCTGCTGGGTTAGGGTCTCCCGACCTAGCTCGTCTTGGCAACTCTATATTACCCAGGTTGGCCATATGCAATCACATGTATCCTTATAAGAGAGAGACAGAGGGGAATACATGAGAGAAGGAGATGTGGGAGCAGAGTGAGAAGAGATTTGAAGATGCTATTGCCTCAAGACCACAGATGCCAGAAACCCCCAGAAGCAGGAAGAGGCAAGACACAGATTCTCCCCTAGAGTCTCCAGATGATGCATGTCCATGCTGACACCTTGGTTTTGACCCAGTGATGCTAATTTCAGACTTCCATTTCATTCAATCCATTTCATTCAAATATCCATTTGCATCCATTACCATTTGTCTATTGTGGTTTTGCTACTTTGTCTAATCAATTTACAGGAAAGGTCATATGTTCAAGTAACTAACTCTTTGCATCTTAGTTGCAATTTGTTTTTTGTTTATTTGTTTTTTGTGTTTGTGTTTTTGTTTGTTTGTTTGTTTGTTTTTGAGACAAAGCTTCCCTCTCATTTCCCAAGCTGGAATGCAGTGGCATGATCTCAGCTCACCACAACCTCCACCTCCCAGGTTCAAGAGATTCACTTGCCTCAGCCTCCCCAGTAGCTGGAGTTACAGGCGTCCACCACCACACCAGTTAACTTTTTGTATTTTTAGTAGAAGTGGGGTTTCACCATGTTGTTCAGGCTGGTCTCAAACTCCTGACCACAGGTGTTCCACCCACCTCAGTCTCCCAAAGTGCTGGGATTACAGGACAATTTGTTTTTATTTATCATTTGTCTTTTGACTTTGCTTGTCATAAGTTTTACCATACAAGATTTTAAATTTTTTATGCAGTTAAATTAATAGTTCATAGCTACTAGCTGTGGGGTCATGATTTGAAAGCCTTCACTACACCAAGATTTTAAGTATTTTCCCTAATTATTCATGTTTTCAGTTTTCATATTTAAACCTTTGATGCTTTTAAAATTCATTTTGGTGTCAGATGTAAGAGGTGAATTAAATGTAATTGTTTTTCCACACATCTATCCTGGTATCCTAATACTATTCAAAATGATTCATCTTTTTAACCTTTTTTATGCATGAAATTCCTGTATGTATTTGGATCTATTTCTAGACTTTCTCTTCGGCCAAAGGGATCTTTCTGTCTACATGTTTTCAAATAATAAAATAAATCAAGCTGTAAAATGTGAATTCTGAGTTCCTGTGTGCTACTCTCTTGGAAAGGAAACAAAAGAACTAGTGAACACTGACTCTGCAGCCGATCATCTGAGAAACCACATCAGGATCCATCAGAGCAGTGGGGGACACAGCAGAGAGGAGTCAAGCTAGGCAGCATCTTGTCTGAGCTCATCTTGTCTGAGCTCACAGAGTGAGGAGAACTTCTCCGAGTGAGTAAGTGACAGAGGGAAATTTGATTGATGCCAGGTGTCGGACCTGAAGGGTTATGTAGAGTTGGCCAGGTGGTCACATCAGACTATGTTCAAAACAATTAAGTAGAAGTGTTCCAGAATGGCCAGTTGTGAGGGCTACAACACTTAGGAGGATGCAGAGTCTCCTCCTTAACTTACTATATAAGACCAGCATCATCCTGATACCAAAACCCAGCAGAGACACAACAAAAAAAGAAAACTTCACACCAATATCTTTGATGAACATAGATGCAAATATCCTCAAAAAACACTAGCAAATCAAATCCAACAACACATTGAAAAGCTAATCCACCACCATCAAGTAGGCTTTATCACGGGGATGCAAGGTTGGTTCAACATATGCAAATCAATAAATGTGATTCACCACATAAACAGAAGTAAAAACAAAAGGCAATAACCATCTCAATAGATTCAGAAAAAGCTTTTGATAAAATTCAACATCACTTCATATTAAAAATCCTCAACAAACTAGGCATTGAAGGAACATGCTTCAAAATAGTAAGAGCCGGCCAGGCACGGTGGCTCAAGCCTGTAATCCCAGCACTTTGGGAGGCCGAGACAGGTGGATCACGAGGTCAGGAGATGGAGACCATCCTGGCTAACCCGGTGAAATCCCGTCTCTACTAAAAAATACAAAAAGTAGCCGGGCAAGGTGGCAGGCGCCTGTAGTCCCAGCTACTCAGGAGGCTGAGGCAGGAGAATGGCATAAACCCGGGAGGCAGAGCTTGCAGTGAGTGGAGATCCGGCCACTGCACTCCAGCCTGGGCGACAAAGCGAGACTCTGTCTCAAAACCAACAAACAAACAAACAAACAAACAAAAAACAAAATAGTAAGAGCCATCTATGAAAACTCCACAGCCAACATTATACTGAATGGGCAAAATCTAGAAGCATTCCCCTTGAGAACAGGAATAAGACAAGGATGCCCACTCTCACGACTCCTATTTAACATAATAGGAAGTCCTAACCAGAGCAACCAAGTAAGAGAAAGAAATAGAAGAAGAAATGAAAAGAATCCAACTAGGAAGGGAGGAAGTCAAACTATCTCTATTTGCATATGATATGATTCTATACCTAGAAAACCCCATAGTCTCTACCTGAAAGCTCCTAAAAGTGATAAACAACTTAAAGTTTCAGGATACAAAATCAATGTACAAAAAACAGTAGCATTTCTATACATTAACAACGTTCAAGCTGAGAGCCAAATCAAGAATTCAATCCCATTCACAATAACCATAAAAATGATAAAATAACTAGGAGTATAGCTAACCAGGGAGGTTAAAGATCTCTACAACAAGAATGGCAAAACACTGCTCAAAGAAATCAGAGATGACACAAACAAATAGAAAAATATTTCATGCTCATAGATAGGAAGAATCAATATTTTTTAAATGGCCACATTGCCCAAAGCAATTTACAGATTTAGTGCTATTTCTATCAAACTACCAATGACATTCCTCACAGAATTAGGAAAAAAAATGCTATTTTAAAATTCACATGGAATCAAAAAAGGCTTGAATAGTCAAGGTAACTCTAAGCAAAAAAAAAAAAAAAAAAAAAACCAAAGTTGGAAGAATCATGTTACCCTACTTCAAACTATATTACAAGGCTACAGTAATCAAAACAGCATGGTACTAGTGCAAAAACAGGTACAAAGACCAATGGAACAGAATAGAGAACCCAGAAATAAATCTGCACACCTAACACTTATTGATCTTTGTCAAAGTTGACTAAAAAAAGCAACGGGGAAATGATTTTTATATTCAACAAATGGTGCTGGGGTAACTGGCTAGTCATATGCAGAAGATTGAAGCTAGACCTCTTCCTTACACCATATACAAAAAGTAACTCAAGATCAATTAAAGACTTAAATGTAAAACCTAAAACTATAAAACCCTGGAAGATAACCTAGGAGCCTGGCAAAGATTTCATGACAAATACACCAAAAGCAATTAGGACAAAGACAAAAATTGGCAAAGAAGACCTAATTAAACTAAAGAGCTTCTGCACACCAAAAGAAACTATCAACAAAATAACCAGACAACACACAGAATGGGAGAAGACGTTCACAAACTATGCATCTGACAAAGGTCTAATACCCAGTATCTTTAAGGAACTTAAATTAACAAGCAAAAAGCAAACAACCCCATTAAAAAGTGGGCAAAGCACATGAACACACAATTTTCAAAAGAAAACAAACTGGGCACGGTGGCTCACCCTGCAATCCCAACACTTTGGGAGACCGGGGTGGGTGGATCACAAGGTCAGGAGTTCAAGATCAGCCTGACCAACATGCTGAAACCCTGTCTCTACTAAAAATACAAAAATTAACCAGTCATGGTGTCATGCACCTGTAATCCCAGCTACTCAGGAGGCTGAGGCAGGAGAATTGCTTGAACCAGGGAAGCAGAGGTTGCAGTGAGCCAAGATCACACCACTGCACTCCAGCCTGGGTGACAAAGCAAGACTGTGTCTCAAAAAAAAAAAAAGAAAGAAAGAAGAAAGGAAGAGAAACAAAGAAGAAAGAAGAAAGAAAGAAAAAAGGAAGGAAGGAAGGAAGGAAGGAAGGAAGGAAGGAAGGAAGGAAGGAAGGAAGGAAGGAAGGAAGGAAGGAGGGAAAGGAGGGAGGGAAGGAAGGAAGGAAGGTAGGAAGGGAAAGAAAGGAAGAAAGAAAACATACACATGGCTAACAAGCATATGAAAAAATTCTCAACATCACTAATCATTAGAGAAATCCAAATCAAAACCACAATGAGATGCCATCTCACACCAGTCATAATGGCTATTAAAGAGTCAAAAAATAACAGATGCTACAAAGTTGTGGAAAAAATGAAATGCTTATATGCCACTGGTAAGGAATGTAAATTAGTTCAACCATTATGGAAAGCAATGTGGCAATTTCTTAAAGAACTTAAAATATCAGGTCCGTTGCAAGATGGCTGAATAGGAACAGCTCCGGTCTGCAGCTCCCAGCATGATTGATGCAGAAGACGGCTGATTTCTGCATTTCCAACTGAGGTACCTGGTTCATCTCATCGGGACTGGTTGGAAAGTGGGGCAGCCCACAAAGGGCAAGCAGAAGTAGGGTGGGGCATCGCCTCACCCAGAAGTGCAAGGGGTCAGAGGATTTCCCTTTCCTAGCCAAGGCAAGCAGAGACAGACAGTACTGGGAAAATAGGGACACTCCTGCCTTAATACTGCGCTTTTCCAATGGTCTTTGCAAATGGCACAGCAGGAGATTACATCCCGTGCCTGACTCAATGGGTCCCACGTCCATGGAGCCTTGCTCACTGCTAGTGCAGCAGTCCAAGATTGAACTGTGAGACAGCAGCCAGGCTGGGGGAGGGGCGTCTGCCATTGCTGATGCTTGAGTAGGTAAACAAAGCTGCTGGGAAGCTCGAACTAGGTGGAGTCCACTGCTGCTCAACAAGGCCTGCCTGTCTCTGTAGACTCCACCTCTGGGGGCAGGGCATAGTTGAACAAAAGGCAGCAGAAACTTCTGCAGACTTCAATATCCCCGTCTGACAGTTCTGAAGAGAGCAGTGGTTCTCCCAACACGGTGTTTGAGCTCTAAGAATGGACAGACTGCCTCCTCAAGTGGGTCCCTGACTCCCATGTAGCCTAATTAGGAGACACCTCCCAATAGGAGCCGACTGACACCTCATACAGGCATGTGCCCCTCTGAGACAAAGCTTCCAGAGGAAGAATCAGGCAATAATATTTGCTGTTCTGCGATATCTGCTGTTCTGCAGCTTCTGCTGGTGATACCCAGGCAAACAGTGTCTGGAGTGGACCTCCAGCAAGCTCCAATAGACCTGCACCTGAGGGACCTGACTGTTAGAAGGAAAACTAACAAACAGAAAGGAATAGCATCAACATCAACAAAAAGGACACCCACACCAAAACTGCATCTGTAGGTCACCAACATCAAAGATAAAACCACAAAAAAAGGGGAGAAACCAGAGCAGAAAAGCTGAAAATTTAAAAACCAGAGCACCTCTTCTCCTCCAAAGGATTGCAGCTCATCATCAGCAATGGCTCAAAGCTGGAAGGAGAATGACTTTGATGAGTTGACAGAAGTAGGCTTCAGAATAACAAACTTCTTCAAGCTAAAGGAGGATGTTTGAACCCAGTGCAAGGAAGCTAAAAACCTTGTAAAAAAAAAAAATAGGTGAATGGCTAACTAGAATAAACAGTGTAGAGAAGACCTTAAATGACCTGAGGGAGCTGAAAACCATGGCACGAGAACTACATGACACATGCACAAGTTTCAGTAGCCGATTCAATCAAGTGGAAGAAAGGGTATCAGTGATTGAAGATCAAATGAATGAAATGAAGCCAGAAGAGCAGTTTAGAGAAAAAAGAGTACAAAGTGTCCAAGAAATACGGGACTATGTGAAAAGACCAAATCTATTTGATTGGTACACCTGAAAGTGACGAGGAAAATGGAATGAAGCTGGAAAACACTCTTCAGGATATCATCCAGGAGAATTTCCCCAACCTAGCAAGGCAGGCCAACATTCAAAATCAGGAAATACAGAGAACACCACAAAGATAGTCCTCGAGAATAGCAACCCCAAGACACATAAGTGTCAGGTTTACCAAGGTTGAAATGAAGGAAAAAATGTTAAGCACAGCCAGAGAGAAAGGTTCGGTTACCCACAAAGGGAAGCCCATCAGACTAACAGTGGATCTCTCGGCAGAAATTCTACAAGCCAGAAGAGAGTGAGCACCAATATTCAACATTCTTAAAGAAAAGAATTTTCAACCCAGAATTTCATACCCAGCCAAACTAAGCTTCATAAGTGAAGGAGAAATAAAATCCTTTACAGACAAGAAAATGCTGAGAGATTTTGTCACCCCCTGGCCTCCCTTACAAGAGCTCCTGAAAGAAGCACTAAACATGTAAAGGAACAACTGGTACCAACCACTGCAAAAACATGGCAAATTGTAAAGACCATTGATGCTAGGAAAAAAACTGCATCAACTAATAGGCAAAATAACTAGCTAACATCATAATGACAGGATCAAATTCACACACAACAATACTAACCTAAAATGTAAATGGGCTAAGTGCCCCAGTTAAAAGACACAGACAGGCAAATCGGATAAAGAGTCAAGACCCACCAGTGTGCTGTGTTCAGGAGACCCATCTCACGTGCACAGACACACATAGGCTCAAAATAAAGGGATGGGGAAGATCTACCAAGCAAATAGAAAGCGAAAAAAAAGCAGGGATTGCAATCCTAGTCTCTGATAAAACAGACTTTAAACCATCAAAGATCAGAAGAGAGAAAGAAGGCCATTACAAAACGGCAAAGGGATAAATTCAACAAGAAGAGCCAACTATCCTAAATATATATGCACCCAATAGAGGAGCACCCAGATTCATAAAGCAAGTCCCCAGAGACCTACAAAGAGACTTAGACTCCCACAAAATAATAATGGGAGATTTTGACACCCCATTGTCAATATTAGACAGATCAATGAGACAGAAGGTTAACAAGGATATCCAGGAATTGAACTCAGTTCTGCACCAAGCAGACCTATAGACATCTACAGAACTCTCCACCCAAAATCAAGAGAATATACATTCTTCTCAGCACCATATCAGACTTATTCCAAAATTGACCACATAGTTGGAAATAAAGCACTCCTCAGCTAATGTAAAAGAACAGAAATCACAACAAAATGTCTCTCAGACCACAGTGCAATCAAGTTAGAACTCAGGACTAAGAAACTCATTCCAAAGTGCACACCTACATGGAAACTGAACAACCTGCTCCTGAATGACTACTGGGTACATAACGAAATGAAGGCAGAAATAAAGATGTTCTTTGAAACCAATGAGAACAAAGATACAACATACCAGAATCTCTAGGACACATTTAAAGCAGTGTGTAGAGGGAAATTTATAGCACTAAATGCCCACAAGAGAAAGCAGGAAATATCTAAAATTGACACCCTAACATCACAATTCTCTAGTTAAAAGAACTAGAGAAGCAAGAGCAAACAAATTCAAAAGTTCACAGAAGGCAAGAAATAATGAAGATCAGAGCAGAACTGAAGGAGATAGAGACATAAAAAACCTTCAAAAAATCAATGAATCCAGGAGCTGGTTTTTTGAAAAGATCAACAAAAGAGATAGTCTGCTAGCAAGACTAATAAGGAAGAAAAGAGAGAAGAATCAAATAGGTGCATTTAAAAATGATAAAGGGGATATCACCACTGATCCCACAGAAATACAAACTACTCTCAGAGAACACTATAAACACCTCTATGCAAATAAACTAGAAAATCTAGAAGAAATGGATAAATTCCTGGACACATATACCCTCCCAAGACTAAACCAGGAAGACGTTGAATCCCTGAATAGACCAATAACAGGCTCTGAAATTGAGGCAATAATTAATAGCCTACCAACCAAAAAAAAGTCCGGGACCAGATGGATTCACGGCTGAATTCTACCAGGGGTACAAAGAGGAGCTGGTGCCATTCCTTCTGAAACTATTCCAATCAATAGAAAAAGAGGGAATCTTCCCTAACTCATTTTATAAGACCAGCATCATCCTGATTCCAAAGCCTGGCAGAGATACAACAAAAAAAGAGAATTTTAGACCAATATCCCTGATGAACATCAATGCAAAAATCCTCAATAAAATACTGGCAAACCAAATCCAGCAGCACATCAAAAAGCTTATCCAACACTATCATCCCTGGGATGCAAACCTGGTTCAACACAAGCAAATCAATAAACATAATCCATCGCATAAACAGAATCAAAGAAAACGACATGATTATCTCAATAAAAGCAGAAAAGGCCTTCAACAAAATTCAACAGCCCTTTATGCTAAAAACTCCCAATAAACTAGGTATTGATGGAATGTATCTCAAAGTAATAAGAGCTATTCATGGCAAACCCACAGCCAATATCATACTGAATGGGCAAAAACTGGAAACATTCCCTTTGAAAACTGGCACAAGACAGGGATGCCCTCTCTCACCACTCCTATTCAACGTAGTGTTGGAAGTTCTGGCCAGGGCAATCAGACAAGAGAAAGAAATAAAGGGTATTCAATTAGGAAATGAGGAAGTCCAATTGTCCCTGTTTCCAGATGACATAATTGTATATTTAGAAAACCCCATTGTCTCAGTCCAAAATCTCCTTAAACCAATAAGCAACTTCAGCAAAGTATCAGGATACAAAATCAATGTGCAAAAATCACAAGCATTCCTATACACCAATAACAGACAAACAGAGAGCCAAATCATGAGTAAACTCCCATTCACAATTGCTCCAAAAAAATAAAATACCTAGGAATCCAACTTACAAGGGATGTGAAGGACCTCTTCAAGGAGA